>NC_041397.2:0-333318 GCF_900747795.2 Erpetoichthys calabaricus | reverse complement strand
GCCTGTGCTGAGGTCTGGACGTGGTCACCGACAAGAAAACACGTAACGAGGACATGGAACAGGAATGTCGATGTGACAACAGCAAGTGGGAGTGAAGGGGAGACCAGTTAATGGCCCGTTTGATGGTGGGGCACCAGTGCAGGAAAGGAAAATGAACTTTAACTGAGCACCAGGGACAATCAGAATAACGTGGGAAGGAGGAGAGATTTAACTCGGCCATTGATCAAATCATTTAGGAAGGCTCCTTCTTTATTTACCTCACCTTCCTCTGTCGTAGGATGAGGGTCTCTGACTGTTAGATCAATTTAAATGAAGGCCACTCCTTAAAGAAACAGAATAATACAAAGTATTGATAAACACAAGGATTATAGAAATATGATAACTACGTATGTAAAGTATTGTGATCTGTACGACAGGACCCTGCCACACTAGACAAACGAACATATAAGACAGAGAGAGGCTGTTTGTGGCACAAGAATTTAGCTGCTAGATTTCCCTTCTTGAAATAATGGCTACTTGTTAACCTTTATAGCCCACTGGCTCACAGTTTGGCTTGGCGGAGACATTAATATTACTAATAATAATTAATCCTTTACATTTATATTGTGCTTTTCTCACTCCCCAAAGTGCTTTACAAAGTGAGTGGAGAGCCACTTACACCCCCACTAATGTGCAGCATCCTCCTGGATGATTTGATGGCAGCCATTATTACGCCACTACACTTACCACACATTAGCTGTTAGGTGGTGAAGTGCTGAGAGGCAGCGAGCCAATCAGAGACAGAGGATGATGAGGAGGTCAGAGTGACTAGGCCATGGATGGCAGTTTAGACCTGGACATCGGGATACACCCCACTCTTTATGAAGGATGCTCAGGGTCTTTGATGACCACAGAGAGTTAGGACCTCAGTTTTACGTCTCATCTGAAGGATGGCACCATTTTTACTGCAGTGTCCCCGTCACTGCACTGGGGCATTGGGTTCCACGCACAGACCACAGGGTAAGCGCCCCCTCCTGGCTTCACCAATACTTCTTCCATCAGCAGTAACCCAAGCTCTTCCCGGTGGTCTCCCATCCAAGTCCTGGCAGGGGCCTGAAGATGCTTAATTTCAGGTGGGTGACCTCTTCTGAAGGGCAGGTGCTGTGGTTTCAGATCCACAAATAGAAAGTAGTTGTGAGTTGTCAGCTTTTAAATTTAAGAGAGCCATTGTAGAGATTTTCAGTCATTTTAGAGAGTGGGGGTCCTGGGTCCCCTCAGAAGGCTCCTTAGAGATCAGTGAGGGTGTGCGCCTCTCTGACAGAACACGAGGGTGCAGCTCGTTTTTTAAAGGAATTCTAACATCTCATGATTGGTTTAAAGTCACTTCTAGTCACAAAATCAGGACCTGCTCACAGTCAAGATATTCTGTCTATCTCAGCGCTCATTCTTTTTCGTGTCTCGTGACTGAAGACAGGGCGGCATGGTGGCGCAGTGGGTAGCGCTGCTGTCTCGCAGTTAGGATATCCAGTTCGCTTCCCGGGTCCTCCCTGTGTGCAGTTTTCATGTCCTCCCCGTGTCTGAAATCTCTGTCACTTTCTTGTAAAAGTCCTCCTTATTTCCCTTTAGTTTTAAAAGTATTAATTTTCCATTTTGGCAGTCAGTCGAAATAAAAAATAAACGGACCGCTGCAGTGCTCTTGACTTTCTGACATCGCTAACTTATTGGCGCCGAGAGTCTCTGCGTAGAACAGTAGCAACAAGCACCTGTTGGCCTTCAGTGCGGCACAGTATTGTCGGTCTCAACTTGTGCCTTTTCACTGAGGTTTTATGTCTGATCAGCAAGACTAAATATGTCACACACATCATTAAAGATATTAGCCAGTCTGTGGAAAGTCAGGGTGTATAATAAACGTTTCTGCAAACCTTATATTGGCGACATACAGAGAGACAGCGACAGGCAGGCGCCAATTGCATGCATCAACCCAGTGTTGTGGGAAAGCGCTGTGAGATGAGGCTTGGCTTGTCGCTGCCGTACCTTGCGTTTCTCCTCTGTATTTGAAATGGAAATGCTCAAATTTAGCGATTTTGACTATAAAAATGATCATAATTATTAGAGTCATACACCCCAGTGGACAAATTTATTTTATGTTATCATTGTTGTCAGCTGAGCAGGGTAAAGTAATTAGCCAAACATGGGTAACTCAGAACGTTAACTTCTTTATTTTACGACAGGCGCGCACTGATCTCCAATCAAGAAGACATTCTTTTAACTTAAGACTCCTTTGCTGTTCTTTCCACAGGTAACACATTTTTTAAAAACTCCCCCTAGTGTTCTGGCAGAAACTACAACTGAACACAACATTTTCTTTTTTTTTTTTCAAAGAAAAGCTTTGCTTCTGCCTACTAATGAGATTAACACGACAAAAATTCCCAGAACTTCCATGTAATCAAGCAATGAAATAAGTAAAGTTAAGAGAACATGATATATATATTGTATAGTCCACAACCAGAATAAAGCAAATGCAAGTCTATTATTACACAGGTTCAGCACTATTATTTTAAGTAACATAGTCCTTCAACCAGTTTAGTGGGTGAGTACTGCATTTGAGTTTGGGTGACTGAGGAAGGTGGTGGTTTGACTTCCTTCTGGACAGGTGTAGACACACAGTCTGGAAAAGCAACCAGATGAGATGCATTCCATGTTCTTCCATCACTCAATACGTATGTATGACCACCCAGTTTCTTATTGATAGTGGTAGGGTTACTAAACTTCTGGTGTCCTTATGAAACATGCAGAGGATTTCTGACCCTCACCTTATCCCCTGTTTTGAAACTAGGCAAGCGAGCACCCCGTTTGGCCTCAGTGTAGACTTTCATCCTGTTCTGGTGTTGCTCAGCTGTGGTACAGACATCACTGGCAAATTTGTGCACATCTGTTGACCATTTAGGAGTTCTAATGGAGAACGCCAGTACTTGTGTGTGGAGTAGCAAGGTAGACGTGCAAAAAGTCTGTAATGGCAGCTTTCCAGGGACGGTGTCCTTGAATAGCGAGTTAAATCGTATGTTTTAGTACACGATTGAATCGCTCTACAGCTCCATTGGCAGCAGGGTAATACAGTGAGGAGCGGTGATGTTTAATCTGTCTTTTTTCCAGAAAAGCAGCAGAGGTAAACTGAACCCCATTATCTGTCACCAGACTCGTGGGGTTACCATGGTGACTAAAAACAGAAGACAGAAGTGTGAGTACATGAGCAGTAGTTATGGAGGGGTGAAGGCTACTTCTGGCCACTTACTGTGGTAGTCACTCAGGATCAAGGCCTATCTGTAGTCCGATCTAGCAGTGTCAAAGCGTCCTACAATGTCCAAAGCCACTTTTCCCATGGGCCATCTGGAAAAGGTGTAGGCTGTAAGGGAGCAGGGTGTGGATGACAAGAACTAATGGCAGTACAAACATCAGTGTCCATCTTTGGCCACCAGTAAAGTTCTCTGAGTCGTTGTTTGGTGCGTACCACACCTTGGTGACTCTCGTGTGCAATTGAAATTAATGATGAACGAAGGCTAGCTGGCACAATCAGACGTGAACCACGAAACACAAAGTTGTCACTGACAGAAAGTTCCAGACGGAGCCAGCCTCCAGAAGGAGGAGGAGGCCAGCTCGGTGCAGCAATCTGTGTATGTAGCTTAGTGAGGTCTGGACATTCAGCACAAGCAGACTCTAAATCAACAGGAGACAATGTCTTACGTGCCACAGATAGGAGAGCAACAAACTCTGGTTCAGCATCGTCAGCAGCTGCAGGAGCAACAGGTAAGGGCAGATGAGACAGGCAGTCAGCAGGAGTTTTCTGAGAACCTGGGTGATATATTACATCATAGTTAAATGACAGAAGACGTGCAGATCATCTTGCAATGCACATCCCAGCACGACCAATCCCCTTGGTGGTCAACAGAGTTGTCAGTGCCTGATGGTCCGTGCGCAGAGTGAAGTGACGTCCTCACAGGTATGTTCGCCACACACAGGCCAGCGCTTCTTTTTCCACTATTGAATATTTACGCTCTGTAGTGGAAAGAGTCCGTGAAGCAAATGCCACAGTTCTGTCTACATTGTCAGAACCGAGTTGAGAAAGAATGGCGCCTAGACCATAGTCAGAAGCATCAGTGGAAACTACAGTATGCAGGGTAGGGTCATAAAGTGCCAAAGCAGGGTTATCCATTAGCTCTTCTGTGCATGAGCCGTCCACTGGAATGCACCTGCAGGTTGTCTCAAGCATGTGCACGTTGGTTCAATGACAGTAGCATGGTTTGGAGTACCAAGACAGCAGCCCAAGGAAAGAACACAAAGTAGCAGTATCTGTGGGTGCTGGAGCATTCATGATGCTTGTACATGGGCCTTATCAGGAAGCAGGCCATCAGCAGACACTCTGTGCCCAAGGAAGGGTAGGCTGGACTGACGAAATTTGCACTTGTCATTGTTTAGCTGCAGGCCAGCAGCTTCCAGCCGGCATAACACAGAATGTAAGGTCTTGTCATGGGTACTCAGGTCAGCTCCATGTCCTATTACATCATCCAAGTAATTCTCCACGCCAGGTAAGCCAGCGAGAATAGCAGTCATCATTTTCTGGAAGGCAGAGGGTGCAGATGCCAACCCATAAGGAACCCGACAAAATCTGAAGAGGCCCTCGTGTGTAATGAAAGCAGTCAGGTCTGGACTGTCCTCATGCAGTGGCACTTGGTAGTAGGCACCGGCTAAGTCAAGGGTATAAAATACCGTAGCCCCTCTGAGTGCAGAAAGGAGTTCATCCATATGTGGCGAGCGAAAAGAGTCTACAACAACTGCTTTATTGGGCTCTCGCAGATCAATACACATGCAAATGTTACCAGATTTGCGCTGAGTGACTACAATAAGTGAGACCCAAGCAGAAGCGTCAATTCATTCTATGACACCAGATGCAAGTAGGCGATCAAGTTCTTCAGACACAGCATCTCTAACCAACAAGAGGTAAGCGGCGCAGCTTCTGTCGCACAGGAGGTACTGTCTCGTCGATCTTGATGTGGTGGATGAAGTTTTTAACACAGCCAATGGGGGCACAGCAGCGCACTGTAAGACTGGCACAGGCAAAGTGGAAGCTGCAGCATCAGAAGGCATAGCTTTATTGTTCACGATGTGCACATGGAAAAGTGACATTAAGTCTCTACCCATTAGTGGGGTTCCATTTTGTAGCCACAGTCATATGGCCATGTAAACACACAGTTACAGATAGGCACCCAAGTACAGGGATATGAGATTTTGAATACGTCTCACTGTAGGTTTTGTCAGAGGAATGTTGCTGAAGTGACAGGTGTAAATACAGTGTGGTAATATTGAGACTGATGAGCCAGTGTCGACAATCAAGTCCAGTGAGCAGGAACGTGAGCCTGGAGCTGAGATTTCCACAGCACAAGTAATTTTAGCAGGTGTATGTATTGTATTTTCTGTATATAGTACACTAACTTCTGGCAATTCAACCTCACGTACTTCCCGTGTACAGGGTTGGGCAGAGCGACACATTTTAGCAAAATGCCCAGTCTTTTGGCAATGCCGACAAGTTGCTTTTGCTCACTGAGTTAGCCAGGTGTGACTGTGATCGACACCGAAAGCGTGTTTTCCCCTTAGGAGGGTCAGCAGACATAGCAGTAGCAGGTGTCTGTCGCTGTTTGGGTTTACACCTCTGTTTATGCTGCACTGTTTGTACTGGCATGACGCTGGAGTTCAGAGAAATGATTTTAGCTTGATCTGTACCCGCTTCTGTCTGAGTAGCAGGAGTTACTGCTTTATCAACATAAGGTTTGGCTCCAACAGCAATTTGTCACGGATGTGTGGCCTATATGAATGCTCAATCAATTGGTCACGAATCATTTTATCCACGCGTTCGGCAAACTCACATATTGCGACAAGCTCGTGTAGTGCCGCCACGTATTATAAAACAGTCTCTTGTGGTCCCTGGGTCCTCTTACGAAATGCATGGCGCTTAACGACCATGTGAGCTTTAGGTATAAAGTATACTTTCAAAGCTTCTACGGTGGTATTGAACATTGTACCTGTGTTAGGCAGGATGTGAAAAATTCACTGACATTCAGTCCCGAGACAATGAAGTAACACAGCTCTCTTCCTAGTGTCAGGCCAAGGCATCCCCATAGCGTCCATTACAAGCAGGTAGTTATTGAACATCTGAAGCCACGTTGTGAAAGGCACTGCAGGCTCGCCTGGACTCGGAAGAAAAAAACTTGGAAAAGGCACATTAGCAACAGCCATTTTCACTGCCAGCATCCACAATATAAAGGAGGAGAGAATCTCATCACCAATTTTATTGTGACCAGAACAGGGGGGAAAATAATTAGGCCAGCCAGCGATAACTCAGAGATGGTTAAGCTTCTGTTATTTTACGACAGGCATGGCACTGATCTCCAATCAAGAAAAACATTCTTTTAGATTCAAGACTCCTTGCTATTCATTCTACAGGTAACACATTTTTTTAAACTCCCCCTAGCGTTCTGCGAAACTCCAACTGAGACACGAACAATCATTATAGTTTTTATTTTTACTTTTCATGATGAAAGAGGTGTGACCGGCATGTCCCCTGTATGAAGTGCAATTCTGGTACAGAGATGTGTCAGACTTCCACTAAGCACTGAGCCAGCTGGCCCTGCACTGAAACGCCGAGACTCTTCTTCTTCTGGCACGCTACATTTGCTTTTATCCTCATCTATGTTGTAATTAAAGTATTTCCACACATTACTTTTTCACTTTCTATCCACAAATACTTGTGCAAAACTCCATCGTCACCCACATGGGCTTACTGCTTCAAGCCGACGAACCAAATGTGCGCAACAAACAAGCAAACAAACAACGGTCTTTTATGTAAGTGGCGCCACTATATATAACTATAGTAAGCCTAAGTTACAGGATCACCACATAGTAAACAGCGCAACATAACTAAAGACTCAGGGTGACCTACAAACAACCTCTCTGCATGATTGAATGAAAATGCTATTGCTGATTTTTCATTTTACTCAGTTTTCATTCTCATTTCAGTTCGTTCACAGATCACTAATTTCTATATTTATTTAGTTTTAGTTTCTCTCAGTTCTCATTCTTGTAAAACTTATTCTTGTAAAAACGAAAAACAATATTTTAGTTGTATTTTTGTTTTTCATTATGAAAATATCACTGGGATATAGCAGGTTGGAAAATGACTGACTGATTGACTTCAAGACGTTTGCTGAGTGGCCTCCGCCAAGGACGGTCCTAAGCCTCGGCTGCAAAAGGAGGAAGGTGGTCGCCCTGGCCGAGGTGGCCAGAAACCGGGAAACCGGGAAACTAGGCACGAAACCAATGGATAATCGAAACTCAAGTATTGCGATTCCAGGCTACCTGCATTCGGGGCAGCCGGTTGCGCCAGTGTCGAGGAGCCAGGGGTAACTGGTGTGAAGGTGGGCTACTGGCCAAAGACCCAAACTCTGCACGCCGAAAATAGAACTTTGCATCGGTGCATGCAACGTCCGAACTGGCCACCACGTCGGACAAAAAGAAATCTCGGCGAGAGGAATTAACAACCTTCAAAATTACCACGCAGCGATAGCGGAATTACGGAATCACAGGATCAGGGATGATGGTTGTCCAAGCCACCGGCCACCGTCAATCAAATGAACACTTTTCTACTCAGTGGAGACAAAAGAGAGGCAGGGTGCGGATTTATGGTTACCAGTCACGCGGGCCAGGAGTGTGATCGCATTCCAGTACCAATATCTGACCGCCTAGCAGTCCTCATCCATTAAAGGCACTATCAAAACCCACATTATCTCCGTCTACGCTCCAACAGAGACCTGTCAGGATCCAGTCAAAGATGATTTCTACAATCAACTACAACAAACTCTGGATTCCCTCCCACAGACTGATGTGATCCTCCTGGCTGGTGATTTTAAATGCGCACATCGGCACAGATCGAACGGGATGGGAAAACTCGATGGGTCAATTTGGGACATGGAACAGTATTAATGAAAATGGATTGCGTCTTCTATCAATCGGCCAGTGCCAAGCGACCTCCTTGTGGGAAAACAGCCACATCCTCTGAAACACCAAGCTCACATGGCGAAACCCAGCTGGCAAGGATTCTGCAGTTTTGGACTACATTTTGGTCAACTCCCGGTTTCGATCCGGCGCTGCAAGGACGGTCCGGGTGATGCGCGGGTCCAGACGTGTGGATCGGGACCATTACCTTGTACGGCCAGACCAAGCTCCATAACTTCGACTGCAACGGGCCAAATGCTAATCACGTCCTCCAATCAAGCTGGAGTGGGAAAAGTCTCCTAGACCCTGTCCGAAAGGCCAAATTCCAACTCCAGCTATTTTCAATCGCTTTGCAGGCATTGGCACAATCAGAAGATGTCAACGTCGAAGAAAGACAAATTTTCGAACACCATTATGGACTGTGCCAAGGAAATTGTGTCCACAAACTCGGCCATCGAACACAGCCATGGATTCTGATGAATGCTTGGATATGTAAACGAACGAAAGCTAGTCAAACTGTCCAATTTTGAACGATATCGGCAGCTCAACAGAGATATCTGTCCCAAGATGAAAAAAGAGCGAGAGGGCCTACTGGAACCAAGTGCGGCCGACCTGGAGACAGGCAGCCTCCAAACACAGAGTACCACAGACGCTCTACCCGAACTCTTCACGACTGGAGGGTAAGGCCAAGGTCAGACAAATGACAACATCCAGAAATGGCCGGATGAACCTTTGTTCGATCAACCAAGCAGAGCGCCTTCAACGATGGAAACAATTCTTTGAGGAGCTCCACAATCACACCCCACCACAAGTGCGCACCTTTGCGAACCACCAAGCATCGACCCGCCAGAGGTCCAAATGTCCTGATGCTGAGCCAACTATGAAGAGGTCCGGACTGCTGTTCAAAACACTGAAAAATGGCAGGGCACCAGGACCGGAGCCAAGTCACGGCCGAAGCGATCAAGGCTGGTGGGGACCCATTACTCCACCGATTGGCTCCTGCTCATGCCGAACCATCTGGTGTACTGAATTAATACCACAATCATGGAAGAAGGTCACCATCGTGCCAATTCACAAAAATGGTGACAATCGAGACTGCAAGAACTATCGAGGCATCAGCTGCGTCTCCATTGTCGGAAAGGTCTTCATAAGATCATGACAATTAAGGCTGCAGCGGCACCGCGAACAGACCAGTCCGGGAGGAGCAAGCCGGAGATCAGGCCAAACCGTGGCTGCAGTGACCAGATCTTCGACGCCTCCGTCAACTGGATGGAGGAAAGAATACGATGCGGGAAAAGAGCAGTCATTGTCTTCATTGACTTTCGATCTGCCTTTGACTGCGTCCACTGGCCAGCACTTGTGGGAAAGCACTTGGAGGAGCCGAACTTGGGGTGCCTCAGAAAGTCATCAAACTCCTCCAGAAAGCTATGCTGGGTCCCTCCAGCCAAGTACGCATCCGTAATGAATTATCCGATGAGTTTACCATCCGAACTGGAGTCCGCCAGGGAAGTGTTGTTTCTCCACTGCTTTTTAACATCGTGAGTCGAGCGCCATCATGAGAAAGTCTTGGAAGGCAGACAGAGAATCCAGTATGGTGAGGATGGCTTCCTGACTGATCTCATGTTTCGGCAGACGATAGTGGCATCCCTGGCCGGGCGATGAGCGGAGGCCACGGACGTCCTCTGGCAACATTGCCAACATCGCCCAGCCATATGGATTGAAAATAAACATAGACAAGACGAAGAGTGCTGACAACAGACGATCACAGACAAATGTGCAACTCGATGGTGTGCAGATTGGAGCAGGTCCAAAAAGGGTCAAACACCTTGGGTTGCTGGTCCAGGAGAAGAAAGAGTGGCGTCCTACAGGTAGAGGTCCACAGTCGAATTGGGTCAAGCAACCGCGGCATTTGCTTCCCTAAAGTGGTGCCTGTGGGAAGCAAACCAACATTTCCATCAAGACCAAAAATTCGACTCTTCAAAAAACTCTGATTTTGCCAATGCTCCTCTATGGATTCCGAGATATGGACGACTGCTCAAGCAAGACCCTCAACAAACTCGAGGTCTCCAAATGCGATGCCTGCGACAAATCCTACAAATTTCACTTCCGAGACCGAATACGAAATGAGGAAAATCCCGTCGCCCGGGGTGACAACAGCCAACAATCGAGGAGCAAATTCACAACGACGACTACAGTGGTTTGGTCACGTGTGCAGAATGGAGAGGCAACCGGTTACGCACATCAAACTCCTCTGGTGCAATCGACCCAGCCCAGTGGAGAATCCAAAGAACGGCACCAAAGAAACATGGCTCAAGCAGGTCAAAGACGATATCAGAAACCGTCGACTTCAGCCTCGACGAGGCTAGAACAGCCCGCCATGGATCGCCTTGCATGGAAACCCTGCAAGAATGAAATCCGACAACCAGTTGGCACCCACAGCAGTGTATGGGCTTAGGGACCAGGTCCAGACCAAGACGTCCAGCTAGGGACCATAGAAAAGAAGAAAGAAGAAAGAGTGGTGCCTCAAGTCAGATGTCTAGAGTTTCCACCTTTATCAGCAGATGAACTACAGGCAGATTCTGGTGGAGTTCAGTCACTTAGGTTTGACTGTTAGTGAGAGAAGGAAAGCAGCTGGGACGTCTAATAAATCTGCTACTTTAATAGGCCTGGTGGGCCGCTAAAGCCTAGAAGGAATGGCCAATGCCCACTTTGTCCTTCATCAGTAGTTCATGTGCTCTTCAGTCTCTGATCTCACTCCATCTTGCTTTTCTTGCAGCTCCAGTTCCTCAAGTTAGAGCAAAAGGAGAGTCAACCTTGTGAAGATGATGAAGATCTTTGTGTGTTGTCCTAGTGGCCGCCTCGTATCCCTTTCTGTTTACTGTAATATCCTCTGTACTGACGTGGCATTGAAAAGTGAAGGTAATGTGAATGCTTTGTGTATTTCTTATATACGCAGTCATTGGCTCCTTTATTAGGAGGACTTGCTCATTACCTCAAAACAGCTAATCATGTGCCTGTCATTCTGTGTACATAGTGGGGTCATCTGAAGGAATAACAGGCTCAAATGAAGATGAAGTTTCTGGGGTGCTACTCTAAGTCCAAACAGAAACAAACACTCGATGGCATAAAAGGAAACAAAACTATTGCCACAGTAATAAAGTGACTGGCATTAATCAGCTTTCTTGTCTGCCATCTGAAAGTCACGGAGCTCCTTAGCTCTGGTCACTCTGGATAGACGTGACACTTCCTTCTGGGATGTCAAGGGTCTTATAGCCAAGAGACTGGAAGGTGTGGAGTCAGTTGGCCTCACTGGGTGTTCCTCTGTACTTTGGTGGAATAAAAAGACAAGACAGTTAGCCACAGCGCCCCCTCCTGGCCCAGGGGTGGTACCACATTACCTGGGGATGAACTTGGAGGGTGAGCCTCTGACGATCATGTGTGACAATAGCAATTGTGACCTGATGTATAGCTGAAGGGGAATAGAAATCTGAAGGAGCTACTTAAACACAGGTCTCCTTTGAGCTTCTTCTGTTTCTCTCCCCCAGCCCACCCATCAAGTAACCACTGCATTATATTCATAGACAATAAGTGTCTGGAGGGAACATTGTGATGTCTGCTTATTTGAAATGTTTCACCTTTTTGTTCTGTGGCTTGTTATGAATATTTTAATGTGCTGATTTCAGTTGCGCCGTGATGCCATGTTGTTTCTCAATGGGTGCCAACATGTTGTGTGGTTTTGGTTGCCTAAACGCGTCATTCTGTTGGGTGAGGCAGTGCACACTGAGAGAGTCACAGTCAGTGACATAATCGCCACAATGACATTTAAGGTGCCGTCACACTTTTGTGTTTATCAAAGATTACAAGACCTTGTTATGTAGTAACTGTTTATTTTTAAGTATTTCATATCGTGATCTTTGTTTTCTTTTACCTTTATGGCCTACTGATTTACTGTCCTGATGCAGAATTAAAATGACATCTAAAAGGTGGGATTGGCTTTGGACTGGCTGTAGGGGTGTGTGGGGGGGTTTGGCTCCCAGTCTATTCCTTGCCAATTAAAGGGAAGGCTTGAGGCTCTGCACAGTTCCGGAGCAATAACCTTGGGGGTTCAAGCAGTAAGTTCTTGCTGCAGGACCTCCAGTGGCAGGTCTCTCTCTGGCTGCTCTCGTCAGAGGACCCTGTGATGTCATTAGGGGTCCTGAGGCTGGGAGGTGCAAAGCAGAGTGCGCTGGCATAGAGACATTTTGACAATGTGCTGCTCAGTTGGTCCACAGGACTAAAACACTGTGTCGCGGATAATAGTGTGCGTTCATGTAAAGGCAGATATTAAATAAAGTATAAAAAGATAAATAAATACGTGTAGCTGCACTTCACTATATATGGATGATTGGAAGGGCATTGAAACAGCGAGGAAGTGTTGGGGTGGCCAGTTAGGGTTACCTCTTTTAATCCAAATGTAAATAATCCTAAACAAGGTGAATATTCTGTGACATATTCAAATAATGCAAACATAAGACAGAGGAGTTTTTTTCGACTTCTAAAATGAACATCAGCTCGGGTAGTGTGGGTCGTCTTTGGGAGCTCCGTGCTGCTCGTAGTTCAGATCCAATATGAGACATCATTCTCTGTGGTGTCCATTCTTTTATAATCCTCCAGCCATTAAGGGCACATCAATTACCCTCAGAGGTCATCTTCTCACTGCAGTGGGTGACCAAACAGACAATACTGTTAGTGACTGAGCCCCCTCTTGCCCGGTGGTGGTATCACTTACCTCTGATAAACCTGGAAGGAGATCCTCTACGTGACACCAAATATAAATTTACTTGGGAATGACTTTAATAACTAAAGATGTTACCATTTGTACATTTTTACCGTAGTGTAAACCTTTTTAAATGAGTTATACAGCAAGTGCATCTGATCTAAAACCCCTCTCATGTTAAAGATGCTGTTATAAATACTAAGATGTAGAGGCTAACACACCTAATAAACAGCAATTAAGCCCCCCCCATAACAGCTGTGTTCAAGTAATAATGACAAATCTCAGGAAGCCTAACCTTTCTAAGTGCCACTCTTACCAGGTGCTACTCTTGTGCCATCCCCATCGTGTAGCACAGCCAGGATTGCTGATGGTCCTTCCTATGACAGGTGTCAGGTCACACTCACAGGTAATCTAACCTTGGACACTGTTTAAATATCCAACTACGTTGCTCGGTTTTTTATTAAGACACTGGGAACTCTTGAGATTTACAGACAATAGCATATGGGTTTCTTTAAATTGGGCGGTGAGTAAGCACCCAATGAAAGACATGGCAGTCAATTTCAGGAAAACAACTGTAAACGTGTATTACACAAGACAATATAAAGTACACCAAAGAACAAAAGAATCTAACAATATCAGAAATGAAAACCTTTTTTTAAAAGAAAACACACAGTCCACACTCTAAAAGTCGTTAAAAACATAAAATGGAGGATACAACTTGTAGGTGGTGCAGAGTCCAGTTTTGTGTGCTATGTTACCCCAACAATGAATTGTCCAACTGTCCCATGGATGCACTCTGTTCACCGGATGTTTGTTTCCCAACAGAAGTTTTGCCAAATTGTCAAATTCTTGTCAGCGTCTCTTCCTCGTGGAGTGAGTGTTTCTCTGTTGTTCCTCTCTGGGCTCCTTGTGTTGACCTCCGCACACCTCACTTCACGTCTGCCAGCTTCACTCAGTCCTTTTGTAACGGCCCGACCCCCTTACCCAGCCGGCAGCTACAGCCTCCAAGACCTGTGGCCTGGATTATTTACTGAGATGAATCTCACTATCAAGCTGTACCTCTAACAAATTACACTTTTCCCCCACAATTGACGATGTAAATGCAAAAGCAGATGATGTAAAAAATAAACTGATTAAATGTATTAAATGAAACAAGACAAATGCAAAATAGAAAAAATAAACACATATAAATATTCCACCACCAAAGCAACACCAAATATATATATATATATATATAGTATATATATAATATATATATATATATATATATATATATATATCACACACACACTATAAACCCTCCCTTGCCCCTGTAACATATAACACACAACACGAATAACAAAAATGAATGGATATACTGAATGATTGTGAACTTGAGTCCCGGTTATAAAAACTGTCCTGAATACGGATGACTGAACTAGTGCTAAATGCGTTGTTTTGATTTTCCCGGCAATTGGAGCAACCTCAACCGTGATTCCTCGGCGTATGGTGGATGACGAATCGACCCCAGGGTCTCAGCAGATGAAGGATGGAACACAGTCCGGAAAAATGAAAAGCTAACTGCTGAAAAGGCGCGATGTGAAAAAACAGCAAGTAAGTTGATACGTGGATGAAACAAAATGGTCTCCTTTTTCTTCTCTCTCTCCTTCTCCCTCTCTCTTCTCTCCTGATGGTTTAAATAGTCCCTGTACAGCGTATAATTGATTAATGATGAACAGGTGTTTTCCAGGTTTGAGGCTGTGGTCTTCTTCCATCATCGGGAATGGCATTCACTGATATACACACAAACAGCAAACGGGACAATGGAAACAAGACGCACTCAGTACTGACATTTTACACACTAATTATGTAGCCTCCGCAACATCCCCTCCCCCCCCCCCCCCCCCCCCCCCCCCCCAACCTTGGACAAAGGAGGGGCCGAAGTACAGCTTGAGATTGGCCACATGGTTCGTGTCTAGCTTGGAGTCAGTGCCGATACCCCCTTTGGATCTGGAAATTAACTGGACCTGTTGTGAGAAATGAATTTGGCTGGGACCGAACCATTTAGGAGCTAGCTTGGCGGAGAACCTTTTGCTGCATCCGAGAGATGGTGAGCTCTAATCCAGACCAAATCACCCAGCTGAAATTGCGATTCCTTACGCCAGGCATTGTACAACTTGGCATGTCTGGATGTTTGAACTCACCAACCTCTGTTGGATTCTCCCCGTAATTCCTCTAGTTTAAATAAATTACTGTAGCTGGTGGTTTCTGGACTAGGGCTCTGGGAAGGAGTCGGTCAAGCGGGCCCTTTAGCTGTCTGCCCAGTGCAAACAAAGCAGGCGTCTCACCTGTGGCTTCATGCACCGCGGTGTTCAGGGCAAACCGGAGCTCGGGGAGCCATTTATCCCAATCCTGATGGCGTTCACCCACAATAGGAGGTGATCATGTTCTTGCAGGTCCGGTCACTTCGCTGTCGCCATGTTTGGCCTGAGATGGTAAGCCTGTTGTCAGGTTTTTCTTCGACGTCCCCAGGCTGTATAAAGTTCATCCAATACAGAGCTCGTGAACTGTGGACCCCGGTCTGAAACGATGTTCTTGGGCACCCCCCAGCGGGTGAAGATTTCGTTCTTCAGGGTGGAGCATATCTTATTGGTTTTCGCATCTGTTAATGCAAACAGCTCCACCCACTTTGAAAAAATAATCGATCACCACCATCAGGATGGTTTTCCTCGAGCTGGTAACAGGAAATGGCCCCATCAGGTCGACTCCCAAAGTCTCCCCCCGGTCCATCCACGATTGTCGATTGCAAAAATCCTGCCAGTTTACCAGGTGGGTTTTTGAGCTGCTGGCAGGTGATGCACTTCTTCACGTGGTGGCAAACGTCTTTCCGGACAGACGGCCACCACACAACCCCCAGGATCTTCAATAAAGTTTTTGTCCTTCCAAGGTGACCACCTAAAGGACTGTCATGATAGTAAGTTAAAAAGTCGGGGATGAGCTCTTCCGGGACCACTAGTTGGTGTTGCAGACCCCCAAGGGAGGATGGAGTAGTCCTGTACAGAACACCCTGGAGGTCCATGAAGTGTACACGGTCGGTGCGCTGCTGCTCCAGTCCCTCCCTGATGTTCTGGCAGAATGGACTGGTGGCTTGTGTTTGAGCCAGGTCTTCCAGGCTTCTTGGCAGAGGGGGGAGGGACCATCTTCTTTGCCTCTGCCAAACACACCATCCCCAGTGGCTCTGACACCCTGGACAGAGCATCAGGCACGATATTGCCACAGCCCTTTCCGATAGGTCACCTTGAAAGTAAAGTTCTGGAGGCGGAGTACCCACCTGGTTAGACGGGAGGAGGTCTTCGTGTGATTAAATACCCAGGTCAGAGCGTGATGGTCGGTGTACACTTCAAATTCAACCCCCTTCAGATAGTGTCTCCATTTTTCCACAGCCCACACGACAGCCAAACACTCTTTTTCAGCTGTCGAATATTTGAGCTCAGCGCCGTGCAAAGCTCAAGAGGCGTAAGTGATGACATGTTCAGCCTGGTGGATTTTCTGAGTGAGCACGGCGCCAAGCCCCAGGTTGCTGGCATCTGTTTGTACCTGGAAAGTGAGCTGCGGATCTGGCTGGGGCCAGAACGGGCGGCTCTTGAAGGTGGCTCTTTAGTTGCTCGACCGCGTCCTGGCACTCCGTTGTCCACTCCCACGGGACATCTTTTTTTCTTAAGTTCAAGGGAGCCGCTATATCAGCCATCCTGGGAATGAACTTATGATACCACCCCACTAACCCAAGGAAACGTTGTAAAGATTTCAAATCAGTGGGCGTGGGGTAGTCTTGGATGGCTAAGGTCTTCTCGGGGTCTACGGCGACCCCCTCAGATGAAAGAATGTGCCCGAGGAAGCGGATATGGGGGTTGAATGAAGGTACATTTCTTCATGTGTTCAGCGTGAGGTGCGCTTGATGAAATCATTGGAAGATGGTGTCTAAGTCCTGGAGGTGTTGTTTAATAGAAGGGGAGTAAACAGTGACGTCGTAGATGCAAACAAAGCAGATCTTGCCTATCAATCCCCTCAGGACTTGTTCCATAAGCCGCTGGAAGGTGGCCCCAGCATTTTTAAGCCCAAAAGGCATGACTTTGAACTGGAACAAGCTTTCAGGGGTGATGACTGCCATCTTCCTCTTACTCCCCTCATCCATCGGCACCTGCCAATAGCCACTGCGGAGGTCTAGTGTGCTGAAAACTGCAGCTTCATGCAGTGACTCCAGAATCTCATGAACCATTGGGCACTGGATATGCGTCCAGGCTCGTCTTTCCGTTAACCCCCCTGTAGTCCACACAGAAACGATAGGTGTCATCCGTCTTCTTCACGAGGACCACAGGTGACGCCCAGGAGGAGGAAGGTGGTTCGATTATTCCCTCGGTGATCATTCGATCAAGATGTTTTTTAATTATACCCTTCTTTAGTGGAGAAACTCTGTATGCTTGGTGCCTTACTGGAATTTCATCCGAGGTGTGGAATCACGTGGGTAACCCCGCGGGCGACTACTAATTTCTCAATCCACACCTCTGCCCACTGTGGGACGAAAAAGGCACACTGACAACAGGCAGATAATTATTTCTTTAGTTCTCTTTAATATTACATCCGGAGTCACAGTAAGTAGAGATTCAAAAGCATAAATTATTGCTGCAAAGCTCAATTGAACCCCGATTAAAAACTAGGAGGGGTTTTTTATAATGTCAGCATCTCATGATTAATAAGACAAGAAAAACACAGCATTATCTATGTGTCTCAAAGCTAAGCACAGGAGAGATGCCTTTTGGCATAAACTACATGTACGTTTCTGCAGCCTTGTGACCTTGTCCCTGAGACATTCTCTTTGAGAGAAGGAAAAAACAAGAAAGAAACAGCTTAGATTGTATTCATGTGGGGAGCACTATTTCTCCTGTAACCCTGGAATAACATATTTTTGTGTAGTTCATAAGCCAAAGCGTCTCTCACTGGCAAGTTACAAAATAGTTGTGATAAAAGTTCTAATTTACTATACTCACAAAATATATGGTGCTGAGGGAGAACATTTCTTCTTCTAACATTCCCCCCCTTTTTGAACCAACAAAAATATGGGGTGACATAGAGATAATGCGGGGAAGAGTAGGAGGAGGGGGAAGGAGTGGAAGAAAAGGAGGAAGAAATTTGAAGCATGCATGCTTCGTGTAAGCATATAAGCCTTGGCCACGGAGGGCAGTGAAGTACTCATGAGACTGGAACATCGGGGGAGTCATATGAGGAGTGGGGGGAAGAGGAGAGATAGTAGGTAATGCAGTTAGAGTCTTTCGGTTGTGGATGGAGAGGTAAAAAGGGCAAGGAGACAAGGAAGACCAACAGGGTCAGGAAATATTAGAAAGAGGGGAAAGTGGGGGGACGGGTAGCCAAAATTGGCCTGGCCGTAGCACAGGCGGTAGCAATCAGATTGATTTACTTGCTGTAGCCGAATATAATACCCACTGCAACCAACGTTCTGATCGCCATAAAGCCAGTTTCAATTGAAAAAGTGGATGAAAGGGTGGAAATATTCATAATCTTAAGTCTGAACCAGGAAGGTTGAGGTGACAGGTGTGTGTGCAGGAGAATGAGAGGTGTTAGTAATAGGATTGTCAATCTTAATAAGAAATCTCCCTAAAGGTCTGTTCCAGATACATATGCCCCTAATATTAGGTTCCTGAGTCATGTAAAGAGGGGTTCTTCAAAGTGATGATCAAGGGGGTTACATTGGTTGTCAGCACATTCATGAGAAGCATGTCCTTTTTATGATAGAAAATCGATTTTTTCAAACCGTATTTTTGGGGCCTCATAGATGTTGATAACCCCAGTCCTCAGTTCCAGTGTTAGCAAAAACCCATTGCCAAGGTGTCCGCAGTTCGTATACAGTCATACACCACGTATTTGTCAGACCAGGTCCACTGGGGCTTGTCGACCAGGTTCCCACAGTTGATAATAGGAGCAGAAATCAACCTGCACTGAAGTGTAGTGATTCCTAACGGGAAAGTCAAGGTGACCAGGGCAGTCGACAAGGGGAAAGGAAAAGCATAGTAGCACAGCAATCAATGTGGAGGTGTTGAATCCAGGCGGGCAATCCTTCCACTTTCTCTGCATGTGGGTTGGACAGAAGAACTTGGGTCCTCTTCCACCTCCAGCTTGATGCCAATGTTCCTCCGAGTTGCACGGATGAGGATCCAAGTGCCTAAGGGAATCGGTTGTCTTTAGATGGAAGATTAGTCCTCCAGGCCTGGTTAACCTGCTCGTGGACTTCTTTCAGAGAAGCTCGGAGACCTGTAAGACAAGGAGAGAAGATCATTGTCCACAGTGTGCAGGTTAACGTTTCCCATAACCATGGCCCACAGGGCATGGGTCATCCGGTCAGAATTTCATAACGGCACAGGCCTAGATTGCTGGGGTGTGTTCTTCCCCTCAATCCCACTAAGGGCCAGAGGCAAAGCGTCCCGGCCAGGATAAATTTGTCTGCTAATTTAGATTTTAGGGGGCCATTGCACCGTTCCACAATGCCTCCACTCTGGGGGGTGGGATTTGCAATAAGGATGCACATTTATCTGGAGCCAGGTGGTTAATTCATTTATAACAGGAATTCACAAAATGAGTGCCATTATCAGTTTGTAATTTCTGTGGTGATGCCCCACCTAGGGAATAATTTCTTTGATTAAAGCTTTGGCTACAGTTTTAGCATCATGCGTGTTGAGAAGGAAAAGCTTCTACCCATCGGGAGAACACATCAACAATTACTAGACAAGTAAACGGTAACCTTTAGACGGGAGTTAGTTCAATAAAATCCATTTGGAGGTGTTCAAACGGACCCATTGGATTAGGTGTAACGGCGGGACTTACCTGGGTGCCCTTTCCTACAGTTAAACTTTTGACATAATGCACAGCGCCTGCAGAAACTGCTCTGCATATGTAGAGAAGCCTACAGCTTCCCAGGTGTTTTTTCAACATCTTGAATCATGCGTCAATTCCAGCAGGGGTCTAGGCCAGGGGTAGGCAACGTCGGTCCCTGGGATGCCACAGTATGTGCAGGGTTTTTGTTCCAACCCAGTTCCTTAAGCGAGAACTCAATTATTGCTGATGAAGCACATATTGCTGAAGTGACATTTTAAATGCTTTCATTTTAGTGGTCTCGCTTGTTAAGGTTCTCCAACCTTAATTGCTTATTTCAATCTTAAACTGCTGCAGTTCAAGTGTTTTTAATTGCTCCTTATTAGCAATAAGGATGTAAAAGACAAAGCAGCCAGCAGTTCTCCAGCTAGCTTTTTCCAATTACATCTGTGTGTGTTCATCATGCCACTGTTTTGATTTAATAAAACACTTAATAGAAAAATGTGACAGACTGAAAATGATCTGTTTTTAGGCTTCAAATCGATTTGGATGATAGTCCTTGGAAAGGAAAAAAAATCTACAATATAAAAGCCTTACATTGCACAGACTAACAGAGCCATAAAATTAAATAAGGTCTGGAGATTGGCAATGATTGGTTTCTAATTAAGCAATTGGGTTGAATGAAAACCTGTAGCCACTGCGGCTCACCAGGACTGACATTGCCTACCCCTGTTTACATCTATTGCTAATAAGGAGCAATTAAAACACTGAATGCAGCAGTTTAAGATTGAAGATAAGCAATTGAAAGGTGTGGAGAACCTTAACAAGCGAGACCACTAAAATGAAGCATTAGAAAGTCCACTTAAGCAATATGTGCTTCATCAGCAAATAATTGAGTTCTCGTTAAGGAACTGGGTTGGAACAAAAACCTGCACATACTGTGGCACTCCAGGACCGACATTGCCTACCCCTGGTCTAGGCCATGAGCCGGATTTTTGCCAGTTACCTGGGAAAGAAGCCTTTGGGAGGAGAAGGTTTGTTAGTTTGCCTATGGGTCCAGACTCCATCAGAGAGGGACCCTTCTTTGGACCATTTTCTCTTTTCTCTGTCCGTGGCTGCACTCTGTAAAGAAACAAGTTGATTATCAGGGTCCTGGTTATTTCTCTGTTGGAATAAAGGAGATTGGGTGTGTTATTATATGCAGCCTGTTTAGCAAAGTGATCAGCTAATTCGTTTCCTTTGCTGACAGGATGCTTGTTTTCCTGTGTGAGCTTGACATTTAACGATCGCTAACTTTGATGGGTTAGTTATAGCTTCTAAGAGGGATTCAATCAGCTTTTGATGTTGGATCGGTTTGCCAGCGCTGGTCTTAAATCCTCTTAATTTGCCATAAGGCTCCATGATCATGGCAGACTCCAAAAGCATATCTGGAATCCGTATAAATCGTTATAATTTTCCCTTCGGACAACTGACATGCTCGGGTGATAGCTACCAATTCAGCTGCCTGCGCGCTTAAATTTGGTGAAATTCGGGTTTGCTTCCAGCAGGGGGTGGCCACCTTTCACTACTGCATAGCTGGGTGAGGGTGTTCCATTTTCCAATCGCAAAGAACATCCGTCCACAAAAATTAATTCTCCAATATCTAACGGTGTTTCGTGTAGGTCTGGTCTAGGCTATTGGCTTTTGTTTGTCTGAATGTAGTTGCGTTAAAACTGCATTCATTCATAGAACTGCATTCATTAATCCCCCTTTTTCGTCCACGAACAGAGGTGAATGGACGAGAAAATAGTCAGTGAGAGTAGTGCACGTTTTAAAATCATCATAGAGCCTTCTCAGCCTGCTATTCCACTGCATGCAGCCAGATGGCAGTGTTCGCTAGATTTTGTAAAGGCTGTGCTCCTCCTGAAAAACTTACAATCAAACAACTTCTCAGGCTGCAAGCTGGTACTACTTTTAAATTAGGAATTCATCCTACCGTGGGTGCTTGCTATACGCGCTAGTTTCCAGATCATGAAAAAGTCTGTGGCGGAACCGGGTCAGCGACAACAAGGAAACACTAATTTCCGTGGCGACCCAAGTGCCAGCGACAAACAAAGACAATCCATGTCGGGAAACACACAGCACAACTCCACAACAAGAAAACATTCCCATCAAAAGCTATGCAGCCACAGAGAATATTCTGACGTAACCTGTTGTTTTGTGACCGGTCTTGGAAGGTTTTGAATGATGGTTAAATGGCTGCTAGAGAGAGCTCTTGTATCGCAAGAAATGTCATGACCTAAATATTTACCGATAGCTTGAACTAACTGCAGTTTTGTTTTCGAAACTTTTTTTATGGCCATTTTCACCTAAAAACAATAGCAATTTTCTGAGTGTCACGTGCACTTTTTTTTTTCCTTCTTTTTTTCTCAGTAGTACTACACACCATTATATCATCTACATACTGTATCAATACACTGTCTTTTTCCGGCCAAAAGCCTTCTAAATTTTGAGCAAGAGCTTGGCAATAAACACAAGGGGCTTCAGTATATTCCTGAAGCATGACGGTCCAGGTCAATCGGCGGTTTTGAAAGGTAAAAGCAAACCAGAATTGAGAATCAGGGTGCACGGGAATGGAAAAGAAAGCGTTAGCAAGGTCAATAACGGAGAAGTACCGGGCGGACGGGGGTATCGTGGAAAGAATAGTGGAAGGATTAGGAATGATAGGTGTTCTAGGAAAAACCACAGAGTTAACTTGTCGTAGGTCTTGAACAAAACGCCATGAACCATCAGCCTTTTTTACAGGTAAAAATGGGGGAGTTGACTGGAGAATATGTAATTGGAATAATCGCTCCTCAGAATGTACGGCGGCGATGCCAGCCTCTGCCCTCTGGTGACAGAGGATACTGGACATGGTGCGGGTGGAAGGAAGATTTTGAGAAAATCACCAGTGGCTCAGTGTGCTATCCTTCCATAATCAAGTTTCCCTTGGGACCACAGTGCTAAGGAAACATGGAAACCGAATCTCCTAAATAGAAAATGCTTTGTTAATATGTGAGGTGCACTGAAGCAACAGCTTTAGTAGACAACAAAAATACATGGAATGTGCAAAGTTTCAGGGCATGTGCCGGAGGAAAGAAAAGATTCTAACCAAGGTGTGTCCACTTCAGTAGGGAAATACTGGGCAGTACAAGGTAGGGTGTCCGAGACTTGTAAGTGGGGAAATAGGCATGAGGGGAAAGAATAAAGGGCTTTCAAGAGGAAGGTGTGCGGGGAGTTGTTCAGGGTCCAGGCTGCAAAAGAGGGCTTGGGGTGTGTAGTGTGGCACAGGAGCTTAGGAATGGAGCAAATCCTTGTTCAGTCAAAGAAAATTGAGACTGACAATTAAGGTCATAAGATCCCATCCCAGCAGTTTCACAGGGCACAAATGATTTAACAGAAAGCAACGAGTCAATAATGAACTGTCAGTGCTGAGCTGTAATTACAGAGGTCTTTTAGACCAGCAAAGTCAATAAAGGATCTGTGTCCACATGGCGAGTGAGTAAAGGCAACTGAAGAGAGTGGCTGGGGTCCCTGCGAATTCCTAGGACCAAGGAATGTCATTTGCTCAGGGAGAGGGGGTGGCAGAGGGTGCTTGTGTTGGCAGTTGTGTCTGAAATGTCCAAGTTCACCGCAGCCGTAACAGGCATATGACGCTGGGCGTCTGCTCCGAAGGGTTAGGCATCTGAGCGAAAGGATTATTAGGGTTTGATAAATGGAACCCGCATCCTCTTCCACGCCCTCGCCCTCGACCTCCAAAGAATTTTCCCTGTCCTCTCCCCCTAGCCGGGTCAGTTCTTCCAGTATAGTAATTTATTTGTGCACTTAAAAGTTTGGTCTGTGTGTCTGACTCTTTTAATTTAGTCTGTCGGTCAGCAATGCTCTGCATGACGCTTGATTTCCTTGAACGTTGCGGTCTCCCAGCCTTTTGCAGGACGTGCAGACTTTGCTTTGAATGTCACTTCTCAGTCCCGATATGAAAGGAGGCACTGCAGGCACGAGTTCTATCGTTTGTATTGTTCAGCCCATAGTGATTAGCCATCAGATCTTGCAATCGGTGAGCCCATTAATCCACTGTCTCATCTTTTTTCTGCTTAGCGGCTGAAATTAGTGACCAGTCTGTGCCCTTTTTATATTTTTTCTGCCAGGGCTCCTTTCAAAGGCTCTCACTGGGCGAGGAAAGGACCTTCATTCCAACACCAAGGGGGCAACCGTTATGATCAACAGTGATTTACAGTTGCCCATGTGGTGCTCAGCTGTCGACGGAGCACCTGTGTCCTCATTAGGTTTAGAGCGGAGGGTCGTGACCGCTCGTGCGCTGGGAGACAGATGACTCTTCTGGTTTCTGCCATTGCAACCGCGGTAGCACCTTGTGAAGGATCTGAATTATCTTCCTCGGTCCAATATGTGAGGACGGGTCATAAAGATAATGTTCATCGTAAAAACCTACTCCAGACGGTTCGTCTGTTAACAGGGGTGCAGTTGGAGGAGAGGGTGCAGGAGGTGGAAGCGGGGGAGTTTGGTAAGGAGGGGGTGGACAGATTACGGGGTATAGGGGGTCTTTCTTTTCGGTCTGCTTTTTTTTACTTTCAGGCTTGGGCGCTGTCTCTATCTTCATTTTCTGCAATGCTAGCAATAATTCTTCCTTGTCTTTTTGTGTTTTTGACTTTTTTGACTTCAGCAGCCAGCAGGTCGTTACGCCTGGTCCAATCTAACGGCCATCTGTCATCACTCTCTTATTCCACTTCTTACATGCCTTTTAAAATCCAACCCAGTCTGCCACTCGCTCCTTTCTACTCCAGTTCACAAGAGGTGACTTACTAACAACATTCACACTGTGCCGTCACTCTCTATGATCCCTAAAACCCTTCTACGGTTTCGATACAGTATTTTTCTCTATTCTTTCCGCATGCTTTTTTTTCTCTTTTCTCTTTTTTTTCTCTGTGTATACGTCTATTTCTTCCAGCACACCAGTCAAACCAACGGGAATCCCCCCAAATCTACTCACCACGACTCCTTCTTCCTGTCTGGAAAAATCCCGTCCAATTGCTTTTCTTTTCTGTCAGAAGGAGGTCAGCGACTCCCCATGCAGGAAAACCGCCCGAGGTAAGGCCAGTCCTAACTTTTACCGGAGCTGGTCCTCGATCTGCGGAAATCGGTCCACTTGGACGAACCCGCTCAGGGAGTCCGTCTGCCCATCTCCTGCCCCACGGTCGGGCGCCAAAAAACTGTGGACGAAAAAGGCACACTGACAACAGGGCAGATAATATTTCTTTAGTTCTCTTTATTATTCATCCAGAGTCACAGTAAGTAGAGATTCAAAGAGCATAACTTATTGCCGCAAAGCTCAATTGAACCCCGAATAAAAATTTAGGAGGGGTTTTTATAATTCAGCATCTCATGATTAATAAGACAGAAAAACATCTTATCATCTAAGTAGAGTTTAAACAATATGTCTGTTGAGCTACAGCATTATCTGTGTTCTCAAAGCTAAGCACAGGAGAGACGCCTTTGCATAAACTACATGTACTTTCTGCAGCCTTGTGACCTTGTCCCTGAGACATTCACTCTGAGAAAGGGGAAAACAAGAAAGAAACAGCTTAGATTTTATTCATATGGACACTATTTCTCCTGAACCCTGGAATTAACATATTTTTGTTAGTTCATAAGCAAAGCGTCTCTCACTGGCAAGTTACAAAATAGTTGTTATAAAGATTCTAATTTACTAAACACACAAAATACATGGTGCTGAGGAGAACATTCTTCTTCTACACCACTTCTTCAGCACTTCCTCCACAGGGGCTGCCGCTGAGGTGCTTGCTTCACTCCTCACTGCCACGTAGAAACCAATGAATACCGAGCCCAGATCTTCTTTTGATTTATGAACAAATTCGCATACCCCTTCCCCCGGCACCGTATACCTCCTGGGACTGAGATGGATGGTCATCCTCATGTGGTTAAAGAATCCAGCCCCAAGGAGTAATGGGATGGACAGGTGCCGATCATCCAGGACATACGTATCCAGTTCCCAGTGGTGGAGAGTACACTTGTACCTCAAGGGGACTTTGCCCAGGGCCCTGTGTTCACTCCCATCTGCCAATACAAATCGGACAGATGGGGCAGATGTTAAGTTGTCTGTCGGTCGGCTAATCTTCTTCCATATGCTTGAGCAGATTAAGGTATGATGGCTCCCTGTATCCACCACCGCATCCACCTGCCACCCCCCGGCAACTTCACTGGGACGATCAGGAGGGACGTACTCGCTTGCATGATGGCGAGATCGGCTTCCAACCGGCAAGGTTTGGCTCGCTGGGATTTTAGGGGCTGGGTTTCTCGTGTATTGGCTTGTACTTTGTTCCAGTACGTTTTGAGTTTCCCTAGTCCCGTTCCACTTGTGAGCCCACCTTTACCAGTTCTTCCACCGACCCCACCACCCCCTGAGACCCCCAGCTAACCGTGGGTTACAGGCATTAAGGGATGCGGCAGATCACCTCTTCTTCAGACATAGCCGTCCGCCACTTCAAACACAAAGCCTGATATTCATATGCGAAGTCCCTGATGGATTGCGAAGGCAGTTGCACCATGGATCGCAGCTTGTCCTCCAGTTCGGATTCATAATCTTCCGGAAGAAAAGCCGCGAGGAAAGATCGACGAAAGGATCCCCAGTCTTTAATATTCTTCTTGGCCGTCAGCCACCAGCTCCGCACCGGCCCCCGAGAGGGAGGCCTCTATCACCCCCCATAAGCTCTTCTGGGGTTAAAGGGTTAACAGCCCAGATACACCTCCCCCGTCCTCCACAAAGGTTGAGGACATCATCGATGTTATATGGAGCCTCCCAACTTGGGAAAGGAAAGGCGCACCCCAGGAGACCCGTACGGCGTTGAATGACAGGGTGACTGAACGTAACTTCTGGAGACTCCTTCGGACCTCCCCCTGAAGAGTTTCTTGCCAGCGTTGATCCCACCTTTGGAGGCACAACACGGATTTCCGCCCCCAGGAGTTGAACTTGCTCATTGATGTAGTTCTTTTATTTCCTCCTGGGAGCTGCTGATCCGAGCCCGCACTTTCAGCAACTTCTCGGACCCTCTCATCCAGCCGGGTTAGTTGTTGCACCATATCTTCCCATGGAGGCGAGACATCCTCCAGGCCTTCCTCCTCAGGTCCATGGTGATCTTCGAGGTACAGCGACTTGCAATGAATCCACCACCTCCTGCACTGCTGAACATGCTCTGACCGTGACAGGCCGCGCCGGCCGGCTACTCCTTCCTCACACCGCGGCGAAGCAATGGTGTCGTCCTGCTCAGCACGCACTAAAGACATGTTAATTGGGGAAATGTTTTAAAGGCAGACAGCGATAGTATTTATTAAGATTCCTCACAGAGGGCACCACTTATGTAACGGCCGACTCCTTACCCAGCCGGCAGCTACACCTCCAAGACCTGTGGCCTGGATAATTTACCGAGATGAATCTCACTATCAAGCCGTACCTCTAATAAATTACACTTTTCCCCCACAATTGATGATGTAAATATAAGCACGCAAAAGCAGATGATGTAAAAAATAAACTGATTAAATGTATTAAATGAAACAAGACAAATGCAAAATAGAAAAAATAAACACATATAAATATTCCACCACCAAAGCAACACCAAATATATAATATATATATATAATATATATATATATACACACACACACACAATAAACCCTCCCTTGCTCCTGTAACATATAACACACAACACAAATAACAAAAATGAATGATATACTGAATGACTGTGAACTTGAGTCCGGTTATAAAAACTGTCCTGAATACGGATGACTGAACTAGTAGTAAATGCGTTGTTTGATTTTCCTGGCAATTGGAGCAACCTCACCGTGATTCCTCGGCGTATGGTGGATGACGAATCAACCCCGGCATCTCAGCAGATGAAGGATGGAACACAGTCCGGAAAAATGAAAAACAAACTGGTGAAAGGTACGATGTGAAAAAACAGCAAGTAAGTTGATACGTGGATGAAACAAAATGGTCTCCTTTTTCTTCTCTCTCTCTTCTCCCTCTCTCTTCTCTCCTGATGGTTTAAATAGTCCTGTGACGGCTGTAATTGATTAATGATGAACAGGTGTTTTCCAGGTTTGAGGCTGTGGTCTTCTTCCGTCATCGTATTCACTGATACACACACAAACAGCAAACGGGACAATGGAAACAAGACGCACTCAGTACTGACATTTTACACACTAATTATGTAGCCCCGCTACACTTTCATGAGTCTTCTCTCTCTCGCTGGGCCCACAACTGGTGTCTCTCTGGTGGAACACTCTCTTCCTCCATGGTCTTGCCAGCCACGTTTGCTTATCTGCCTGCAAGTCCCTGTGCTCTGTGTGAGTGGTCTTGGCAGTGTTCTCAGCGGACCATCCCTCATGCCATGCCTTCTACTGCCCAGAAGTATAAATCTCCTTCAGTCCATGCCTAGATCACCATGATGATGGATTAAACAATGGCACATATCCATTTCCTGAGCTGGACAAATAATGTCAATGCAGGTTAAACAAAAGTATTGCTGCCAACTATCAAGGAATACCTGATTAGAACTACTGATTAGAACCCAATGTCCCCAGACATGTTAATTTTCAAGCCAAGTAGATACAAACATGTTCTGAGGAAGGAGGCAGCCCTGCTATCAGAAAATGTAATTGTATGTTTAAGCAAGACAGCAATTATCTATGGCCAACAGACATCCATCACAATAATCAATAACAGGATTAGCCAGGAAATTGGCATTTCAGTTTATCCCCCCAGTCTCAACAATGGGTGCCTATTGCCTCTTCATCTACTGACTTATATAATATTTACAGGTTTCTTTGCCTAAGAGCAAAAAAAAAAAACACCCAATGTACAAAAAATGTTCTCCCCTGGCATTCCTACTGGCGTGTTCTCTCCCAGCAATCATCCAAAAGGCATCCTCCTCTTCTTCATGGGACTGAAGTTTGTTTGGTCCTCTGCCTTCTTGAAACTTCTCAGGCTTGATGGATGAAGTGCAGACCCTCCTGATAGTGACAGGTCACTTGTCAATCAGACATCCAGCCCCTCCCATCTGCAGTGATGAGATAGCTGCTACAATGCTGTATTACGTCTGTGAGATAATCCCAATTTAATATCTGAAAGTACTCTCATATGAGATGTACTGGGTTTACTTCTGTGATGCTACGCTGTGGTCCTGCGTTACACTGTGGCCTCATCACCTTGTATAAGAAATCTCAGTATATTTAACATTAATTAACATGAGAGTTCTTTTAGAATAATAGATTACACTTTATTTGTCTCAAAGGAGAAATTATCATTTTACTGAAGTTCAAGAAAAATGATAAATATAAAAATAAAACCAATTAACGACACCCCCTTTGCTAATTTAAATATTTGTCTCGCGGTTATCTGTCTGTGTCGTCTCCTGACTCCATTCCCTCTCTTTAAACTGCTGTTGTCCAGTGTCAGCATCACCGCCTCCTCCAGCCTAAGTTATGTTTACTTTTACAGACCTGTGGAGTTTAGGAGACGAGTGCATTTGTTGTCTCGTTTTATGTATTTATCATGTAATGTGCACTAAATTATCATTAACTGTTTAGAAGAAACAATAACAACAATAAGCGTTACACAAAATACTCAACTGTCATCTCAGTAGACATCACTAATGTCAAAGATGAAAAACAATGAAGAGAAACTGCAGGAACAGAAACATAAGAAATGTGACAAACGAGAGGAGACCCTTCAGTCCATCAGGCTCGTCTATTTAGCTAATAACTAAGCTGTCCTAACATCTCATCCTGATTCTTCTTTAAGGTTGTGAGGTTTCTTCTCCAATTTCATGTCTCAGTAGTTTGGTTCAGAGTCCCACAACTCTTTGTGTAATGAAGAACTTCCTGTCTTCATTTTTAAAGGCACTTCCTCTTAATTTCCACATGATGTCCTCGAGTTGGTGATTCACCATTAAGCTGTGAGAATTCTGCTGGCTCTACTTTATTTATGCCTTTGAGGATTTTAAACACCCAGATGAGGTCCTGCATGATGTCCTCTGCTCGATACTAAACAGGTTTAATTCTCAGAGTCTGACACAGTAGGACATGTCCTTCAGTCCCATGATGCACCTGGCTGCTCTCCTCTGCACAGCTTCAAGTGCTGTTATGTCTTTCTTGTACTGCAGTGACCAGAACTGCACACAGTACTCCAGATGAGGTCTTACTAGTGTATTATAAAGTTTGAGCATACTGTCCATTGACTTTATTTGTCGTTATAATTGCTGCTGGTTAGTCGCTGAGAATGTTGTGTCAGCATAAACCCCTAAATCCTATTCAAAGGTCTCTTCCTGTAGCTCACTGTCTCCCATCTTGTATTCATACCTGATGTTCCTTTGGCACACGTGCAGCACTTTGCACTTTTCTACATTAAACTGCATGTTCCAAGTGTTCTCCCAGTTCTGAAGGTTGTCTAGGTCTTTTTATTTTTACTGCCTCCTCAGTGTCTGCTGTCCGTCCATTTTTATACCAGAATCAATCAGATAATATAATGAGGGTCCAAGGAGAGACCCCTGAGAGACTCCAGTGTTGATTCTGCTTCATGTGGAGCTGTCTGCTCTTATCTTCCTCTCACACAAAACTAGAAGTAGTCATCGTAGTACATTGTAGGACCTCAGACTTGTCATAATGGAGACTTTGCTCAATAACTTTAAAGTCCCTTTTCTTCTCAGTAAAACTCCTCATACGTCATCTTCTCTACTCTCTCTGACTCCTTATTATTTCCATAATAATTAAAGGAACATAAGGATTCAGTCGTTCTTCTTCATTTCCCCCTTCATATTACTTCGGGTCTGTAGCCTTGGCATTCCCTGAGCTCATTTAAGGCTGACGGCTTCTCTCCGGTGAGTAAGAGCTGCTGGATGCACTTATGTAATCAGCTAGTGGTGTGCGCTAACAACGTCTTAGCAACTCTAAGCACCGGAGTGACAACCTGAACATAAAAGTTACCCAGATTGTAACGAGGTGAGGACCATGGTGGTGCAAATTAATACAAAAACAGTCTGGTTAGCTCGGTGTGTCGTAGTGTGGTGGAGCAGCTGTTAATGAGGTGGTCACTGAATCCTACATTCATGTGTAGATGCACCTGGTCTGGCTGATTGCCTCGTTGGCACTCTGGGGCACTTAATTAAGCACTGTGCCCACCGATATTTAAAAGGAAAAGCTGAGCAGTACTGGGGGGACGTTGGAGGATAAGGAGAATGAACTTCAAGTAAAGATCAGCAGTGCAAGAAAGTACAGAGGAGGTGGGGAGGCAGGGAGGTCAGACCACTGCAATGGAGCCAAGGCACTGGTGCTCTGAAGGGTCTCCCTGTTGAACTTTAGTGTAAGAGCGGGGACTTGGATTGCCCTTCCAGAGGTCCAAGTAGCACAATACAGCATATGTGATGACGGGGGGCCGGCTAGGTGTGTCTCAGCCGAAGCTGGAGAGGGCATGTGAGACGAGAGTCAGTTGATGGGGGCTGAGAGAGGTGTGCTTAGCTTGTCAAGGAGACTAACCTGGTGCCTTGAATCATTTTAAAGATGGACTTTAAAGTATTGATTGTCTGTTTGTAGCCTCCACAACTGCAGAGCCTTTTTATGGACTATTTATTGACTTCTTTCTTACTGCATTGCACTTGTCACACATGTGTGTTTGGGGGTCACCTTCTGGGCTCATCTGAGGTAAGCACTAACACTCTGGGACACCAGGGGGCACGATTGCTAACACTTGTATCTCTCTTATCACCCAGAGGTCAGAGAGGATGCCCACTGAGGGTAACTGGTCATGCCCCTTGGAGTCCTTGAACTGTAAATGTGAGGCACTCCCAAGAGGTGGCATCTCCTTGAGGTGATAAGTGCACTACCTTGTGGAGCTCTGATCCTGTTTAAAGACCACACTCCAGAGACTATCACTGTGAAGCCAAGGGCTTAAACTGTAGGATTTGTTAACTTTGTGTTGTCATGCCCATCTTCTTCCTCCAAATCATAATATGTCTGTTGCACTTCCCCTGTTAGGAAGGGATTGAGTAGATGTGCCCATTCATGTTGGGAGACAGCAATGTCAGGCAGCAGTGCACTCAGAAATCAGAAGGCACAACTCAACGTCATCCCGTGGAAACATTGGGACTTCAATTAGGCCGGTCCCTGTCCTCATCCAAGGCATTGGGCTACTGCAGCCTCAGGATGTTCTTTGTCTTTGGCCAGATCTGTCTGTGGTGAATTTGTAACTGGTTTAACTGGTCCACCAGTTGTTATACTGATTCTGCTAGGTTAGCCAATTTCTGTCATCAAAAGGCACAAACTCCTTCTGACTACGCCACTTGTGGTCGGACTAGGGGAAGGACAGGACTCAGACTAAATGTTGGGGTGCCAACTGGGCCACCCTGTTTATTTGAAATAAAAAAATGAAAATGATGGCTTACCTGAGATGAGAACAGAAGATGACCCAAGAGCGCACATGTGTGACACACTTCATTATTTTGTTTTTGCAGTTTGACTTTCAAAACCAGTTGTTGTCTTTCACTTGCCACTGTGCTGTGGACACTTTTTCTATGGTGTTGTTCAGGAGAACATCCTTCTTCTACAGTGCCATTCTGGGTTACGACCTACTTGGGGGTCATGTGGACTGTTTGGGGACAGGTGAGGGCCACCGGATGTTGAGATTTGACGCAAATAACAAAGATTAAAGTCTATCTCAGCTTGTTCATACCCCCTTGACGTTGATTAAAAGAAAAGCTGAAAAACGGAACTGCTGTTTCACACTGAAAACTAGTCAGGCACAATCATCATCTTTTATTACAAACTGTGATGGAGTAAAATGAGCAGAAAACATGGCAGGGGATTCTTTATCACTGCAGAAATGAAAGCACTCTTAACTCAAGTCTAAAAGATATATTATTTTATATTACTGATTGTACGATATGATTTGTTTTACTCAGATTTCATAAAATTAAATCACAATGAACACGAGCTGGAGGAGTTAAGAAATGCGATTTACATGTTGACCAGTAACAACAGTGCTCTGCAGTCTCAGTACACAACTCTGTTCAGTAATCTGAAGGAATTCTACTGTGATGCTACAAACACGTCTCCCGGTGAGTGCTCTGCTGCAGGGTTAGTAGACTGTGGGCTCCTTGCTCATCTAATCCTCATTTTTCATTTGCTCTTTTGTTTCATTTTCCATAGATAAGACTTGCTTTATATGTAAACCTGACTGGATCTCCTTCAGTTCCAAGTGTTACTACTTCTCCACTATTAAACTGAGCTGGAAGAACAGCAGTGATTGGTGCGAGACAAGGGGTGGACAACTAGTGAATATAGAAAGCTTAGAGAAGCAGGTATGTCACTTACGCAGATGGATTTAAAATGACTGTCTTCAAACTGCATACTGTAAGTTAAACTGTCAGAACACGAGCATTAAAAACAAAACTCTTTGAAAGTGCATCTCAAGAACAATCCCAGAAGACCTAAGCTGAAGTTCTTTCAGCTAAGTATGTTATTACAGCAGGAATGTCTTTCTTTAGCAGATTCCTCCAATGGATCTGGAGAGTCTGTCAACGCATTTCAAAGGTGGAGAGCGACTGCCTTTTTAATCAAAGTCTCAGTGACCCTTTGTTTAGTGCTGACTGTGTGAGAAAGTAAAGATTCTGTCAGAGGACTCTTTATGTCTTTCTTCATTCGCCATAACTGACGTCATCAGACATGCTGTGAATCCTAGATTGCTGTTTCTTCTTTCTTGGCTCAAGGAGCTCTTAGAGTTGCCATTTCTACATTACGTTTACATGCATTTCTGGTTTTTGGTTGGATATCTGGGAGATACATAATGAACAAAAGGGTCAATGGTGATGAGTTAGTAAGTATATAAAGCAATTTAAGATTTGCTCATCATTTTTTCATGACAATCACCAGGTCACCATTTCATCTCTCCAAATAAAACCCAGAATGCCACTGAACTGCCCTTCTGAGGTGATAGGCCCCCGTTAAGACCCAAATCAGTACAAATGTCTGCAAATTCTATCATTGGTTGATTTCCACTGAGGCGCTGGGGTTTTTGTGAGATTTCCCCCAGGGATGTCGTATGTAGTATCCAGTATCTCTGTTAGCACACTGACACATTATTAGTGTTGGACATCACTGTCATTTGCTCAAGTCACACAAGAAGTGACACAATAGCTCAATTTATTATAAAAGCAGGTGACACACAGAGTTTTGTCTGTTCATTGTATTTATAAGTGGAAACTCAGGGTCAGTTTATATTAAAGAAAAAAAGGAGGTAAAATGTGTTTTATTGTGACTAAGAGAAGACAATTCAATACAATAAAGACACATGCAAGTTCAACTGTACATCAACTTCTTCATTTCATGTTTTACTATCAGGACTTTTTAAAAGGAAAAGTTCAACAGAATTATTACTGGATTGGCAGATACAACATCAGTAAAGAAAACAAATCTACCAGGATGGACGGCGCACCTGTGAAATCCAAGAGGTAAGAAGACTCCTTTCAGTCGAGACGTCTCACTTTGACTGAATGAGCTCCAAAACTGTATTAGGCAGGAGCAGAAAGGGGGTCACCTACAGATGGACACTTAATGTCATTAGAGGAGACAAACACACTGTCTGCTGTCTTATTTGATAACATAAAACAGATGAACGGACATCACAATAATTTCTGCCTTTCTGACATTATTGAATCACACACCCATTTTTGTATAAATATCACATAAATATGGCCGGTGGACTGCTGACTTCACGTTTACCGACTCCTTTCCCCTAATCCTGCCAGTACTGCTGGCCTCACACATGTAGTCATGAATGTCGTTTCTCAGAGCTCTGAAGACAATAATGAAATACGTTACAAATGACAAACGCTCTGCAGTGCAGTAAACCAAACTACAAGTAAATAAGTGAGAATGTCATTTCTGAACTTAAACACCCGACTGAGGTGCCACGAGGCCACAGGGTGCCACAGGGACAGTGATGAGCCGAAGCAGCTGAGGTAGGAGTGTGAATGGACACAAAGTGGATTACTGCAGGTGTGATAGCTAACATATAATAGGCAGATTATGGGATGTTGTTGGTCATAAAGAGTCCACTCATCCAGAGAGCTGCTCACCATCCAGACAGCAAAGAGCCCAAAATCTGCTCAAAAAGCAGACTGGCACAGGGCAGTCAACTCTGAAATGAGCCGAGTACCATATGCCTGGGCAGAGCTTCATCATGCTGCCTAACATTCATCTTCATGTCTTATTAATGGTGTAAGTACAATATGATGACTTGTCAAGTTTTAGTTCATGTTGTTATCATGTGCAGTCTTCACAATTCACATATCCCATAGAGCAGTGAGAACAGTTCAATACCAAGAAGAGGCGAGGAGTCCAACACAACACATGAAATGTGACAGCAGATGAACGATAACAGACACAGGTGGGCTGTCATCAGCATGTGTCTGTCACGTGTAGTGATGGTGTTTCATCTGCTAGTAACAGAAGGCTTCACTCTCATTTCCTCACTGATGTAGTTACGCAGGTTTGGTTCTCTCTTTTGGGTGGCACACTGGTAGCACTGCCACACCTCTGTAAGATGACAAGGGTGCCCCGGTCCTCTGTGTGTTTGAGTTCACATGTTCTCTCCATGTCTGCGTGGGTCTCCTCCTGGTGCTCCCACAAACACACACATTCAGTGGATTGGTGATGCTAAATTGGCCCTGCAGTGTGTGTCTCTGCCTGCGATGGACTGGCTCCCTGTTCAGGGATTGTTCCTGCCTTGGGCGCCTGTTCAGGATGAAGTGGGATTAGACAATGGAGGGACCACTGGTTCTTTTAGGTGATGTGTCCAAATGTCTTCATTTATAAACTGAATTGTCAGCAGATGTTAAATTGTTAAATGGTATTTGTATGTATTAGTTTAGGTCAGATGTTGAGCCGTAGTGTCTAATGAGCTCTTAAATGAGGTCATCAGCATAGTTAAGGGTCACAAGAGACACCGCAGCACTGATGGCCGCACAGAGAAGAGCAGTTGCCACTCTGTAATAAAGGCTAACGAGGCCATGAGGCTTTAGTAGAATAGAAAAGGCCAAGTCTTCAGAATCATCAGAGGCCTGATAAAGTGAACTAGTGAGTCGTGTGTCTGAGGACGGCTACTGCAGATTAGCAGAAGTGTATTCAGGCAGAAAGCAGGAAGCAATGGCAGCATTTCTAGATGTCAGCCTCAAAGTCACGTCAATCAACACGGAAAAAACGGTCCAGTTACACAAATCACAATAAAGGCTTTGACGTATTCATTCATTTTACAAAGATTAAGTGGTTTTTGAACCCAGCATTACTAATTTTATGTAGTGGAATATCTAAGAAACCATCAAAAGTGTGTCTGCTAATGTTCAGAGACCTTTGTGCTAATATACAGTACCTTATATATATCTTTAAAAGTAGAGTTGTGTCATTTGAATCAGAATACACAAATGAAAAGAGTTTGTCAGCTGAGATCTTCAACAATGACGACCCTGACTCAGGGTGGGGTGGGTGTGGGGGGTCATCGTCCAGTATGGTTTCTGTTATGAGTGTCCTTTATAATTTAGTTTAATTCACCCACCATGGCTAAGTCAGGCCCAGCCTGCCCGTGTCCAGTGAGGATTGAATTTCAGTTTATTAGCCACACTGCTGACTTACAATCCTCTGTGCTGCACAGCCTGGTGGCCTTTCATCTGTTTAATGTCTGAAGTCAGGTGATGTGTGTGAGCCTACGAGGTCAGTCAGGTCAGGAGAAACTCTCACAGCTCCTCTTGTGTTTCAGAGCCAGCGATGATGACGAAGAACAGTGTCTAAGCATATGGTTGCATGACAGTGACATGATAAATGTGAAAACCTTCAACTGTGAAAATACTCGGAAGTGGATCTGTGAGTCCGCTGCATTTTCCTCTTCGTATTTAAACTTCTATCAAGAGTTCCAGCCACCTGCCAGAGCCGCTGTCTTCAGAATCGTAAGGATCACTTCATCAGTAAATCATAGAGCTGCTAGTCTGACGGCCACCTCACTTTGTCATGTAGGTGACAGAGGTAGTGAGTGACAACATACTCTACATACTGCACTGGGGGGAAATGAAAGCTGACATCTTATTGTAATCTCAGTGTTGATCTCACTGAATAGACCCCCGGACCCTGAACTGCACAAGGTGGTTATGGATAACCAATGAAATGATAAAGCTTCATTTACATGAGAGATGAAATGCACAGTTCTGATTTTTATAAAACAAGTTTATGTTTGTTTAACAAGCAACACCTTCAAGTCCTTTCAGCATTTAGTAAAATGAAGATACGTCACCAACCTGTGTCTGTCTTGAGTGATGTGATAAAGTATTTACACCCTTCCTGGTATTTTCTGTTTTTTAATATTTTACACAATGCATGGCCTCTGACCTTTATAAAAAATGTAATATTAGAAAAAGGAAACCTGAGGAAAGATAGCACAGTTCAGTTTGTAAATCACTGCTTTATTTATTCAGTGAACAAAGTTATTAATCCAACACCTCAGTGACCGATGTGAAGGTGTCATTGTCCCCAGAGTTTCAGTGCTTGGTTGGTGCAACTTTAGCAGCACTAATAAGAACTAAACACTCTGTGATTTATAATCTGAGATCAGACTTTCACGTTTACTGTTGAGGAGTGATAGCCCGCTGGTCTTTGTTTTCATTCAGACACATTCAGAGTTTACGAGCCTAAACTCTTCACTTCAGCCCTTCTATTAGTACAAGATAGCAGTTTGCCGAGGCTCTGAAACTCTCAGTGTCCTCTGAGACATTCAGCTGTAGGTTTTCATTTGTGTTGTGGACCATTGACCTGCTGTGTCATCCAACTACAACCTTGGCTCCAGGTCATGGACAGAGGACTGGCCATTCTTATAAAGAATATTGTGGTTCTTTTAAAATGGTAGCAAAGGCCCCCTCTTCATCACACTACACCCGCCATGTTTTATTGTATGTATGAAGTTATTGTTGAATGACGTGTTACTTTACTGCAGACCCAGTGGACCTGCACCATCCACAAAGTTCTTGTCTGTCTTTATTACAAGAGGGGTGACGATGATGGAGGTGGACTCTGTGCAGTTCTGAGACGAGCACCAAAGCTGCTCTTGGATAGCAGAGTTTGTCTTACTGCTCTCCCATGAGTCCTGCTTTTATTCTTCATCTCTCATAGTACAGAGTCATGACCTCTGACCTTAGAGGAGGGCAGACAGGCCTGAGGGTCTTTGGATGTTTCTTATGGCATCCGCTGTGACTTCTTGACTCAGGCATGCTGCGGCAGGCCAGCTTTTCCTATGAAGATGTTGCTCTTTCTGAATGTTTTTTGAGATGATGGCCGTCACTGTGGTGTCGTGGAGTCCTCGGAGCCTTAGCAATGGCTAACACTTCCCTGATTTCACTTGCGTTTTTCTTCATCACTTCTGAGATTTCCTTCGAACTCAAGACTCAGTGATCTTCTCGAAACCTTAGGGTGACAACTTCACTGTCACAGCAAGTGACATTATATGAAGAGGTTTAGATTCAGTAAGGCTGGTTGTGTCTTATTATAAGTTGTCTTTGATCAGTTCACTAAAGAGACAATTCTCTTACACATGGCGCTACAGTTGTGGGGGTTACTTTATTACTTCAATATCTTAGTCAGGCAGCAACTTATGAATGGTGTGATACTTTTACTCTGATTCCTGTCATCTAATATTACATTTAGTCTAAAGATCTGAAGCCATTCGTTATGACAAATATACAAAAAATGGAGAACATCTGGAAGGGAGCAAAAACTGAACATCACTGAGCATTTATCTGAATGAGAGCTGCCATCGTGAAGAGCATTTACTACCACATGACATGACGTCTATTCTGTATTATTAATGTCTGAGTCTTAACACGAGTTTTATCACTTATGGACGCTCTTAAGCCAGCTACTGATGATTTGACTTTTTAAGAGTGATGTTACTATTTCTACTGTCACTTCAGTTCATATTTTTAATTCTATTTTCCTTTTTTTTTTTTGCTTATGTTGCGGTTGCTGAACTCTGTAATTTTAATTCTCGTTATACTTTGATCTTCAGTATTTTTTATTTTATTGTTCAGTATATATTTAGACTTTTGCAGATTTATTCTAGAGGTCCATCTCACAAATGATCTTGCATTGCTGTGTTTTGCTGTGTTGGTTTCCATTTATTCTTAACTTGAGATGCTGTGTTCTGTGCAGAATAAATCTAAATTGCTTAATAAAAGTCTGTTTGACTTCCTTTACCAGTGTCCTTATTTGTATTCTGAGTTTGAGAGAATGAACTTCTCTGCGCTTAGGAGATATGTCACACTTTGCTCCATTAACTTTTGTTCACTGCCATTTTTCACATTTGTCATCTTCCTGTCCACTCACTTAGACCCTCCCTCTTCATTTCACGTTGTCTCCCTGCACCACCAAATGTTCCATTCTGTCCTCCCTCTCTTGATGAAGTGATGTGGTGTTTCAGGTATATTTCCAGTGATTTCAATACCTTGGAAGTTTTTGCAGTTAAAGAATATACGATTACATTTGGCTTTATGGACACAGATCAACAGAAAGACTCTTTTCATGTCAAAATGAAAACAGATCTCTGTAAAGTGATCTAAATTCATGACACATATAAAACACAGAATCAGTGATGACATCAGTTCTCATGCCCTTCAAGTCAGTATTTAGTAGATGCCCCCTTGACCCACCATGACACCCTTGAGTCTGTGTGCACAGGTCTCTCTGTCTATCATTTTGTGCATTTCCCCTCCATTCTTTATCATTAAGCTGCTCAGGCTTTATCAGGTGTCATGGAGATTGTGAGTGAACAGTCAAGTGGCTTGAGATCTGAACTCTGATGTGGCCACTCCTGGGCATGAACATTGCTGTTCTGAAGCCATTGCTGTGTAGTTTTTGCTCATTGCTCCCCGTAGTTGTTTTTCTTCTGGATAATACAATACAGTACAATACAGTTTATTTTTGTATACCCCAAAATCACACAGGAAGTGCCGCAATGGGCTTTAGCAGGTCCTGCCTCTTGACAGCCCCCCAGCCATGACTCTCTAAGAAGACAAGGAAAAACTCACAAAACAACCCATTAGGGAAAAAATGGAAGAAACCTCAGGAAAGGCAGTTCAAAGAGAGACCCCTCTCCAGGTAGTTTGGGCGTGCAGTGGGTGTCAAATGAAAGGGGGTCAATAAAATACAATACAGTACACAGAACAGAACAAATCCTCAATACAGTATAAAAAAAAGAAAAGTTTTTTTTTTTTTTTTTTTAGAAGTAAAAAAAAAATACTAATTTTAGAAGTACGGAGCAGAATTTAACAGGACATGATATCATATAATAAGATTTGGATATTTTTACAGTCCTGGAGACCTCATCCATCAAGCTGCCTCCCCCATTTGGCCATTCCATGGCTGAAACAGTGCTGGGCCAGCCAATCCGATGAAAGGACCCCTCATTCCCACGATTCCTGCGATCCTCCATCAGGGATGACTTTACCTTAGGCAGGCAAAACAACTTGGCAGGTGGCCTGTGGCACCAAGTGCCACATTTGAGTACCGAGAAGAGAAACGGAATGAGTGAGGGTTAGTATACAATTCTAACTGTCATGTTACTTATGTTTTTAGTGCTAATGACTAACAGCAGAGATGCAGTCTGTACAGTTAATCAGCAGCTCTAGTCAGGATATGCTAAACTGAAGTTGTGAGTCTTCAGCTGGGATTTAAAAGCTGAGACCGAAGGGGCATCTCTTATAGTAGCAGGCAGACCATTCCACAGTTTAGGGGCCCTGTAACTAAAAGCTCAACCTCCCACTGTTATTTTATTAATCCTTGGAACCATAAGCAGACCGGCATCTTGAGATCTTAATGTGCGCTCTGGTTTGTAAGTCATGATAAGTTCAGACAAGTAAGCTGGACCTCGGCCATTTAATGCTTTATATGTTAAAAGGAGGATTTTGAAATTCGCCCTAAACTTAACCGGGAGCCAGTGTAAGGATTTAAGAACTGGAATTATGTGCTCGTATTTTCTTGTTCTTGTAATAATTCTTGCAGCCGCATTTTGGATTAACTGGAGGCTGTATGAAGAACAGTTTGAACATCCAGTGAACACTGCATTGCAGTAGTCAATCCTACTAGAGATAAATGCATGAATTAATTTCTCAGAATCCTGTTTATTTAGTAAGCGCCTTAATTTCCTAACATTTTTAAGATGGAAGAAACATGTTTTGGACAACTTTGTAATGTGCGCTTTAAATGACATGCTAGAGTCAAAGATAACTCTCAGATTGCGGGCTGATTCAGTAAAATTAAATTGGGATTCCAACTGAGTTAAAAGATGACAAAATATTGTTATGATCAGCGTCATTCCCTCCAACAATTAACATCTCTGTTTTATCTGTATTTAAAGACAAGTAGTTCTCAGTCATCCACTCCTTTAATTCACTAACACAACTAATTAAAGACAACATTGGAGAAACTTCTTTTGATTTAAATGAAAGGTATACGAGTGAAAATGAACATGATGTTTCCTAATGATAGATCCCAGTGGAAGCATGTAAAGTGAAAACAGTAAAGGTCCCAGTACTGAGCCCTGCAGGACACCATATTGAACTTCTGTGTATAATGATGGAGTACTGTCAGCACATTTCTGTACATATTGGAATCGATTTGATAAGTAAGAACTAAACCAAGCGAGCACGGTGCCTGTAAGCCCAACATCATTTTCTAGCCTGTGCAGTAAAATAGAATGGTCGATGGTGTCAAATGCTGCACTTAAGTCTAACAACATAATTACAGTGGACTTTCCTTCATCAGAGGATATCAGAATGTCGTTTACAACCCATGTTAGTGCCGTTTCTGTACTATGGCCAGTGCGAAAACCAGACTGGAATTTCTCAAATAAATTGTAATGCGTAAGGTGTGACTGAAGCTGACTGGTGACTACTTTTTCTAGTATTTTAGAGAGAAACGGTAGATTTGAAATAGGCCTATAATTATTTAGTATGTGTGGGTCTAGGTCTGACTTTTTAAGTAACAAGTCTTCTCTCATGGCACAGGTTTCTTGCACATTGCATCAGGTTTTCCTGCTGGATTTCTCTGTATTTTGCCACATTCATTTTCCCATCTACCATCATAAACCTTCCTGGGTCTGCTGCAGAGAAACCTCCCCAGAGCCTGATGCTGCCATCGTCATGCTTCATGGTGGCGATGGTGTGCTTCAGTGCTTGGCTTATAACAAACCTGGTGTTTAGTCTGCTGGCCAAAAAGCTCAATTGTTACCTCATCAAGCCATAGAACCTTCTTCCAGCTGATGTCCAAGTCTCCCACGTGCCTTCTAGTAAAGTCTAATAGAGATGTCCAATAATAATAATAATTCATTAAATTTATATAGCGCTTTTCTCAATACTCAAAGCGCTATCCACACAGGGAGGAACCGGGAAGCGAACCCACACTCTTCCACAGTCTCCTTACTGCAAAGCAGCAGCACTACCACTGCGCCACCTGTGAGGACAATGCATCTTTATACCTTTGCCACCCAAGCAAGAGTTGTCTCTGCAGTCTCTCTAATGTTAACTACTTTTGCCAGTGTAGAACTTTTAATCATTATGAGAACTTTTAATCAACATGTAATAATTTTTACAGTCTAATACAAGTATATATTTATATGAAGTTATAACAATGAATTATTAAATATAAAGATAAGGACTGAGTGTAACTAAAGGGTGATCTAAATATTCCTTAAAGCTTGGGCACGTGAGGTTTTTGTCTCATCTTACAGGAGCCACCAAAGTTATTATCAGGGTTAAACTGAGCTAAACGAGTAATGAACACGCCTTTAGAAAGTGAAGATAAACTGATGGGGAAGACCAATCACCCCTTGTGTGAACTCCACTGTTAAAAAGGCAGCGTTCAGAATAATCTGAGAATCAACATATACTGTATATGAAGACTTGTGGCTGTAGTTGATTGGTGAAGATGATAAAGTTCTGCATATTAAGAGTTAGATGACGTGATGTATCCCATAAGCTAATAGTTGTTCAAACTGATTGCTCACTCCATGGACTGAGACATGTGTGCCTACTCTGTACAAATAAAGATATCTTCTGCATTCTCATCTGGGCTCCGTCACGGCCTTCTTTGAAGACAGAGGAACATTCTTTTCCACAACATCAGAGAGGCTGAGTGCTCCATCAGACAGGACGAGAACCTGGGAAACTGCACATTCAGTGGCACCCTAACAAAGGTAAGTGATTTTTTGCTATTAAATTGATGTGTCTGTTTCATGGGGATGTCACCCTGACAAAGGAGACATGCAGCAAGACACTTCTCCAATAGAACTAAGAGTATGGAAGGAACAGTGAGAGATCAAATTGAGGGATTATTGTAAATAAGTTTGTAAATAAATGAAAATCCAATGGAGTACTTTGAGGTACCCATAACACTGCCCTGCAACAGTGGAAGTATAATTTTCCGAGTCTTTGTGTAGGCGAAGGCCTTGGGTACCGCTTCATTTATTCTTCCAGTAAAATCAGTGATGGGCAGGCCGGATGCAAAAAATAATACTGAATACTGCTTCAGTGGGTTATCTGTGTCATCAGTTCATAGTCATAAGGTGATTTTGAGCTAATCACTTTGGAACAGATCCACACCAGGCTACGGGAGAAGGCTGCCTCAGTGCATTACACAAGGTAGCTCCATCAGAGTGAGTGGAGAGCAGATGAAAATCCTGTTGACTCCTGCTCCGACACAAAGGTCTGGGCTCTTTAGGTTCATTTTGGTAAACGGCTATGGTAATTACAGCTTATCTAGGAAGGGCTCCGATTAGCAGATACCAGCATGGGTTTGAATGCTTTAGTACAAAAGAACCAGAACACTTTGCTGGGTTATCCCTTGGAGGCTGCAGGGGGAACACCGAATGGCCTTAGCGGAAAGCCACTTAGGTCTAAACGCCAAGGAAGCATTCAGTTAGGGAGGGCTGAATTAACAGGCTACTCAATGGAGGAGTGGAGTTTTAGAATATTTCTGGGGTGGGTCATTAGTGTCATTTTATATACAGTATATTAAAGTTTAGAGTAAACCAATAAAATCAGGTAGTCACTAGCAATGGAGTAAGACTGTCCTACCTCTGAATGAATGAATGAATGATGGTTTGAGAATCGCGAGTGTAGTGGGGACCATCCGTATCGTAACAGCGGAGTCGGCATACTTATCCTGAGCCATCTCTTAAGTGGGAATTGGAAAGGAGAACGTTGGCTCTGCTGTGTAGAGAGGAGGTCTGTAATGAGTTTCAAAGCAACGGGTCGTAAAAGGGTGTTGAGGTAACACTGGATGAAGGTGTATGAGCTCCGGGGTCTTACAATGGCATAGGATAAGCCATTGGCTCAGAGACAGGTGTGAGATTAGGCACAGGAACCCAAATAGTGGGTGACAAGAGACACAATAAAGTATCAAGCATTCAAAGTGTGAATGAGAGATGGCCATTTAAGAAGTTAAAAATATGTAATAATGACAAATGATAAGATGTTAATATACACTATATAGCTCAGTGAGCAGAGGTGTGGCTGGAAGATGACAAATTGTGAGAAAGTTGGGCTCATGAGGTTTATAACATAGAAGGAGCATTAAGGAAATAAACGGAGCAGGGAGCCCTGCAGATCAAACAGGACCAGAGGAGTAAAGAATACAAGTAGAAATGGAGTCCACGGCGCAGAGCAAGGCTTGAGCATTCTGAGCAGCGCATTCATTACCATGGTGACGTCAGCTGACGCAAGAAACCTTTATTGTCAGTCCAATGAAATATCATTTGGAGCAAGCCTATAGATGCCTTCGTTAAAAGTATATAAGAGTAGATAATAAACTCAAACCATTAAGCTAGGAGAAGCACACTTACTGTTAACAGTTCCAATAGACAGAGTAACGTGTAAGCATAAATAGTGAAATAATAAATGGAGTCACAGTGAAGATTACGGTCAATGTCCTGGTCATGAGTGCCACACTGGTCATATATAAGTGTGTGGCTGATGGCAGATGTTCAATTCAGTCAGTGGTGGTCTCTGCTATAGGAAGGGGCAGTGATGGCTGTGCATTTCATAGGCTGATATCTTTGGTGTACAAGCTGCCCTTCAGCCTGGTAGTGTGGGCATGCAGGGCTCTGAAGGGCCTTCCAGGGGGCAGAGGAGTGAAAATGCTATAAAATGGGGGGTTGATCTCTAGAAATGTTCTTCACTTTTCTCTTGCAGCGGGTAGTGAAGATATCTTCCAATGATGGTAGCTGAGCTCCTGTCAATCTCACTGCCATTTTGATGATACGCTGGAGGGTCTTCCTGTTCTCAGAAGTACAGCCCACACCGTAATGCAGTACATGATGTGGTGCAACAGTAGAAGTTAACCAGCAGCTGTCATGAGAGTTGTGCATTCTTCAGGCTCCTCAGAAAGTGAAGCCTCTGAAGACCTTTCTTGGCCATTGCTGTCGTGTTTTTTGTCCATGACAGGTCCTGGCTGATGTGGACTCCCAAGAATCTGAAACTCTGGACTGTCTCCACCCTTTCGCCGTTAATGTTGATGAGATGGTGACTGCTGCAGTTCAGTCTCCAGAAGTCCAGAATCAGTTCCTTTGTATTCTTGGAATTGAATTCAAGGCTATTGTTCTGGCTCCAACTCTCCAGATTCTCGACCTCTTCTCTATAGGCTACTTCAGCATTATTGGAAATCAGGCCTCTCGTTGTGGTGTCATCTGCAAACTTTATTATGATGTCAGTATCCTCAGTAGAATTGCAGTTGGGAGTAAAGGAGAGGGCTCAGCACACAGCCCTGTGGTAACCCAGTGTTGAGTATTATGGATGAAGAGAAGTGTTTGCCTGTGGGCACAGTTTGTTGTCCATTAGATTGAAAATCTAAAGGCCAGTTACACAGTTGAGACCTGTATCCAGCTGGGGGCGCTAGCTCCCTTGTTGGAATGAGTTATTTGTTAATTGCGGCATGTTAGATAACCTGAATATATATATAGATGTAATATAAAAAGGGTGATACCCCTCCCTTAGTGATACGGTGGTAAGAAACACATAAGAGAAATAACTTGACTTTCTTTAATGATAGCTTACGCGGCATAACAGACGAAGGAAGCCATGACAAGAACCCAGTTTGGCAGTGGGGGCCCGATGTGTAGAGTCTGCCATTTTCATCTCTGCATTGGAAGGATTTTTCAGGACCGGATGACGTTATCTCCCATCCATCCATCGGCTTCAAAGGTGTGCCGGGCAATGTTCCAAGGCTTTATACTCCTTTTTCATGTGCAGGCCCCCCCACTTAGGTGAATCATGCCATTCCAAACAAGGCAAAGAGGATACAGTTTCATGCTGAATTTGACACACAGAAATAGTACACAATGGCCATTTCGCAGTTGTCCCTGTCTTGTCTTCTAATGCTTGCCTAGCAGTTTATGGTGAACTCCTGTGTACTAAATCTGACTTTGTGTTAGTTGTACATGTGAGTAGAAAGACAAGTAGATTTATAAAATACTTTTGTACAGAGCACAGTGACATACTAAACATATGCACTTATTACAAGACCCAAGTTTAGTTTGGTAGTTTGTTTTTCGGGTGGGATTCTGTTGAAGGCAGAGCTGTAGTCGATGAACAGCATCCGCATATACAGTAGCTGTCCCTCTGCTCCAGGTGTGACAGGGCAGGGCGAAGTTGAGACAACGTCCTCCTCAGTTGACCAGTTTGCCCTGTAAGTGAACTGGTATTGGTCCAGGGAGGTGGGGATGTTGCTCTTAATGTGTCTTCATAACAATAGGGGTAAGGGCCACCAGTCAATAATCACTCATGGACCTGACCACTGCTTTTGGAATAGAGACGACTACAGCAGACTTAGCGAGACATTAAACAGGCTGGTGAACGCTGCTGTCAGCACAATGTTAGGCACGATGCTTCAGGACCCCCCAGGAAGCCCATCTGGGCCAGTAGCCTTATTAGGATGAAGGTGGCTATGGGGCCTCTTGCTGGGCTTGTTTGGTGCTGGATTGGCTGCTGTCCTTATCTAATCATTGGAAGAAGGCATTGACGTCATTAGGAAGAAATGAGTCTCTAATGTTGGCTGAGCAGATGTTACCCTTGTGCCAGGCATGTGCTGTGTAGAAAAGGACCAGTTGATATAAAAGACACGATGCTAAGGAAGATTCTTCTTAAATAGAACTGAACCCAGGCAGGGACCTGCATTAAAAAAAAAAAAACTGTTTAGCGATGAGAGAAAAAGATATCCCTGTAGAAATATCAGGAAAAAAAGTTTCCTGTGTGTAGGGAAAGGATTCAAGTAGTGCTAAAAAGAAAATGGCATGAAAGAACTATAAAATGTAACACAAATTAGCCAAAGAAAGGTTCATTTGATGTAGCACTGTGTGAGGAAATGGAAACGTTAATTACGAAAATTAAGAGGCTCGTGAAGTAAAGAAGAATAAAAGACGCACAGAGTTAGATGTGTTGAAATTGTTGAAACAGGTGGGCTTAAACAGAAATAGAGAAACAACTGCAGTCGGTGAGCCCCCTACAGTGAGTAGGGAAGGAATAGATGAGAGGCAGCAACTGTACCCCCTGCACCACCCGCACACGAGGCACATGAGTATCCAGGAATTACAGGAAGGGTGGAATTTAAATGAGAAAAACAAATGGATTAATAGGAAAGCAGGCAAGAATTAGACGAGGGGAGTCAGCACAAAGACATTTACTCAAGAACAAGATGGAGAGACAGATAAGAGAATGGAAGAAGAACCCAGTAGTGGGGGAATCAGTGATGTAGAAGTTAGAAGGGCATTAGACAGGTGTGGGATAAAATATCAGTGGAGAGAGCACAGAGACAGGAGTGTGGCTCAGAAGGACCTTCAGGAAGGAGTCTTCTTCTTCTTCTTCTTTCCGGCTGCTCCTGTTAGGGGGTCGCCACAGCGGATCATCTTCTTCCATATCTTTCTGTCCTCTGCATCTTGTCCTGTTACACCCATCACCTGCATGTCCTCTCTCACCACATCCATAAACCTTCCCTTAGGCCCTTCCTCTTTTCCTCTTCCCAGGCAGCTCTATCCTTAGCATCCTTCTCTCAATATATCCAGCATCTCTCCTCTGCACATGTCCTAACTAACACAATCTCACCTCTCTGACTTTGTCTCCCAACCGTCCAACTTGAGCTGACCCTCTAATTGTCCTCATTTCTAATCCTGTCCATCCTCGTCACAACCCAATGCAAATCTTAGCATCTTTAACTCTATCACTTCCAGCTCTGTCTCCTGTGCCACCGTCTCCAGCTGGTAGCTGGTCTCTCTACCGTCCTGTAGACCTTCCCTTACACTCTTGCTGTTACCCGTCTGTCACAAATCACTCCTGACACACTCTTCTCCACCCATTCCACCCTGCCTGCACTCTCTTCTTCACTTCTCTTCTGCACTCCCCATTACTCTGTACTGTTGATCTCAAGTATTTAAACTCCTCCACCTTCACCAACTCTACTTCCCTCATCCTCACCATTCCACTGAGCTCCCTCTCATTCACACACATGTAATCTGTCGTGGTGGTCCTACTGACCTTCATTCCCTCTCCTCTCTACAGCATATATCCACCTCATATCCACCAGTTAAACTCATTAATGTTTGTTTAATTTGAATAGAATATAAATTTCTTCCATAGTCATAGACAATGGTATGGTCTTGTCACCCTATAAGTTAGTAAAAATTAGAACCTTCTTGCTATAACTGAGAAACAGTGTGATAATAAGCTCAGTTGTTGGTTAGAACAGATTCTAGTACATAGGGACTTAAAAGACCCATTTTCTACTCAGAAATGGGATAAGCATACACTTTTCTGACCGTCGTTTAGAAATGGTTCAGGAATGTTAAGCAAATAGTAACAATTTGAAATGTAACAAGAATTAAGCTTTGAACAGAACTTTTCTTAACAATAATTTTTCCTTTTTTTGCTATTTTAATTTTCTTTTTTGTGTGAAATGTTTTTACTTTGAAATTTAACTATAACTTTTAAAAAACGATGACATTTTGTCTGTGGAATCATTTCGGCGCGTCAGGCTTTTCTTGAATCCCATTTTTTTGAGTTGGAGCTGCTGAACTTTGGTAACTTTGGAAAAACGCAGCTACATTTTCGTCAGAAAACTTGCCATCTGAAGGCCTTGAACTTCACTGGAATCTACCATCTGAGGACAGAGGACACTTCTGCTCCAGAACTCATCAACGAAAGAAAAAGAACTGAGCTATTCCGAGGTGCTGTGCTCTTATCTTCTATCTCTGCATGATCGTAAATGAAAGCAAGGTCGCCTACCTGTACTTACACTACAAGAGACTGTGATATTATAAAAGACATTGTGGATGATCGGTTGTGCTTTTGCCTGAGTCATGAAAGCCTCGCTGTAAGGACGTCTGTTGTCAGCGTTTGACTGTGACGTTTGTTGCTGTCAGGAATCACGCTGTCAGTCATTCGAGCTGCTGTCATGGCAACGTCTAAGCATAGCTCAAGTGAAGTCGGGAGTGATTTGAGTACAGATTCAAAGCCAGAGAATATAATTAGAGATCTTAAAGGTCACATAAGTCGGAGGAAAGATCAGCTTTCTGTGCTTATGACTGAAATTGAAAGCCTTAAAGAAACTAAAGAAAATCTTTTAGAAGTAGCGCAAAAGCTTGAAATCTTTTGTAAGACGCACAGTCAGATTGAGGAGCTGCATAAAAGATTACTATCAGCGCTAAGTAAAGAAGGCGTGATTAAGAAACAGAAAACGACATTTGTGGAAAATTCTAAGAAATGGAACGAATTTATTGACACTACAACGGCATGGCTGAAAGATACGAATAGCCTGTTAACACACACATCTGATGAACAGTTAGTTAATCAATTCGAAGAGATGCAATTGCAAGAACGGGATCGCACAAAGTCAAAAGTACGGAAGGCTTCTCCTCAGTTAAAGCGCGCTTTGGATATTAAATGTGACTCTTTTGCTCAGAAAACCACTGCAGCATCATCACCTTCTTCAGCAGTGTTGGTTGAACAATCGACACTTGATAGTATCCTACAAATGCTACATGAACTTAAAGTTAAAGTGGAAGGATAGGAACAATCCACAACTAGCACAAATACCGACGCTCAGAGCTCCAGAAATGATATACTAGACATATTAGCGCGAAGTCAAGTCAAATATCTGAAGAATCAAGCCGAATGTCAGAAAGCAATCACTGAAATGGCTAAATCGTTAACCCAACAAAACACAGCTACTGCTCCACCACCTCCTGTACTGCGTGGTGAAGTACCACACAGACAGGTCCCTTTATTTTCAAGTGACCCACTGGCTTATGCAAACTTCATCAGAGCCTTTGATTACGCTGTAGGTGATGTATTAGCAAACTCACAAGACAAATTAGATTACTTGATTCAATTTACAAGAGGACCAGCTCAAGAAATGATTAATGGTTGTACACGATTGCCACTAGATCAAGGTTATGAAAAAGCTAGAAAGCAGCTTGAAAGTTACTATGGCAACCAAGCATTTATAGTAGGTGCGTACATAAGTAAAGCATTGAAGTGGCCACAAATAAAACAAAATGATGGAGAGGTCTTGAGAGACTATGCAACCTTTCTTGATAACTGTATGGACTCCATGACTAAAGCAAGAAATCGAGCAGCATTTAATAACAATGACAATATCCGTACTATACTCTCAAAGCTCCCACATATGTTACAAAATATGTGAGGAAACATAGCTTATGAAATTGAAGAAGAAGAAGAAAGAGAGATAGACATTCGCGATTTAACTACCCTTTTACATAAACAGGCTAAGATATTTATGCATCCTATTAATGGCAGCACAGAGAAAAAGGAAAGACCGACCAGGTTATGTCTCCTCTTAAGTGTGGACAGAAATCAGGAGGTATCTGCACTGCAAGTATATCTGATGCTGCTGGCAAGGGGACTCAAGAAATCTCTGTCAAAAAGACTGTTAATGATACATGTGCATTTAAAAAGCCTTGCAATAGCCAGCATTTCCTTGCTGAATGTAGTAAAATCAAAGAACTGCCACATAAAGAAAGAATTGACTTTTTGAAATCTAAAGGTTTATGCTTTTGCTGTCTCAAACAGGGGCACCTTGGTAAGAATTGTAAAGAAAGAATGAAATGTCAGACATGTTCTTTTCAGCACCCAGACATCCTGCACATCAAAAAAGAGAGTGGAGCAACATCTAATGCTACAGCCAGTGTGGCAACACCTACTGAAAAGGAAACAGAGACTGGAACTTGCCCCTTTACTGGGGCCGGAGAAGAATGCGCACTGCAAGTAGTTCCTGTTAAGGTAAAATCTAAGAAGAGTGAGAGGTATGTAGAAACATAGGCCTTTATAGACCTCTGCAGTACAGTAACAATTTGCACTGAAAGGCTCCAGAGACAATTAAACCTTCAAGGGAGAAGAACACAAGTATTCCTCAAAACTATGCGTAACTAGGATGATGATTCAAAGATGCTAACCCAATGTTCTGTCTTATCAGATTTACAAGTCTGTGGTCTCAATGATGATGAATATATTGATTTGCCAAAGGTCTTCACACAGGTCTCCATTCCAGTGAACAGAGAAAGTATTCCACTACAAGAAGGTATCGATAAGTGGGGCATATCTTAAAGAGGTACGTCTATCTCATATTGACCCTGAAGTTGATCTTTTAATAGGAATCAACTACCCAGAAGTCTTCGAGCAGTCACGATTCATACCTAGCCAAGGAGGTGGACCTCATGCCATGAAGACTGCACTTGGATGGGTGGTTGGTGAACCATACAAAGAGACAGATGACCTCGCAAAACAAAGTGGTAAGATGCCCAAACATTCAATCAATCGTGTGTCAATAACAGAGATTGAGGATATGTTGCTGCAACAGTATAACACAGATTTATAGATAGATAGATAGATAGATAGATAGATAGATAGATAGATAGATAAGATAGATAGATAGATAGATAGATAGATAGATAGATAGATAGAATAGATAGATACTTTATTAATACCAAGGGGAAATTCACATTCTCCAGCAGCAGCATACTTGATACAATAAACAATATTAAATATTTTGAGGTATCCTGTATCTACTCGACCCGAGGAGCTTCCACTACAGTATATAAACATGAGTAACAAGAAGAAAGATCAGAAAGAACCAGAAAAGAAACTTAAAGTTACACCAAAGTCTAGACAGACATCAAGCTCAAGTACGAGGTACAGCCTCTCGGAGACTGACCTGGAACAGACAGACAAATGTGGCAGACTTCCTAACACCCCGCTCCACTGCTTTGTCTCCAGTGGAGAGCAAAAATGGGAGCGAGGGCGCAGGTGATGCAGGTCACGATGGATCGCCGATTTCTGAAATTTCAGAAGCTCACTTGAAACTAGAAAAGGCCTTGCAGTACGTGCTCTCATCTACTCCTCGCGAACTCGAAGCATCGGCTGCAACAGGGGCTGCAATTCCACCCGCAGAGCAGGAAAGCCAAAACAATCTGTCCGAAATGAAGGAGATGCTCACAACACTTGCCACGGCCACAAGTGATCTTAAGAAAGACATTCAGAGAAATACGAAGAAAGAAAGAAGTGACATGCTTAAAACAATCGAGGAACTGTGGCTTGAGCTGCGGCAGGAGCTGCAGGAGCTGTGCCAGGATAATAAAGACCTGGAAATGCGTCTATTTAATCGTTTTGATGCGACCTTTAAAGGTATAGTGAGGAAATTATAGGAACACATTGAAGAAAATACATCCAAACTGAAACACCTTACCGATCAGCTGGATGACATGAAGCAGGCTTCACAGCTCGAATTGAAACAGCGGAACAATTGGCGTCTAACGCCGATGAAAAAGCTACAGCTGCGAATTCCGAATGCAAAAAACTCGGAGACAGACTTGCCGCTCTGGAAGATGGATGCAGAAGGAATAATATTAGAATTGGAAGGTCTACCTGAGAAACGAGAAAGTACAAACCCAGTGAAATTCGTAGCTGAGCTATTCTCTAAAATAATTGAAAGGACTTTAAATCAGACGCCGAGATAGCTGCACCTTATCGCATACGGGGATCAAATATCTTTAAACTTAGGTCTTTTATTGTTCGCTTTGAGTGAACTACGATGTAAGCTTGATGTGATGGCACTTCTTAGACACAAGCAAGAGATTATATTTGAAAAATAATCTCATTCGTATTTTTCCCGGGACTTTTCGCCTTCAACAGCTGCAAAACGTGCAGCCTTCTTCAACATTAGACGGCTGTTACGGAAAGCCGATATCAATACAGCCTCTTGTATCCCGCCAAACTGAAAGTGGAAATTCAAGGGCAATTTTACGTATTTTCCAGCAAGGAAGAAGCTGAAAAGAACTAAAGAAGCTGTTCCCGACACTCTTATGAAAGTCAATAATGAGCCGTATCCTGTCATGGCATGGCAAGGAGTTATCACCAGCTGTCTGATCCACTTGTAAAGATACAGGTATTATAATTATACATCCTTTTCTCTACTTGGACACTTTATGTCCATGTTTTAATTATAGTTATAGACGTGAGTGTGTGGAAGTAATTAATAGTAGGGTTTTCTTTTTTTTTTTTTTTTTTTTCTTGTCTTTTTTTTTTCTTTTACTACCCTAAAGGAGACTGTTTAACATCATACCCTTGGTTTATTGTTATTTCTATAATTGTTTATTGTTATTTCTATAATTGCATTAGGATTTACTATGCTTATTTTAGACCACTTTTTAACACCATTCCCAGAGTTCATTACTTTATTATTTTAATATATTAAAATTGCTCAAGATTATATTTTAATCTTAAAGTATGTTAATGATTATATTTTTGGCAGATAGTATTTAGACTCTAGCTGCAATAGATAACTGTACTTTGTTTTTAATTCTCAAACGCTGCTGCGGGGGGGTGGGGGGGTGAGCTTGTTTTGTTTTGGACGTGCTCTGTCTCTCGGTATGTCAGAGGACTGGGACATGGTGAAGTGGGGTCTAGCCTCACGTGGGGAGGCAAAATGGGGGGTGGGGGGATATTGGGGGGGAGAGAAAGAGAGCAGGCTATATCTAATCTATCCTTTTATCCTTATAATTATAACTTAAAAATAGGCTGTATGGCAATGACTCGTGGGGAAATTGGAAATTAAGTTTAAAACCACCTCACTACCAATGAAGACTATAAAATGACATCAAAAACTCAGAATCAATGTCTCCATGATGGGACGATTAATTTTGTGAGCTGGAATGTTAAAGGCCTGAATCACGAATAAAAGAGAAAGAAAGTAGGCTCTCACCTAACAGGCTTAAAACGCTAAAATAGTATTCTTACAGGAGACCCACTTACTAAGCAAGGATCAGCTCCGGCTGCAAAAAGACTGGACTGGCCAAATGTTCCATTCCAGCTTTACCAAGAAAACTAGAGGAGTGGGAATTCTCATACACAGAACAGTTCCATTTGTAGCATCGGATGTAGTATCGGATCCTGAAGGGAGATATGTGATAGTCACGGGCAACTTATTTAACAGTAAAATGATTTTGATAAATGTTTATGCACCCAATGTTGATGATAAGGAATTCATGCAAAATCTATTTGCATCCATTCCCTTTGTGGACACTCATAAAATTAGAATGGCTGGGGATTTTAATTGTGTTTTAAATCCACTCTTAGATAGGACTCCTGTGACAGGGGGGACAACATCTAACACTGCAAAGACAATTACACAGTTTGTAACTGACCATAACTTATCAGACCCCTGGAAGTTTTTAAACCCAAACTCAAGAACATATTTGTTCTACTCACCAGTGCATCATAGCTACTCAAGAATTGATTATTTCTTTATAGATAATAATTTCCTGCCTATGATTAAATCATGCAACTATGACACAATTGTTACCTCTGACCATGCACCTCTGGTCTTGGAGTTAAAATCATTATGCCCCTCACACTCACCTCGTAGATGGCGTCTTAACCCTCTTCTATTAGCAGACGAGAACTGCACAGAATTTATATCCAAACAAATCAGCTTCTTCCTAGAGACAAACACGCCCACAGAGGTTTCTGCAGGAACACTCTGGGAAACTCTAAAAGGCCTTCTTAAGAGGACAGATTATTTCATATCTTTACCACAGAAATAAATTAGAAACCAAGAAAGTGTCAGAGCTAAGAAGAGAAATTACTAGAATAGATGAAGAACAAGCCAGGCACCCGAGTGGGGCTCTTCATAGGAAAAGGCAGGCTCTGCATACAGAACTCAACATCTTGACAACTAAAGAAACTGAACAACTTATTTATAAATCAAGACATCATTACTATGAACACGGAGAGAAAGCTAATAAGCTTTTAGCTCAACAAATCCACAAACAAGAAGTTCACAATGCAATACCAGTAATCACCAACATGAATGGAGATGAAATCATTGACCATAAAAACATAATGCACACATTTAGAGAGTACAGTAATCCCTCCTCCATCGCGGGGGTTGCGTTCCAGAACCCCCCGCGAAAGGTGAAAATCCGTGAAGTAGAAACCATATGTTTATATGGTTATTTTTATATTGTCATGCTTGGGTCACAGATTTGCACAGAAACACAGGAGGTTGTAGAGAGACAGGAGCTTTATTCAAACACTGCAAACAAACATTTGTCTCTTTTTCAAAAGTTTAAACTGTGCTCCATGACAAGACAGAGATGACAGTTCTGTCTCACAATTAAAAGAATGCAAACACATCTTCCTCTTCAAAGGAGTGCGCGTCAAGAGCACAGAATGTCCGAAAGAGGGGAGGAAAGCAAACAAATCAATAGGGCTGTTTGGCTTTTAAGTATGCGAAGCACCGCGGCACAAAGCTGTTGAAGGCGGCAACTCACACCCCCTCCGTCAGGAGCAGAGAGAGAGAGAGGGAGAGAGAGACAGAGAGACAGAGAAAAACAAACAATCAAAAATCAATATGTGCCCTTCGAGCTTTTAAGTATGCGAAGCACCGTGCAGCATGTCACTTCACGAAGCAGCTGCAAAGAAGGGAGCAACATGAAGATAATCTTTCAGCATTTTTTAGACGAGCGTCGTATCATCTAGGTGTGCGAACAGCCCCCCTGCTCAATCCCCTACGTCAGGATCAGAGAATGTCGGCGGCAAGAGAGAGAGAGAAAAGTACGTTGGGTAGCTTCTCAGCCATCTGCCAATTGCCTCCCTTGTATGAAATCAACTGGAAAAACCAACTGTGGAAGCATGTACCAGAAATTAAAAGACCCATTGTCCGCAGAAATCCGCGAACCAGCAAAAAATCCGCGATATATATTTAAATATGCTTACATATAAAATTCGCAATAGAGTGAAGCCGCGAAAGGTGAAGCGAGATATAGCGAGGGATTACTGTACTATAAAACCTTATACTCTACTGAGTTTAAAGAAGACAACAAACAATCTAATTCATTTCTGGATACATTACAGATACCACAAATAGCTACTTTTAGTGCTGAGGAACTGGAAAAACCTCTGACGCTGTCAGAATTACTAGAAGCTATAAAGACACTTCAAGGCGGGAAATCAGCAGGCCCTGATGGCTACCCTGTAGAATTTTATAAGAAATTCTCCACTCAGCTAGCTCCCCTCTTATTTGCAACATTTACAGAAGCTAGAAACAATCAAATTCTACCTCAAACTTTTCGTCAAGCATTAATCACGTCTTTCCTAAACAAACTAAGGATCTTGTTACAATGTGCATCATACAGACCAATTTCACTCCTGAATAATGATGTTAAGATACTCTCAAAAATTCTAGCTAGAAGGATGGAGAAAGTGCTGCCCTCGGTAATATCTGAGGATCAAATTGGATTTATTAAAGGCCGACACTTATCTTCCAATCCTCGATGCCTGTTTAATGTAATATATTCACCAGCAAAGTCAAACACCCCAGAGATATTATTATCATTGGATGCAGAAAAAGCATTTGATATGATTGAATGGAACTACCTCTTCACTGCATTGGAGAAATTTGGGTTTGGCCCGAATATTTGTGCATGGATCAAACTACTGTATACCAATCCAGAAGCTTCAGTTTGTATTAACAACATTTGTTCAGACTACTTTAAACTAGAACGTGGTACCAGACAAGAATGCCCCTTGTCACCACTGCTGTTTGCAATCGCCATTGAACCAAAATGGTCCATTGTCGAAATTCTTATCAGATAAAGGGGATTATCAGAGAAGGACTGGAACAGAAAATTTCTCTATACTCAGATGATATGGTTTTATACGTATCAGACCCAGAAAACACTGTGCCTGCAGTTTTAACAGCACTTACAGAGTTTCATAAGATCTCTGGTCTCAGAATTAATTTGAATAAAAGTATACTCTTCCAGTGAATTCACAAGCATATAATATTAGATTAGACACCCTACCTTTTACCATAGCAGATCAGTTTAAATACCTAGGGGTAAATATCACAAGTAAACACAAAGCGCTTTATCAACAAAATTTTGTCGTTTGTATGGAAAAAATTAAGTAAGACTTGCATAGATGGTCAACCCTTCATCTCAGTCTAACTGGAAGAATTAACATTGTTAAGATGAATATCCTCCCTAAGCTTCTTTTTTATTTCAAAACATTCCAATATACATCAATAAATCATTTTTTAAGCAATTAGACTCAACCATAACCTCATTTATTTGGAACTCAAAACACCCACGTATCTGAAGAGCGACCCTACAAAGACCTCAGGCAGAAGGTGGCATGGCTCTACCTAATTTTCAGTTTTATTACTGGGCAGCAAACATACAAGCCATAAAAACCTGGACACAAATAAATGAACAAACACAGGCTTGGTCCGCAATAGAAATAAAATCCTGTAGCACATCTTTATATTCCCTGCTCTGCGCTCCAATAAATGCAAATCACCGCAAATATACTAATAACCCAATTGTGCTTCACTCACTCAGAATATGGAACCAATGTAGAAAGCAATCTAAGATGGAAAATCTTTTATCCGTGGCACCTTTGCAGGAGAACCACCTCTTTCAACCCTCACAAACATATCTAGTTTTTAATATCTGGAAAAGATTTGGGATAAAATTGCTCAGAGATCTTTATATAGACAATATCTTTGCATCCTTTGAACAATTACATTCCAAATTTAACATTCCAGCTACACATTTCTTTCATTATCTTCAAATTAGAAACTTTGTTAAACAGAAACTGCCCCGATTTTCCTCATCTCGCACCCTCCACCATGCTGGAAAAAATAATGCTCAATTTCGAGGACTTAGACACCATCTTTGCAATATATAAAATTTTATTAGAGTCCCTTCCTTTTAAAAGTATGACCTACTTGGTAGCTTCCGGTTTGAGTGAACGCTGGCAGGACTGGTTGCCGCTGCTCGCCGGTAACCAGACCATGTGATTTTGCTAGACTAGTGATTTTGATGGTATTTTTTTTTTTTGCCATTTTTGCTGACATCTCTGCGTGGCTGTACTGTGTATGCTGTGTATGCATTTAGCTTCAGCCTAACCCCCGTTTCGTTTGAAACTTACCGGTTTGTTCTCTGGACGCCTGAGCTGCCTGTGGCCTCCTCGCCTACAATGTGGACTGGTAGGATATTCGCCTGGTTAATGTTTGTTGGGAGTCTTCCATCGCTCGTTATCCAACCCGCGACTGTCCTCCTCCAGTACCCAGCTGCTGAGCTTCTTCGACTGCGTCTTATCCAGTCTGTGCCTTTGCTGTCGGTGCTGTATTTCGACCCGGACGTCATACTTCTCCCTCGTCGGAGATACATCCACCGTGGGTCCCGTCGGAGATTCCGAACGGTTGCCTCGAAAGGAATTAACTCTTTTTGGTCTGATTTTCGGCACCCTCCACATAACACAGATAGGAACGCTGACCATAGCGTGTTGGCCAGTTTAGCTCGGTCGACTAACACCACTGTGAAATGTGACAGCAACATTGTCAGCTTTGGTCTACCGAACATCCGCTCACTCACGAGCAAGGGAAGGGACATCTCATTCAGGATCTCCTCATTGACCGTAAGTTTGACTTTCTCTGTTTAACTGAGACTTGGCAGCAACCTCAAGACTTTTCACAACTTAATGAATGCACCGTCCCGGGGTTTGTTTACACTTGTCAACCCCATACCTCTGGCCGTGGAGGAGGTGTCGCGATAATTTATCGCGAGAAGTGGAAAGTCCTGCCGTTGCCTGCTCCTGCTGTTAGCTCTTTTGAATCAACTGTGTGTCAACTGTCTGGGCCAGTTCCTACCATCATTACAACTGTCTACCGTCCTCCTAAGTCAAACAACAATTTTTTGAACGATCTTTCTACTTTCCTTACCCATTTATCTATAATTACTCCAAATATAATTCTGCTGGGGGATTTTAATATACATCTGGACAATATCAATATCCCTCTCACTAGAGACTTTTTATCTTGCCTGGAGGTTTTAGGATACCAGCAGCACACTGATGTTCCTACCCATTGTAAAGGACATATCTTGGACCTGATCTGCTGCTCTGGTGTTGTTCCTTATGATGTTACAGCAGATGAACTCACTATAACCGATCATTTTCTCCTTTCATTCAATGTCAAACTTACCTTTTCTGTTCCTAAGCTTCCACGTCTCATAGCCTTTCGTAACATTAAGAATATTAACTTGAATTTGCAGTCTTCTAGAACTGATTCTCAAATGGACTTTTATAATTTATCCACTCCCATAGAACTGGTCTCATATTATAACACTTGTCTTAATGGTATTCTTAATTCTCTTGCTCCGCTTAAAACCAGATCTGTTTCTTTTTCTTTTTCTGCCCCCTGGTTTACGCCTGAACTTCGGCTTCTGAAAGCTAAAGGCAGGCAACTTGAAAGGTTGTTTAAAAAATCCGGACTCTTTGTCCACAAGAGATGTATAAAAATCATCTTCTCTATTACAAGGATTGTATAGCTCAAACCAAATCTAATTACTATACTCAGTTAATTACTCGTAATACAGGTAACACCAAGTCTTTGTTTTCTTTACTTAATAATGTTACACAACCTCCAGACTCTTTACCATCTCACCTTTACTCAACTGCTTTCTGTAATTCTCTTATGTCTTTTTTCAATGAGAAAATTCAAAAGATACATCAGCACCTTGGTCCAGATCCTCTCTGTATTCCTCCTGAACTACACTCGTCTATTCACTCTCTCTTCTTTCCAGATTCCCACTCCCTCTGAAATCTCAGATCTCATCTGCAAATCCAAGTCATCTACTTGTCAGCTGGACCCCCTGCCTACAGTTCTGGTTAAAGCCTGCCTCCCCTCTCTAGTCCCTCTCATTTCTGCCATCATTCACTCTTCTCTCACTACTGGTATTATTCCCTCATCTTTTAAAACTGCTGCTATAACCCCAATACTAAAAAAAACCTGGTGCTGATCCTGCTAATTTCAATAATTTTCGCCAAATTTCTAACTTGCCCTTTATCTCCAAAATTCTTGAAAAAATAGTAGCTATCCAACTTCACACCCACTTATCTCACAATAATCTTTATGAAAAGTTCCAGTCTGGTTTTCGCCCTCTTCACATCCCAACCCACCGCTGTTACTTCTGGTGTGCCCCAGGGCTCTGTCCTGGGGCCTCTTCTTTTTATTATTTACCTTCTTCCCCTTGGCAATATTTTTCGCAAATATAACATTAATTTTCACTGTTATGCTGATGACACCCAGCTCTACCTTGCTGGTAAACCCACCTCCCCTTTTCCACCACCCTCGCTTATTGACTGCATCTCTGAAATTAAATCCTGGTTTTCTTTGAATTTTCTTAAATTAAACAGTGACAAAACTGAGGTTCTCCTCATTGGTTCAAAATCATCATTATCCAAAACCAATAATCTGTCTCTTATTATTGATAACTCTGTTGTTTCCCCATCATCTCAGGTTAAGAGTCTGGGTGTCATCCTCGACAGTACTCTATCTTTCCAATGTCACATTAATAACATCACCCGGTCTGCTTTCTTCCACCTACGTAATATTAATCACATTCACCCCTCCCTCACTCCTCATACCACCGCCATTCTTGTTCATAGTCTTGTCACTTCTCGGCTGGACTACTGCAATTCACTCCTCTACGGTCTCCCTAATAAATCTCTTCATAAGCTTCAGTTAGTCCAGAATTCTGCAGCACGTATCATCACTCGAACCCCATCTATTCATCATATTACTCCGGTCTTGCAGCAGCTTCATTGGCTCCCAATCAAGTTTCGTACTGATTTTAAGATTCTGCTATTAACATTTAATGCCATCCATAACCTCGCCCCTCCATATCTGTCTGACCTTCTTCATGTTGCCATTCCCTCCTGTAACCTTAGATCCTCTTCCTCCACCCATCTGACCGTCCCTCCCGCCCGTCTAACCACCATGGGGAGCAGAGCTTTCAGCCATTCTGCTCCCAAGCTCTGGAATTCATTACCTGCGGAGCTCCGAAATATCAAATCATATTCATCCTTCAAATGTAAACTTAAAACACATCTGTTTTAGATGGCTTTTTCTTTTTCCTTCTGATTACAGTGGTTTTGTTTGGTTTTAATTTTTAGATTTTCTGATGTTTCAAGTTGTTTATACTTATGTCTTTTATTTATTTATTATTTATTGTTTGTTCGGTGTCCTTGAGTTCTCTGAAAGGCGCCTTGTATAAATAAAATGTATTATTATTATTAAAAATCCAAGAGGACATTGGGAAAAAGATCTCTCAATTAATATATCAGAAAAGGAATGGAAGGTAGCAATGGAGAGAATTCACTCGAGCTCCATATGTGCAAAGCATAGAATTATTCAACTCAAAATTATATTTCAAGCTCATCTGTATCACTTAAAACTGTCCAAAATATTTCCAGGGCAAGATCCAACCTGCGAACGCTGCAACCAAGCTCCTGCCTCACTGGGTCACATGTTATGGGCCTGCACCAAACTAACATCATTTTGGACCAAAATTTTTAAGTGCCTTTCTGACAGCCTTGGTGTCACAATCCCTCCTAACCCATTAACAGCTCTGTTCGGGGTTCTTCCAGATGGACTTGAAGTGGAGAAGGACAAGCAAACGATGATTGCATTCACTACACTTTTGGCACGCAGACTTATATTGTTAAATTGGAAGAATCCTAACTCTCCTCTGATAAGTCAGTGGGAAACCGATGTTTTATATTATTTGAAATTGGAAAAAATCAAATTCTCAGTTAGAGGATCTGCACAGAACTTTTTCAAAACCTGGCAGGATCTAATCAACAATATTTTAGAATAAGTAGAAATAACTCTTTCCGCATCTCTTTCCCTTCTCCATTTATCTTTATTGCCCTATCAAACTTAAAATTTAGATATGCTTACGAGCTTTAAGTATTACTCCTTTGGCTATGCTCTCCTTCTCAGGGGTGGGGGTTGATTTGTTGTTAATCCTATTTTTTGTAAAAATTGATCTAATTTGTACGGAAGGATTATAATAAAATTAATAAAATAATAAAAAAAAAAAACAAACACAAAAAAACCACAGATTTCCCAGAGCGTAGCTGTGAAGAAAAGGAGGAGATGTTACAGGAGGACATCAAGTTCATGCGCATTTCCGCAGAATCTGTGAGACTGGTAGGTGGCCACTATTGTTTAAATTTGCCTTTGAAGGATGAAACACTTCAAATGCCAAGCAATCGCCGTATTGCAGAGCAGCGTGACCAGTATAAGGCAGGGGGTATGTGTCGAAACTGTTAAGCAAAGATGATTGATGACCTTAAGCCCCACCCCCTTTCCTCTGATTGGTGGATGTGAATGCTGGCCCCACCCCTCCACCTGATTGGTGGCCGTGGAGGACGGCCCTGCCCGCTGGCAGTGGATTGGTGAATGACAACCTGTCCCCGCCCAGACAACCGCCCACCCACCTGATTGGCCGAGGTAAGTGTCAAGAGCAGTTTGATGGATGATGCCTCTGCCGTGGCCCCAGGTCTGGCAACACCTGTTGGTTGACCCCCCACTTCCCAGCCCCCTTCTCCCGAGGACAAGTCCAGGCATGTTCCTATCCATATCCTGCCGGCCCAATCGACATATCCCAGCATGAATGGACTGCCTCTGCCTTTACCCCCGGTCAGGCAGCACCTGTTTGTGGGCTGGCCCCCCACACCTCCCTGCCATTTCTGAAAGTGGTGTATAAAAACGCGGGTCATCTTCTCCGGTTCTATCTATGATTTAAATATTAACACGAGATTAAAATATCTATCTAACCTTTGCTTTATCATCTTTAAACCGCTTTTTCTATCTAAGTCAAGCAGCTTCCCATTTTAAAGACAGACTCTGCAGTAAAAACAGCCTGAGCAGTGAAGCAGGTTTCCCACAGAAAGATCACAGACAGCACCACTCTTCACACTGAGACTCTCGGAGCTGAGAGGCTCTGCGCGCGCCCGCGAGCTGTCCAGTGTCTGTCAGCTGCTTTGCGCATACAAGCAGGCACGTGACTGTAGCTGGAAGCTGCAACCTGTGTGAGCCCCTGCGCTGCTAAGCGCATACGAAACGTCATAGGCCCGCAAACTGACAGGCCCCTGTTGTGTGAAACCCTGCGAGCTAGCTTGCAAACAACTGTGTGTAATCTCCCACCCCTGCTGGCTGGCCGATCGTGAGCGTGCCGCTATAGTCTTTCCACGACGGGTGGTTCTTTTAAAGTTAACTAGTTTGCTATCAGCCCCTTTAAAAATCACACGCAGCAGTTTCCTTTTAAATCACGTTTGATACATATAAAAAAATCTATCCTCTGCTGTATAATTTGTAATTATAATTTTTTATTAAAATCGATCTAAAACAAGCCCCAATTCTATCAAATGCCTCCCATTTTAAATATATGTATCTTCAGCTGGCCCTAAGGAAACACATTGTGGAAGCAAGCGGCCCGCATGGCTGGGGGAGGGGGTGTTGGTTCCAGAAGAGAGCTGATTCACACTTCAGCTGTGGGGTGCGGTGCAAACTGGTGGCTGATACAAGAAATGTTCACACATACAGACCTTTAACCTCAGGGTTTATCTTCCGGGGTCTGTGTAAAATCAGACTTACCTACAGAAAGACAGTGGCTTAAAAAGAGCTCATTATTACAAAGGTGACTTTTTAAAAATACTGAGAGTCACGGCAGTTAAGATCACGGTATGGCATATTATTGATTCTTATACGTGTTAAACGAGTATGTTTTAAAAAACGGAAGGCTGAATCCTTATGTTTTATCCTTAATATTATTATTTCCAAGTTGATACTTACATAATTCCCTTTTTAAAAAATGATATCTGTTTAAAACGAGAGGGGCTGGGGCTTTAAATTCAAAAATGCTCATAGGTTACCGTTAATTATTATGTTCAGTACCATCTCTCTGTGTGTAGGCGTGAGTGCGTGTACAAGTTGCAGCATTTTATTTCTATCTATCTACATGTACGACGATTAATGGTCAATGTTCATACGACTGAAGTAAGCAATTGCAGTTTTTTCTGTTACCGAAACGGGTAATCCGTTCAATTTGTTTTTGTCTCAGCGTCTGGAAATTCAAACAGGACCTCCCCACTGAGAATTTTCAGGAGTGGTTTAAAAGCGCAGACCGGTTGTGTATTAGCTCTGACATAATAAGATGTCAGTATTCTGAACTACATACAGAAGGGACGGCTTGTGAAATACGTAATCATTCGAAACGGACTGTCACTGTAGATGTGTGTTCTCTGCACGGAACCGCCTGTTTTTAAAAGTCTGAGATAACGAAACATTTTTGCTTTATAAACTTTCATTTGGACAGCTGATTGGAGACAGATTGACTGAACCCTGAACAGGGACCAGGAGCTTACTGCAACGGTGTTTTCATTCATTCCTCTAAATGAAATGTAATTATTTTAATACAGCCTAGTATCCCCAAAGTCCAGATGATTTTTAGAAGTATCAAGTGTATTGTTGAATAATGGGGTAAATGAATAGTATAAGATGTACCTGTATGTATGAGATTATATCTTAATACACAGGGAACCTGAGACCTGGCTGTCTGTTTTTATTTACGTCTTTAGACTTGAAAAAGTTTGTTTGTATACATTTTTCTGTGGTACCTGTTTCTTTATCCGCTTTTTTCACAAAGGTCAGGTATCTTTGTAAGACGGTCGTATAAAGTTTTACTTTTGCCTCGGAGCTCAAGTCACCATATTCAAGTATGAATTTCATTTGTTTATCCAGTTCACTTTCTGTAGCATTTAAAAGGTCGCTGGAAACCGGAGCTTTCTGTCCGCATTGGAGCCTTTTATTTTCAAAGCACATCTTAAGCGAGTATTCATATTTTTATACTCTCGAACCTATTAAACTAGTAATGAAAGGAATGGTCGCACTTAATAGGGCTCAGAGAAATCCTCCTTTCTAATTTAAAGGGGCTTTTTTTTGGTCTTTTTAACGGTATTTTTTTTTTTTTGCTGAGTTTTTTAACAGCGCAACGAGGCTTCTTCAGCAGAGGGTTGAGTGAGTGTGATACTAGGGATGTTTTAAGCTATTTCACCAGGCACAGAGTATCCAATATATTAACACGGTACTAGTCAGGGTCTATTAAGGATCAGGATTTCACTTTCTTTTTTAAATCTGCACCACCTTTTTCCATCTTGTGCATTGTTCGGTAAACCTTATTTTTTGGTGGATCAGAACATTTTGCTTCCACTCCATTCATTATTCTCTTTAGGTTTTTAACTGTTATACCTACATTTTGTAAGTTTCTGTGACAGTAGTAACTTAAACATATGGTGTAAAAATCCAGACTACTCACTTTTAAAAGCTCTGCTCTGAATTTACCATTTCAACCAGTATGTCAGCTTTGGATCAATCTCACCACTGCAACTGGCCCTTCCTCTTTGTAGATTTAGGTTGTAGGGGCTTATTTGTAAAACACTCTATGTATTTGTAAATTAGATTCCCTCGGTTATTCAGCGGTCCATCTGTGTTCCATTTTTGTTATAAATTGTATTTTAGTCTCTCTTTATTTACTAAACATTTTATATGTTGAATAGAAAACAGTTATCTTGTTCAGGCTTTAATTTAAAATAGCATTTCCATCAACATGTTATAATCACTTTGGTACTCAGGGTGCTTTGTATGATACAAAGTTTTTAGAAATTCTGTTGATGCTTGGTAATAGCATTTTTTATGTAGAAGTGCATTTCACAGATCTGAATAAGAGATGTCCATCAAACTAATCAGGTGGGTGGGCGGTTGTCTGGGCGGGGACAGGTTGTCATTCACCAATCCACTGCCAGCGGGCAGGGCCGTCCTCCACGGCCACCAATCAGGTGGAGGGGTGGGGCCAGCATTCACATCCACCAATCAGAGGAAAGGGGGTGGGGCTTAAGGTCATCAATCATCTTTGCTTAACAGTTTCGACACATACCCCCTGCCTTATACTGGTCACGCTGCTCTGCAATACGGCGATTGCTTGGCATTTGAAGTGTTTCATCCTTCAAAGGCAAATTTAAACAATAGTGGCCACCTACCAGTCTCACAGATTCTGCGGAAATGCGCATGAACTTGATGTCCTCCTGTAACATCTCCTCCTTTTCTTCACAGCTACGCTCTGGGAAATCTGTGGTTTTTTTGTGTTTGTTTTTTTTTTTTATTATTTTATTAATTTTATTATAATCCTTCCGTACAAATTAGATCAATTTTTACAAAAAATAGGATTAACAACAAATCAACCCCCACCCCTGAGAAGGAGAGCATAGCCAAAGGAGTAATACTTAAAGCTCGTAAGCATATCTAAATTTTAAGTTTGATAGGGCAATAAAGATAAATGGAGAAGGGAAAGAGATGCGGAAAGAGTTATTTCTACTTATTCTAAAATATTGTTGATTAGATCCTGCCAGGTTTTGAAAAAGTTCTGTGCAGATCCTCTAACTGAGAATTTGATTTTTTCCAATTTCAAATAATATAAAACATCGGTTTCCCACTGACTTATCAGAGGAGAGTTAGGATTCTTCCAATTTAACAGAATAAGTCTGCGTGCCAAAACTGTAGTGAATGCAATCACCGTTTGCTTGTCCTTCTCCACTTCAAGTCCATCTGGAAGAACCCCGAACAGAGCTGTTAATGGGTTAGGAGGGATTGTGACACCAAGGCTGTCTGAAAGGCACTTAAAAATTTTGGTCCAAAATGATGTTAGTTTGGTGCAGGCCCATAACATGTGACCCAGTGAGGCAGGAGCTTGGTTGCAGCGTTCGCAGGTTGGATCTTGCCCTGGAAATATTTTGGACAGTTTTAAGTGATACAGATGAGCTTGATATATAATTTTGAGTTGAATAATTCTATGCTTTGCACATATGGAGCTCGAGTGAATTCTCTCCATTGCTACCTTCCACTCCTTTTCTGATATATTAATTGAGAGATCTTTTTCCCAATGTCCTCTTGGATTTTTAATAATAATAATACATTTTATTTATACAAGGCGCCTTTCAGAGAACTCAAGGACACCGAACAAACAATAAATAAATAAATAAATAAAAGACATAAGTATAAACAACTTGAAACATCAGAAAATCTAAAAATTAAAACCAAACAAAACCACTGTAATCAGAAGGAAAAAGAAAAAGCCATCTAAAACAGATGTGTTTTAAGTTTACATTTGAAGGATGAATATGATTTGATATTTCGGAGCTCCGCAGGTAATGAATTCCAGAGCTTGGGAGCAGAATGGCTGAAAGCTCTGCTCCCCATGGTGGTTAGACGGGCGGGAGGGACGGTCAGATGGGTGGAGGAAGAGGATCTAAGGTTACAGGAGGGAATGGCAACATGAAGAAGGTCAGACAGATATGGAGGGGCGAGGTTATGGATGGCATTAAATGTTAATAGCAGAATCTTAAAATCAGTACGAAACTTGATCGGGAGCCAATGAAGCTGCTGCAAGACCGGAGTAATATGATGAATAGATGGGGTTCGAGTGATGATACGTGCTGCAGAATTCTGGACTAACTGAAGCTTATGAAGAGATTTATTAGGGAGACCGTAGAGGAGTGAATTGCAGTAGTCCAGCCGAGAAGTGACAAGACTATGAACAAGAATGGCGGTGGTATGAGGAGTGAGGGAGGGGTGAATGTGATTAATATTACGTAGGTGGAAGAAAGCAGACCGGGTGATGTTATTAATGTGACATTGGAAAGATAGAGTACTGTCGAGGATGACACCCAGACTCTTAACCTGAGATGATGGGGAAACAACAGAGTTATCAATAATAAGAGACAGATTATTGGTTTTGGATAATGATGATTTTGAACCAATGAGGAGAACCTCAGTTTTGTCACTGTTTAATTTAAGAAAATTCAAAGAAAACCAGGATTTAATTTCAGAGATGCAGTCAATAAGCGAGGGTGGTGGAAAAGGGGAGGTGGGTTTACCAGCAAGGTAGAGCTGGGTGTCATCAGCATAACAGTGAAAATTAATGTTATATTTGCGAAAAATATTGCCAAGGGGAAGAAGGTAAATAATAAAAAGAAGAGGCCCCAGGACAGAGCCCTGGGGCACACCAGAAGTAACAGCGGTGGGTTGGGATGTGAAGAGGGCGAAAACCAGACTGGAACTTTTCATAAAGATTATTGTGAGATAAGTGGGTGTGAAGTTGGATAGCTACTATTTTTTCAAGAATTTTGGAGATAAAGGGCAAGTTAGAAATTTGGCGAAAATTATTGAAATTAGCAGGATCAGCACCAGGTTTTTTTTAGTATTGGGGTTATAGCAGCAGTTTTAAAAGATGAGGGAATAATACCAGTAGTGAGAGAAGAGTGAATGATGGCAGAAATGAGAGGGACTAGAGAGGGGAGGCAGGCTTTAACCAGAACTGTAGGCAGGGGGTCCAGCTGACAAGTAGATGACTTGGATTTGCAGATGAGATCTGAGATTTCAGAGGGAGTGGGAATCTGGAAAGAAGAGAGAGTGAATAGACGAGTGTAGTTCAGGAGGAATACAGAGAGGATCTGGACCAAGGTGCTGATGTATCTTTTGAATTTTCTCATTGAAAAAAGACATAAGAGAATTACAGAAAGCAGTTGAGTAAAGGTGAGATGGTAAAGAGTCTGGAGGTTGTGTAACATTATTAAGTAAAGAAAACAAAGACTTGGTGTTACCTGTATTACGAGTAATTAACTGAGTATAGTAATTAGATTTGGTTTGAGCTATACAATCCTTGTAATAGAGAAGATGATTTTTATACATCTCTTTGTGGACAAAGAGTCCGGATTTTTTAAACAACCTTTCAAGTTGCCTGCCTTTAGCTTTCAGAAGCCGAAGTTCAGGCGTAAACCAGGGGGCAGAAAAAGAAAAAGAAACAGATCTGGTTTTAAGCGGAGCAAGAGAATTAAGAATACCATTAAGACAAGTGTTATAATATGAGACCAGTTCTATGGGAGTGGATAAATTATAAAAGTCCATTTGAGAATCAGTTCTAGAAGACTGCAAATTCAAGTTAATATTCTTAATGTTACGAAAGGCTATGAGACGTGGAAGCTTAGGAACAGAAAAGGTAAGTTTGACATTGAATGAAAGGAGAAAATGATCGGTTATAGTGAGTTCATCTGCTGTAACATCATAAGGAACAACACCAGAGCAGCAGATCAGGTCCAAGATATGTCCTTTACAATGGGTAGGAACATCAGTGTGCTGCTGGTATCCTAAAACCTCCAGGCAAGATAAAAAGTCTCTAGTGAGAGGGATATTGATATTGTCCAGATGTATATTAAAATCCCCCAGCAGAATTATATTTGGAGTAATTATAGATAAATGGGTAAGGAAAGTAGAAAGATCGTTCAAAAAATTGTTGTTTGACTTAGGAGGACGGTAGACAGTTGTAATGATGGTAGGAACTGGCCCAGACAGTTGACACACAGTTGATTCAAAAGAGCTAACAGCAGGAGCAGGCAACGGCAGGACTTTCCACTTCTCGCGATAAATTATCGCGACACCTCCTCCACGGCCAGAGGTATGGGGTTGACAAGTGTAAACAAACCCCGGGACGGTGCATTCATTAAGTTGTGAAAAGTCTTGAGGTTGCTGCCAAGTCTCAGTTAAACAGAGAAAGTCAAACTTACGGTCAATGAGGAGATCCTGAATGAGATGTCCCTTCCCTTGCTCGTGAGTGAGCGGATGTTCGGTAGACCAAAGCTGACAATGTTGCTGTCACATTTCACAGTGGTGTTAGTCGACCGAGCTAAACTGGCCAACACGCTATGGTCAGCGTTCCTATATGTGTTATGTGGAGGGTGCCGAAAATCAGACCAAAAAGAGTTAATTCCTTTCGAGGCAACCGTTCGGAATCTCCAACGGGACCCACGGTGGATGTATCTCCGACGAGGGAGAAGTATGACGTCCGGGTCGAAATACAGCACCGACAGCAAAGGCACAGACTGGATAAGACGCAGTCGAAGAAGCTCAGCAGCTGGGTACTGGAGGAGGACAGTCGCGGGTTGGATAACGAGCGATGGAAGACTCCCAACAAACATTAACCAGGCGAATATCCTACCAGTCCACATTGTAGGCGAGGAGGCCACAGGCAGCTCAGGCGTCCAGAGAACAAACCGGTAAGTTTCAAACGAAACGGGGGTTAGGCTGAAGCTAAATGCATACACAGCATACACAGTACAGCCACGCAGAGATGTCAGCAAAAATGGCAAAAAAAAAAATACCATCAAAATCACTAGTCTAGCAAAATCACATGGTCTGGTTACCGGCGAGCAGCGGCAACCAGTCCTGCCAGCGTTCACTCAAACCGGAAGCTACCAAGTAGGTCATACTTTTAAAAGGAAGGGACTCTAATAAAATTTTATATATTGCAAAGATGGTGTCTAAGTCCTCGAAATTGAGCATTATTTTTTCCAGCATGGTGGAGGGTGCGAGATGAGGAAAATCGGGCAGTTTCTGTTTAACAAAGTTTCTAATTTGAAGATAATGAAAGAAATGTGTAGCTGGAATGTTAAATTTGGAATGTAATTGTTCAAAGGATGCAAAGATATTGTCTATATAAAGATCTCTGAGCAATTTTATCCCAAATCTTTTCCAGATATTAAAAACTAGATATGTTTGTGAGGGTTGAAAGAGGTGGTTCTCCTGCAAAGGTGCCACGGATAAAAGATTTTCCATCTTAGATTGCTTTCTACATTGGTTCCATATTCTGAGTGAGTGAAGCACAATTGGGTTATTAGTATATTTGTGGTGATTTGCATTTATTGGAGCGCAGAGCAGGGAATATAAAGATGTGCTACAGGATTTTATTTCTATTGCGGGCCAAGCCTGTGTTTGTTCATTTATTTGTGTCCAGGTTTTTATGGCTTGTATGTTTGCTGCCCAGTAATAAAACTGAAAATTAGGTAGAGCCATGCCACCTTCTGCCTGAGGTCTTTGTAGGGTCGCTCTTCAGATACGTGGGTGTTTTGAGTTCCAAATAAATGAGGTTATGGTTGAGTCTAATTGCTTAAAAAATGATTTATTGATGTATATTGGAATGTTTTGAAATAAAAAAGAAGCTTAGGGAGGATATTCATCTTAACAATGTTAATTCTTCCAGTTAGACTGAGATGAAGGGTTGACCATCTATGCAAGTCTTACTTAATTTTTTCCATACAAACGACAAAATTTTGTTGATAAAGCGCTTTGTGTTTACTTGTGATATTTACCCCTAGGTATTTAAACTGATCTGCTATGGTAAAAGGTAGGGTGTCTAATCTAATATTATATGCTTGTGAATTCACTGGAAAGAGTATACTTTTATTCAAATTAATTCTGAGACCAGAGATCTTATGAAACTCTGTAAGTGCTGTTAAAACTGCAGGCACAGTGTTTTCTGGGTCTGATACGTATAAAACCATATCATCTGAGTATAGAGAAATTTTCTGTTCCAGTCCTTCTCTGATAATCCCCTTTATCTGATAAGAATTTCGACAATGGACCATTTTGGTTCAATGGCGATTGCAAACAGCAGTGGTGACAAGGGGGCATTCTTGTCTGGTACCACGTTCTAGTTTAAAGTAGTCTGAACAAATGTTGTTAATACAAACTGAAGCTTCTGGATTGGTATACAGTAGTTTGATCCATGCACAAATATTCGGGCCAAACCCAAATTTCTCCAATGCAGTGAAGAGGTAGTTCCATTCAATCATATCAAATGCTTTTTCTGCATCCAATGATAATAATATCTCTGGGGTGTTTGACTTTGCTGGTGAATATATTACATTAAACAGGCATCGAGGATTGGAAGATAAGTGTCGGCCTTTAATAAATCCAATTTGATCCTCAGATATTACCGAGGGCAGCACTTTCTCCATCCTTCTAGCTAGAATTTTTGAGAGTATCTTAACATCATTATTCAGGAGTGAAATTGGTCTGTATGATGCACATTGTAACAAGATCCTTAGTTTGTTTAGGAAAGACGTGATTAATGCTTGACGAAAAGTTTGAGGTAGAATTTGATTGTTTCTAGCTTCTGTAAATGTTGCAAATAAGAGGGGAGCTAGCTGAGTGGAGAATTTCTTATAAAATCTACAGGGTAGCCATCAGGGCCTGCTGATTTCCCGCCTTGAAGTGTCTTTATAGCTTCTAGTAATTCTGACAGCGTCAGAGGTTTTTTCCAGTTCCTCAGCACTTAATGAATTTTAAATCGCATATTAATAAAATCACTAGGACAGCATTTTTTCACCTAAGGAACATAGCAAAAGTTAGACCTCTTATATCATCGAAAGATGCAGAGAAATTAGTTCATGCGTTTGTCTTTAGTCGGCTAGATTACTGTAATGCACTCCTCTCAGGACTCCCCAAAAAAGACATCAATCGTTTGCAGTTAGTGCAGAATGCAGCTGCTAGAATCCTTACCAGGAAAAGAAAATCCGAACACATTTCTCCAGTTTTGATGTCACTACACTGGTTACCTGTGTCATTCAGAATTGACTTTAAAATTCTGCTTATGGTTTATAAAGCTTTAAATAATCTCGCCCCATTTTATATATCGGAATGTCTGACACCTTATATTCCAAATCGCAACCTCAGATCCTCAACTGAGTGTCTCCTTAGAATTCCAAGAGCAAAACTTAAAAGAAGTGGTGAGGCGGCCTTCTGCTGTTATGCACCTAAAATCTGGAATAGCCTGCCAGTAGGAATTCGCCAGGCTAATACAGTGGAGCACTTTAAAAAACTACTGAAAACACATTACTTTAACATGGCCTTCTCATAACTTCACTGTAATTTAATCCTGACACTCTGTATATCCAATTCATTATAATAACTATTCATTCAAAATTTGTACTAACCCCTACTCTCTCTTCTGTTTTCTTTTCCGGTGTCCTATTGGTGGTGGCTTGTGCCACCACCATCTACCCAAAGCACCATGATGTTCCAACAATGATGGATGGATTAAAAGCCAGAAGTCTGTATAACCATCAGCATCAAGTGACTCCGTGAGAACCCTAACTACAAAGAGGACTATTTCATTTATGTTAGGTAGAATGCCCAAAGGGGACTGGGCGGTCTCGTGGCCTGGAACCCCTACAGATTTTATTTTTTTCTCCAGCCTTCTGGAGTTTTTTTTTGTTTTTTCTGTCCACCCTGGCCATCGGACCTTACTCCTTTCTATGTTAACTAATGTTGTCTTATTTTAATTTCTTATTTGTCTTTTATTCTTCTTTTCTTCATTATGTAAAGGTACTTTTTGTATGAAAATGTGCTATATAAATAAATGTTGTTGTTGTTGTAATGTATCCAGAAATGAATTAGATTGTTTGTTGTCTTCTTTAAACTCAGTAGAGTATAAGGTTTTATAGTACAGTAATCCCTCGCTATATCTCGCTTCACCTTTCGCGGCTTCACTCTATTGCGAATTTTATATGTAAGCATATTTAAATATATATCGCGGGATTTTTTGCTGGTTCGCGGATTTCTGCGGACAATGGTCTTTTAACTTCTGGTACATGCTTCCACAGTTGGTTTTTCCAGTTGATTTCATACAAGGGAGGCAATTGGCAGATGGCTGAGAAGCTACCCAACGTACTTTTCTCTCTCTCTCTTGCGCCGACATTCTCTGATCCTGACGTAGGGGGATTGAGCAGGGGGGCTGTTCGCACACCTAGATGATACGGACGCTCGTCTAAAAATGCTGAAAGATTATCTTCATGTTGCTCCCTTCTTTGCAGCTGCTTCGTGAAGTGACATGCTGCACGGTGCTTCGCATACTTAAAAGCTCGAAGGGCACATATTGATTTTTGATTGTTTGTTTTTCTCTGTCTCTCTGTCTCTCTCTCCCTCTCTCTCTCTCTGCTCCTGACGGAGGGGGTGTGAGTTGCCGCCTTCAACAGCTTTGTGCCGCGGTGCTTCGCATACTTAAAAGCCAAACAGCCCTATTGATTTGTTTGCTTTCCTCCCCTCTTTCGGACATTCTGTGCTCCTGACGCGCACTCCTTTGAAGAGGAAGATGTGTTTGCATTCTTTTAATTGTGAGACAGAACTGTCATCTCTGTCTTGTCATGGAGCACAGTTTAAACTTTTGAAAAGAGACAAATGTTTGTTTGCAGTGTTTGAATAAAGCTCCTGTCTCTCTACAACCTCCTGTGTTTCTGTGCAAATCTGTGACCCAAGCATGACAATATAAAAATAACCATATAAACATATGGTTTCTACTTCACGGATTTTCACCTTTCGCGGGGGGGTTCTGGAACGCAACCCCCGCGATGGAGGAGGGATTACTGTACTCTCTAAATGTGTGCATTATGTTTTTATGGTCAATGATTTCATCTCCATTCATGTTGGTGATTACTGGTATTGCATTGTGAACTTCTTGTTTGTGGATTTGTTGAGCTAAAAGCTTATTAGCTTTCTCTCCGTGTTCATAGTAATGATGTCTTGATTTATAAATAAGTTGTTCAGTTTCTTTAGTTGTCAAGATGTTGAGTTCTGTATGCAGAGCCTGCCTTTTCCTATGAAGAGCCCCACTCGGGTGCCTGGCTTGTTCTTCATCTATTCTAGTAATTTCTCTTCTTAGCTCTGACACTTTCTTGGTTTCTAATTTATTTCTGTGGTAAAGATATGAAATAATCTGTCCTCTTAAGAAGGCCTTTTAGAGTTTCCCAGAGTGTTCCTGCAGAAACCTCTGTGGGCGTGTTTGTCTCTAGGAAGAAGCTGATTTGTTTGGATATAAATTCTGTGCAGTTCTCGTCTGCTAATAGAAGAGGGTTAAGACGCCATCTACGAGGTGAGTGTGAGGGGCATAATGATTTTAACTCCAAGACCAGAGGTGCATGGTCAGAGGTAACAATTGTGTCATAGTTGCATGATTTAATCATAGGCAGGAAATTATTATCTATAAAGAAATAATCAATTCTTGAGTAGCTATGATGCACTGGTGAGTAGAACAAATATGTTCTTGAGTTTGGGTTTAAAAACTTCCAGGGGTCTGATAAGTTATGGTCAGTTACAAACTGTGTAATTGTCTTTGCAGTGTTAGATGTTGTCCCCCCTGTCACAGGAGTCCTATCTAAGAGTGGATTTAAAACACAATTAAAATCCCCAGCCATTCTAATTTTATGAGTGTCCACAAAGGGAATGGATGCAAATAGATTTTGCATGAATTCCTTATCATCAACATTGGGTGCATAAACATTTATCAAAATCATTTTACTGTTATATAAGTTGCCCGTGACTATCACATATCTCCCTTCAGGATCCGATACTACATCCGATGCTACAAATGGAACTGTTCTGTGTATGAGAATTCCCACTCCTCTAGTTTTCTTGGTAAAGCTGGAATGGAACATTTGGCCAGTCCAGTCTTTTTGCAGCCGGAGCTGATCCTTGCTTAGTAAGTGGGTCTCCTGTAAGAATACTATTTTAGCGTTTAAGCCTGTTAGGTGAGAGCCTACTTTCTTTCTCTTTTATTCGTGATTCAGGCCTTTAACATTCCAGCTCACAAAATTAATCGTCCCATCATGGAGACATTGATTCTGAGTTTTTGATGTCATTTTATAGTCTTCATTGGTAGTGAGGTGGTTTTAAACTTAATTTCCAATTTCCCCACGAGTCATTGCCATACAGCCTATTTTTAAGTTATAATTATAAGGATTAAAAGGATAGATTAGATATAGCCTGCTCTCTTTCTCTCCCCCCAATATCCCCCCACCCCCCATTTTGCCTCCCCACGTGAGGCTAGACCCCACTTCACCATGTCCCAGTCCTCTGACATACCGAGAGACAGAGCACGTCCAAAACAAAACAAGCTCACCCCCCCACCCCCGCAGCAGCGTTTGAGAATTAAAACAAAGTACAGTTATCTATTGCAGCTAGAGTCTAAATACTATCTGCCAAAAATATAATCATTAACATACTTTAAGATTAAAATATAATCTTGAGCAATTTTAATATATTAAAATAATAAAGTAATGAACTCTGGGAATGGTGTTAAAAAGTGGTCTAAAATAAGCATAGTAAATCCTAATGCAATTATAGAAATAACAATAAACAATTATAGAAATAACAATAAACCAAGGGTATGATGTTAAACAGTCTCCTTTAGGGTAGTAAAAGAAAAAAAAAGACAGAAAAAAAAAAAAAAAGAAAACCCTACTATTAATTACTTCCACACACTCACGTCTATAACTATAATTAAAACATGGACATAAAGTGTCCAAGTAGAGAAAAGGATGTATAATTATAATACCTGTATCTTTACAAGTGGATCAGACAGCTGGTGATAACTCCTTGCCATGCCATGACAGGATACGGCTCATTATTGACTTTCAAAAGAGTGTCGGGAACAGCTTCTTTAGTTCCTTTTCAGCTTCTTCCTTGCTGGAAAATACGTAAAATTGCCCTTGAATTTCCACTTTCAGTTTGGCGGGATACAAGAGGCTGTATTTGATATCGGCTTTCCGTAACAGCCGTCTAATGTTGAAGAAGGCTGCACGTTTTGCAGCTGTTGAAGGCGAAAAGTCCGGGAAAATACGAATGAGATTATTTTCAAATATAATCTCTTGCTTGTGTCTAAGAAGTGCCATCACATCAAGCTTACATCGTATTCACTCAAAGCGAACAATAAAAGACCTAAGTTTAAAGATATTTGATCCCCGTATGCGATAAGGTGCAGCTATCTCGGCGTCTGATTTAAAGTCCTTTCCAATTATTTTAGAGAATAGCTCAGCTACGAATTTCACTGGGTTTGTACTTTCTCGTTTCTCAGGTAGACCTTCAATTCTAATATTATTCCTTCTGCATCCATCTTCCAGAGCGGCAAGTCTGTCTCCGAGTTTTTTTGCATTCGGAATTCGCAGCTGTAGCTTTTTCATCGGCGTTAGACGCCAATTGTTCCGCTGTTTCAATTCGAGCTGTGAATGCCTGCTTCATGTCATCCAGCTGATCGGTAAGGTGTTTCAGTTTGGATGTATTTTCTTCAATGTGTTCCTATAATTTCCTCACTATACCTTTAAAGGTCGCATCAAAACGATTAAATAGACGCATTTCCAGGTCTTTATTATCCTGGCACAGCTCCTGCAGCTCCTGCCGCAGCTCAAGCCACAGTTCCTCGATTGTTTTAAGCATGTCACTTCTTTCTTTCTTCGTATTTCTCTGAATGTCTTTCTTAAGATCACTTGTGGCCGTGGCAAGTGTTGTGAGCATCTCCTTCATTTCGGACAGATTGTTTTGGCTTTCCTGCTCTGCGGGTGGAATTGCAGCCCCTGTTGCAGCCGATGCTTCGAGTTCGCGAGGAGTAGATGAGAGCACGTACTGCAAGGCCTTTTCTAGTTTCAAGTGAGCTTCTGAAATTTCAGAAATCGGCGATCCATCGTGACCTGCATCACCTGCGCCCTCGCTCCCATTTTTGCTCTCCACTGGAGACAAAGCAGTGGAGCGGGGTGTTAGGAAGTCTGCACATTTGTCTGTCTGTTCCAGGTCAGTCTCCGAGAGGCTGTACCTCGTACTTGAGCTTGATGTCTGTCTAGACTTTGGTGTAACTTTAAGTTTCTTTTCTGGTTCTTTCTGATCTTTCTTCTTGTTACTCATGTTTATATACTGTAGTGGAAGCTCCTCGGGTCGAGTAGATACAGGATACCTCAAAATATTTAATATTGTTTATTGTATCAGTATGCTGCTGCTGGAGAATGTGAATTTCCCCTTGGTATTAATAAAGTATCTATCTATCTATCTATCTATCTATCTATCTATCTATCTATCTATCTATCTATCTATCTATCTATCTATCTATCTATCTATCTATAAATCTGTGTTATACTGTTGCAGCAACATATCCTCAATCTCTGTTATTGACACACGATTGATTGAATGTTTGGGCATCTTACCACTTTGTTTTGCGAGGTCATCTGTCTCTTTGTATGGTTCACCAACCACCCATCCAAGTGCAGTCTTCATGGCATGAGGTCCACCTCCTTGGCTAGGTATGAATCGTGACTGCTCGAAGACTTCTGGGTAGTTGATTCCTATTAAAAGATCAACTTCAGGGTCAATATGAGATAGACGTACCTCTTTAAGATATGCCCACTTATCGATACCTTCTTGTAGTGGAATACTTTCTCTGTTCACTGGAATGGAGACCTGTGTGAAGACCTTTGGCAAATCAATATATTCATCATCATTGAGACCACAGACTTGTAAATCTGATAAGACAGAACATTGGGTTAGCATCTTTGAATCATCATCCTAGTTACGCATAGTTTTGAGGAATACTTGTGTTCTTCTCCCTTGAAGGTTTAATTGTCTCTGGAGCCTTTCAGTGCAAATTGTTACTGTACTGCAGAGGTCTATAAAGGCCTATGTTTCTACATACCTCTCACTCTTCTTAGATTTTACCTTAACAGGAACTACTTGCAGTGCGCATTCTTCTCCGGCCCCAGTAAAGGGGCAAGTTCCAGTCTCTGTTTCCTTTTCAGTAGGTGTTGCCACACTGGCTGTAGCATTAGATGTTGCTCCACTCTCTTTTTTGATGTGCAGGATGTCTGGGTGCTGAAAAGAACATGTCTGACATTTCATTCTTTCTTTACAATTCTTACCAAGGTGCCCCTGTTTGAGACAGCAAAAGCATAAACCTTTAGATTTCAAAAAGTCAATTCTTTCTTTATGTGGCAGTTCTTTGATTTTACTACATTCAGCAAGGAAATGCTGGCTATTGCAAGGCTTTTTAAATGCACATGTATCATTAACAGTCTTTTTGACAGAGATTTCTTGAGTCCCCTTGCCAGCAGCATCAGATATACTTGCAGTGCAGATACCTCCTGATTTCTGTCCACACTTAAGAGGAGACATAACCTGGTCGGTCTTTACCTTTTTCTCTGTGCTGCCATTAATAGGATGCATAAATATCTTAGCCTGTTTATGTAAAAGGGTAGTTAAATCGCGAATGTCTATCTCTCTTTCTTCTTCTTCTTCAATTTCATAAGCTATGTTTCCTCACATATTTTGTAACATATGTGGGAGCTTTGAGAGTATAGTACGGATATTGTCATTGTTATTAAATGCTGCTCGATTTCTTGCTTTAGTCATGGAGTCCATACAGTTATCAAGAAAGGTTGCATAGTCTCTCAAGACCTCTCCATCATTTTGTTTTATTTGTGGCCACTTCAATGCTTTACTTATGTACGCACCTACTATAAATGCTTGGTTGCCATAGTAACTTTCAAGCTGCTTTCTAGCTTTTTCATAACCTTGATCTAGTGGCAATCGTGTACAACCATTAATCATTTCTTGAGCTGGTCCTCTTGTAAATTGAATCAAGTAATCTAATTTGTCTTGTGAGTTTGCTAATACATCACCTACAGCGTAATCAAAGGCTCTGATGAAGTTTGCATAAGCCAGTGGGTCACTTGAAAATAAAGGGACCTGTCTGTGTGGTACTTCACCACGCAGTGCAGGAGGTGGTGGAGCAGTAGCTGTGTTTTGTTGGGTTAACAATTTAGCCATTTCAGTGATTGCTTTCTGACATTCGGCTTGATTCTTCAGATATTTGACTTGACTTCGCGCTAATATGTCTAGTATATCATTTCTGGAGCTCTGAGCGTCGGTATTTGTGCTAGTTGTGGATTGTTCCTATCCTTCCACTTTAACTTTAAGTTCATGTAGCATTTGTAGGATACTATCAAGTGTCGATTGTTCAACCAACACTGCTGAAGAAGGTGATGATGCTGCAGTGGTTTTCTGAGCGAAAGAGTCACATTTAATATCCAAAGCGCGCTTTAACTGAGGAGAAGCCTTCCGTACTTTTGACTTTGTGCGATCCCGTTCTTGCAATTGCATCTCTTCGAATTGATTAACTAACTGTTCATCAGATGTGTGTGTTAACAGGCTATTCGTATCTTTCAGCCATGCCGTTGTAGTGTCAATAAATTCGTTCCATTTCTTAGAATTTTCCACAAATGTCGTTTTCTGTTTCTTAATCACGCCTTCTTTACTTAGCGCTGATAGTAATCTTTTATGCAGCTCCTCAATCTGACTGTGCGTCTTACAAAAGATTTCAAGCTTTTGCGCTACTTCTAAAAGATTTTCTTTAGTTTCTTTAAGGCTTTCAATTTCAGTCATAAGCACAGAAAGCTGATCTTTCCTCCGACTTATGTGACCTTTAAGATCTCTAATTATATTCTCTGGCTTTGAATCTGTACTCAAATCACTCCCGACTTCACTTGAGCTATGCTTAGACGTTGCCATGACAGCAGCTCGAATGACTGACAGCGTGATTCCTGACAGCAACAAACGTCACAGTCAAACGCTGACAACAGACGTCCTTACAGCGAGGCTTTCATGACTCAGGCAAAAGCACAACCGATCATCCACAATGTCTTTTATAATATCACAGTCTCTTGTAGTGTAAGTACAGGTAGGCGACCTTGCTTTCATTTACGATCATGCAGAGATAGAAGATAAGAGCACAGCACCTCGGAATAGCTCAGTTCTTTTTCTTTCGTTGATGAGTTCTGGAGCAGAAGTGTCCTCTGTCCTCAGATGGTAGATTCCAGTTGAAGTTCAAGGCCTTCAGATGGCAAGTTTTCTGACGAAAATGTAGCTGCGTTTTTCCAAAGTTACCAAAGTTCAGCAGCTCCAACTCAAAAAAAATGGGATTCAACAAAAGCCTGATGCGCCGAAATGATTCCACAGACAAAATGTCATCGTTTTTTAAAAGTTATAGTTAAATTTCAAAGTAAAAACATTTCACACAAAAAAGAAAATTAAAATAGCAAAAAAAGGAAAAATTATTGTTAAGAAAAGTTCTGTTCAAAGCTTAATTCTTGTTACATTTCAAATTGTCACTATTTGCTTAACATTCCTGAACCATTTCTAAACGACGGTCAGAAAACTGTATGCTTATCCCATTTCTGAGTAGAAAATGGGTCTTTTAAGTCCCTATGTACTAGAATCTGTTCTAACCAACAACTGAGCTTATTATCACACTGTTTCTCAGTTTATAGCAAGAAGGTTCTAATTTTTACTAACTTATAGGGTGAAAAGACCATACCATTGTCTATGACTATGGAAGAAATTTATATTCTATTCAAATTAAACAAACATTAATGAGTTGAACTGGTGGATATGAGGTGGATATATGCTGTAGAGAGGAGAGGAATGAAGGTCAGTAGGACCACCACGACAGATTACATGTGTGTGAATGAGAGGGAGCTCAGTGGAATGGTGAGGATGAGGGAGTAGAGTTGGTGAAGGTGGAGGAGTTTAAATACTTGAGATCAACAGTACAGAGTAATGGGGAGTGCAGAAGAGAAGTGAAGAAGAGAGTGCAGGCAGGGTGGAATGGGTGGAGAAGAGTGTCAGGAGTGATTTGTGACAGACGGGTAACAGCAAGAGTGTAAGGGAAGGTCTACAGGACGGTAGAGAGACCAGCTACCAGCTGGAGACGGTGGCACAGGAGACAGAGCTGGAAGTGATAGAGTTAAAGATGCTAAGATTGGCATTGGGTGTGACGAGGATGGACAGGATTAGAAATGAGGACATTAGAGGGTCAGCTCAAGTTGGACGGTTGGGAGACAAAGTCAGAGAGGTGAGATTGTGTTAGTTAGGACATGTGCAGAGGAGAGATGCTGGATATATTGAGAGAAGGATGCTAAGGATAGAGCTGCCTGGGAAGAGGAAAAGAGGAAGGCCTAAGGGAAGGTTTATGGATGTGTGAGAGAGGACATGCAGGTGATGGGTGTAACAGGACAAGATGCAGAGGACAGAAAGATATGGAAGAAGATGATCCGCTGTGGCGACCCCTAACAGGAGCAGCCGAAAGAAGAAGAAGAAGAAGACTCCTTCCTGAAGGTCCTTCTGAGCCACACTCCTGTCTCTGTGCTCTCTCCACTGATATTTTATCCCACACCTGTCTAATGCCCTTCTAACTTCTACATCACTGATTCCCCCACTACTGGGTTCTTCTTCCATTCTCTTATCTGTCTCTTCATCTTGTTCTTGAGTAAATGTCTTTGTGCTGACTCCCTCGTCTAATTCTTGCCTGCTTTCCTATTAATCCATTTGTTTTTCTCATTTAAATTCCACCCTTCCTGTAATTCCTGGATACTCATGTGCCTCGTGTGCGGGTGGTGCAGGGGGTACAGTCGCTGCCTCTCATCTATTCCTTCCCTACTCACTGTAGGGGGCTCACCGACTGCAGTTGTTTCTCTATTTCTGTTTAAGCCCACCTGTTTCAACAATTTCAACACATCTAACTCTGTGCGTCTTTTATTCTTCTTTACTTCACGAGCCTCTTAATTTTCTTAATTAACGTTTCCATTTCCTCACACAGTGCTACATCAAATGAACCTTTCTTTGGCTAATTTGTGTTACATTTTATAGTTCTTTCATGCCATTTTTTTTAGCACTACTTGAATCCTTTCCCTACACACAGGAAACTTTTTTTCCTGATATTTCTACAGGGATATCTTTTTCTCTCATCGCTAAACAGTTTTTTTTTTTAATGCAGGTCCCTGCCTGGGTTCAGTTCTATTTAAGAAGAATCTTCCTTAGCATCGTGTCTTTTATATCAACTGGTCCTTTTCTACACAGCACATGCCTGGCACAAGGGTAACATCTGCTCAGCCAACATTAGAGACTCATTTCTTCCTGATGACGTCAATGCCTTCTTCCAATGATTAGATAAGGACAGCAGCCAATCCAGCACCAAACAAGCCCAGCAAGAGGCCCCATAGCCACCTTCATCCTAATAAGGCTACTGGCCCAGATGGGCTTCCTGGGGGGTCCTGAAGCATCGTGCCTAACATTGTGCTGACAGCAGCGTTCACCAGCCTGTTTAATGTCTCGCTAAGTCTGCTGTAGTCGTCTCTATTCCAAAAGCAGTGGTCAGGTCCATGAGTGATTATTGACTGGTGGCCCTTACCCCTATTGTTATGAAGACACATTAAGAGCAACATCCCCACCTCCCTGGACCAATACCAATTCACTTACAGGGCAAACTGGTCAACTGAGGAGGACGTTGTCTCACTTGCCCTGCCCTGTCACACCTGGAGCAGAGGGACAGCTACTGTATATGCGGATGCTGTTCATCGACTACAGCTCTGCCTTCAACAGAATCCCACCCGAAAAACAAACTACCAAACTAAACTTGGGTCTTGTAATAAGTGCATATGTTTAGTATGTCACTGTGCTCTGTACAAAAGTATTTTATAAATCTACTTGTCTTTCTACTCACATGTACAACTAACACAAAGTCAGATTTAGTACACAGGAGTTCACCATAAACTGCTAGGCAAGCATTAGAAGACAAGACAGGGACAACTGCGAAATGGCCATTGTGTACTATTTCTGTGTGTCAAATTCAGCATGAAACTGTATCCTCTTTGCCTTGTTTGGAATGGCATGATTCACCTAAGTGGGGGGCCTGCACATGAAAAAGGAGTATAAAGCCTTGGAACATTGCCGGCACACCTTTGAAGCCGACGGACGGATGGGAGATAACGTCATCCGGTCCTGAAAAATCCTTCCAATGCAGAGATGAAAATGGCAGACTCTACACATCGGGCCCCCACTGCCAAACTGGGTTCTTGTCATGGCTTCCTTCGTCTGTTATGCCGCGTAAGCTATCATTAAAGAAAGTCAAGTTATTTCTCCTATGTGATTTCTTACCACCGTATCACTAAGGGAGGGGTATCACCCTTTTTATATTACATCTATATATATATTCAGGTTATCTAACATGCCGCAATTAACAAATAACTCATTCCAACAAGGGAGCTAGCGCCCCCAGCTGGATACAGGTCTCAACTGTGTAACTGGCCTTTAGATTTTCAAACTAATGGACAACAAACTGTGCCCACAGGCAAACACTTCTCTTCATCCATAATACTCAACACTGGGTTACCACAGGGCTGTGTGCTGAGCCCTCTCCTTTACTCCCAACTGCAATTCTACTGAGGATACTGACATCATAATAAAGTTTGCAGATGACACCACAACGAGAGGCCTGATTTCCAATAATGCTGAAGTAGCCTATAGAGATGAGGTCGAGAATCTGGAGAGTTGGAGCCAGAACAATAGCCTTGAATTCAATTCCAAGAATACAAAGGAACTGATTCTGGACTTCTGGAGACTGAACTGCAGCAGTCACCATCTCATCAACATTAACGGCGAAAGGGTGGAGACAGTCCAGAGTTTCAGATTCTTGGGAGTCCACATCAGCCAGGACCTGTCATGGACAAAAAACACGACAGCAATGGCCAAGAAAGGTCTTCAGAGGCTTCACTTTCTGAGGAGCCTGAAGAATGCACAACTCTCATGACAGCTGCTGGTTAACTTCTACTGTTGCACCACATCATGTACTGCCTTACGGTGTGGGCTGTACTTCTGAGAACAGGAAGACCCTCCAGCGTATCATCAAAATGGCAGTGAGATTGACAGGAGCTCAGCTACCATCATTGGAAGATATCTTCACTACCCGCTGCAAGAGAAAAGTGAAGAACATTTCTAGAGATCAACCCCCCATTTTATAGCATTTTCACTCCTCTGCCCCCTGGAAGGCCCTTCAGAGCCCTGCATGCCCACACTACCAGGCTGAAGGGCAGCTTGTACACCAAAGATATCAGCCTATGAAATGCACAGCCATCACTGCCCCTTCCTATAGCAGAGACCACCACTGACTGAATTGAACATCTGCCATCAGCCACACACTTATATATGACCAGTGTGGCACTCATGACCAGGACATTGACCGTAATCTTCACTGTGACTCCATTTATTATTTCACTATTTATGCTTACACGTTACTCTGTCTATTGGAACTGTTAACAGTAAGTGTGCTTCTCCTAGCTTAATGGTTTGAGTTTATTATCTACTCTTATATACTTTTAACGAAGGCATCTATAGGCTTGCTCCAAATGATATTTCATTGGACTGACAATAAAGGTTTCTTGCGTCAGCTGACGTCACCATGGTAATGAATGCGCTGCTCAGAATGCTCAAGCCTTGCTCTGCGCCGTGGACTCCATTTTCTACTTGTATTCTTTACTCCTCTGGTCCTGTTTGATCTGCAGGGCTCCCTGCTCCGTTTATTCCCTTAATGCTCCTTCTATGTTATAAACCTCATGAGCCCAACTTTCTCACAATTTGTCATCTTCCAGCCACACCTCTGCTCACTGAGCTATATAGTGTATATTAACATCTTATCATTTGTTATTATTACATATTTTTAACTTCTTAAATGGCCATCTCTCATTCACACTTTGAATGCTTGATACTTTATTGTGTCTCTTGTCACCCACTATTTGGGTTCCTGTGCCTAATCTCACACCTGTCTCTGAGCCAATGGCTTATCCTATGCCATTGTAAGACCCCGGAGCTCATACACCTTCATCCAGTGTTTCCTCAACACCCTTTTACGACCCGTTGCTTTGAAACTCATTACAGACCTCCTCTCTACACAGCAGAGCCAACGTTCTCCTTTTCCAATTCCCACTTAAGAGATGGCTCAGGATAAGTATGCCGACTCCGCTGTTACGATACGGATGGTCCCCACTACACTCGCGATTCTCAAACCATCATTCATTCATTCATTCAGAGGTAGGACAGTCTTACTCCATTGCTAGTGACTACCTGATTTTATTGGTTTACTCTAAACTTTAATATACTGTATATAAAATGACACTAATGACCCACCCCAGAAATATTCTAAAACTCCACTCCTCCATTGAGTAGCCTGTTAATTCAGCCCTCCCTAACTGAATGCTTCCTTGGCGTTTAGACCTAAGTGGCTTTCCGCTAAGGCCATTCGGTGTTCCCCCTGCAGCCTCCAAGGGATAACCCAGCAAAGTGTTCTGGTTCTTTTGTACTAAAGCATTCAAACCTATGCTGGTATCTGCTAATCGGAGCCCTTCCTAGATAAGCTGTAATTACCATAGCCGTTTACCAAAATGAACCTAAAGAGCCCAGACCTTTTTGTCGGAGCAGGAGTCAACAGGATTTTCATCTGCTCTCCACTCACTCTGATGGAGCTACCTTGTGTAATGCACTGAGGCAGCCTTCTCCCGTAGCCTGGTGTGGATCTGTTCCAAAGTGATTAGCTCAAAATCACCTTATGACTATGAACTGATGACACAGATAACCCACTGAAGCAGTATTCAGTATTATTTTTTGCATCCGGCCTGCCCATCACTGATTTTACTGGAAGAATAAATGAAGCGGTACCCAAGGCCTTCGCCTACACAAAGACTCGGAAAATTATACTTCCACTGTTGCAGGGCAGTGTTGTGGGTACCTCAAAGTACTCCATTGGATTTTCATTTATTTACAAACTTATTTACAATAATCCCTCAATTTGATCTCTCACTGTTCCTTCCATACTCTTAGTTCTATTGGAGAAGTGTCTTGCTGCATGTCTCCTTTGTCAGGGTGACATCCCCATGAAACAGACACATCAATTTAATAGCAAAAAATCACTTACCTTTGTTAGGGTGCCACTGAATGTGCAGTTTCCCAGGTTCTCGTCCTGTCTGATGGAGCACTCAGCCTCTCTGATGTTGTGGAAAAGAATGTTCCTCTGTCTTCAAAGAAGGCCGTGACGGAGCCCAGATGAGAATGCAGAAGATATCTTTATTTGTACAGAGTAGGCACACATGTCTCAGTCCATGGAGTGAGCAATCAGTTTGAACAACTATTAGCTTATGGGATACATCACGTCATCTAACTCTTAATATGCAGAACTTTATCATCTTCACCAATCAACTACAGCCACAAGTCTTCATATACAGTATATGTTGATTCTCAGATTATTCTGAACGCTGCCTTTTTAACAGTGGAGTTCACACAAGGGGTGATTGGTCTTCCCCATCAGTTTATCTTCACTTTCTAAAGGCGTGTTCATTACTCGTTTAGCTCAGTTTAACCCTGATAATATCTTTGGTGGCTCCTGTAAGATGAGACAAAAACCTCACGTGCCCAAGCTTTAAGGAATATTTAGATCACCCTTTAGTTACACTCAGTCCTTATCTTTATATTTAATAATTCATTGTTATAACTTCATATAAATATATACTTGTATTAGACTGTAAAAATTATTACATGTTGATTAAAAGTTCTCATAATGATTAAAAGTTCTACACTGGCAAAAGTAGTTAACATTAGAGAGACTGCAGAGACAACTCTTGCTTGGGTGGCAAAGGTATAAAGATGCATTGTCCTCACAGGTGGCGCAGTGGTAGTGCTGCTGCTTTGCAGTAAGGAGACTGTGGAAGAGTGTGGTTCGCTTCCCGGTTCCTCCCTTTTTGGATAGCGCTTTGAGTATTGAGAAAAGCGCTATATAAATGTAATGAATTATTATTATTATTGGACATCTCAATTAGACTTTACTAGAAGGCACGTGGGAGACTTGGACATCAGCTGGAAGAAGGTTCTATGGCTTGATGAGGTAACAATTGAGCTTTTTGGCCAGCAGACTAAACACCAGGTTTGTTATAAGCCAAGCACTGAAGCACACCATCGCCACCATGAAGCATGACGATGGCAGCATCAGGCTCTGGGGAGGTTTCTCTGCAGCAGACCCAGGAAGGTTTATGATGGTAGATGGGAAAATGAATGTGGCAAAATACAGAGAAATCCAGCAGGAAAACCTGATGCAATGTGCAAGAAACCTGTGCCATGAGAGAAGACTTGTTACTTAAAAAGTCAGACCTAGACCCACACATACTAAATAATATAGGCCTATTTCAAATCTACCGTTTCTCTCTAAAATACTAGAAAAAGTAGTCACCAGTCTGCTTCAGTCACACCTTACGCATTACAATTTATTTGAGAAATTCCAGTCTGGTTTTTCGCACTGGTCATAGTACAGAAACGGCACTAACATGGGTTGTAAACGACATCTGATATCCTCTGATGAAGGAAAGTCCACTGTAATTATGTTGTTGGACTTAAGTGCAGCATTTGACACCATCGACATTCTATTTTACTGCACAGGCTAGAAAAATGATGTTGGGCTTACAGGCACCGTGCTCGCTTGGTTTAGTTCTTACTATCAAATCGATTCCAATATGTACAGAAATGTGCTGACAGTACTCCATCATTATACACAGAAGTTCAATATGGTGTCCTGCAGGGCTCAGTACTGGGACCTTTACTGTTTTCACTTTACATGCTTCCACTGGGATCTATCATTAGGAAACATCATGTTCATTTTCACTCGTATACCTTTCATTTAAATCAAAAGAAGTTTCTCCAATGTTGTCTTTAATTAGTTGTGTTAGTGAATTAAAGGAGTGGATGACTGAGAACTACTTGTCTTTAAATACAGATAAACAGAGATGTTAATTGTTGGAGGGAATGACGCTGATCATAACAATATTTTGTCATCTTTTAACTCAGTTGGAATCCCAATTAATTTTACTGAATCAGCCCGCAATCTGAGAGTTATCTTTGACTCTAGCATGTCATTTAAAGCGCACATTACAAAGTTGTCCAAAACATGTTTCTTCCATCTTAAAAATGTTAGGAAATTAAGGCGCTTACTAAATAAACAGGATTCTGAGAAATTAATTCATGCATTTATCTCTAGTAGGATTGACTACTGCAATGCAGTGTTCACTGGATGTTCAAACTGTTCTTCATACAGCCTCCAGTTAATCCAAAATGCGGCTGCAAGAATTATTACAAGAACAAGAAAATACGAGCACATAACTCCAGTTCTTAAATCCTTACACTGGCTCCCGGTTAAGTTTAGGGCGAATTTCAAAATCCTCCTTTTAACATATAAAGCATTAAATGGCCGAGGTCCAGCTTACTTGTCTGAACTTATCATGACTTACAAACCAGAGCGCACATTAAGATCTCAAGATGCCGGTCTGCTTATGGTTCCAAGGATTAATAAAATAACAGTGGGAGGTTGAGCTTTTAGTTACAGGGCCCCTAAACTGTGAATGGTCTGCCTGCTACTATAAGAGATGCCCCTTCGGTCTCAGCTTTTAAATCCCAGCTGAAGACTCACTACTTCAGTTTAGCACACCCTGACTAGAGCTGCTGATTAACTGTACAGACTGCATCTCTGCTGTTAGTCATTAGCACTAAAACATAAGTAACATGACAGTTAGAATTGTATACTAACCCTCACTCATTCCGTTTCTCTTCTCGGTACTCAAATGTGGCACTTGGTGCCACAGGCCACCTGCCAAGTTGTTTTGCCTGCCTAAGGTAAAGTCATCCCTGATGGAGGATCGCAGGAATCGTGGGAATGAGGGGTCCTTTCATCGGATTGGCTGGCCCAGCACTGTTTCAGCCATGGAATGGCCAAATGGGGGAGGCAGCTTGATGGATGAGGTCTCCAGGACTGTAAAAATATCCAAATCTTATTATATGATATCATGTCCTGTTAAATTCTGCTCCGTACTTCTAAAATTAGTATTTTTTTTTTACTTCTAAAAAAAAAAAAAAAAAAAAAAAAAAACTTTTCTTTTTTTTATACTGTATTGAGGATTTGTTCTGTTCTGTGTACTGTATTGTATTTTATTGACCCCCTTTCATTTGACACCCACTGCACGCCCAAACTACCTGGAGAGGGGTCTCTCTTTGAACTGCCTTTCCTGAGGTTTCTTCCATTTTTTCCCTAATGGGTTGTTTTGTGAGTTTTTCCTTGTCTTCTTAGAGAGTCATGGCTGGGGGGCTGTCAAGAGGCAGGACCTGCTAAAGCCCATTGCGGCACTTCCTGTGTGATTTTGGGGTATACAAAAATAAACTGTATTGTACTGTATTGTATTATCCAGACGAAAAACAACTACGGGGAGCAATGAGCAAAAACTACACAGCAATGGCTTCAGAACAGCAATGTTCATGCCCAGGAGTGGCCACATCAGAGTCCAGATCTCAAGCCACTTGACTGTTCACTCACAATCTCCATGACACCTGATAAAGCCTGAGCAGCTTAATGATAAAGAATGGAGGGGAAATGCACAAAATGATAGACAGAGTGACCTGTGCACACAGACTCAAGGGTGTCATGGTGGGTCAAGGGGGCATCTACTAAATACTGACTTGAAGGGCATGAGAACTGATGTCATCACTGATTCTGTGTTTTATATGTGTCATGAATTTAGATCACTTTACAGAGATCTGTTTTCATTTTGACATGAAAAGAGTCTTTCTGTTGATCTGTGCCCATAAAGCCAAATGTAATCGTATATTCTTTAAACTGCAAAAACTTCCAAGGTATTGAAATCACTGGAAATATACCTGAAACACCACATCACTTCATCCAAGAGAGGGAGGACAGAATGGAACATTTGGTGGTGCAGGAGACAACGTGAAATGAAGAGGGAGGGTCTAAGTGAGTGGACAGGAAGATGACAAATGTGAAAAATGGCAGTGAACAAAAGTTAATGGAGCAAAGTGTGACATATCTCCTAGCGCAGAGAAGTTCATTCTCTCAAAGTCAGAATACAAATAAGGACACTGGTAAAGGAAGTCAAACAGACTTTATTAAGCAATTTAGATTTATTCTGCACAGAACACAGCATCTCAAGTTAAGAATAAAATGGAAACCAACACAGCAAAACACAGCAATGCAAGATCATTTGTGAGATGGACCTCTAGAATAAATCTGCAAAAGTCTAAATATATACTGAACAATAAAATAAAAAATACTGAAGATCAAAGTATAACGAGAATTAAAATTACAGAGTTCAGCAACCGCAACATAAGCAAAAAAAAAAAGGAAACCATCAATATGAATAGAATTAAAAATATGAACTGAAGTGACAGTAGAAATAGTAACATCACTCTTAAAAAGTCAAATCATCAGTAGCTGGCTTAAGAGCGTCCATAAGTGATAAAACTCGTGTTAAGACTCAGACATTAATAATACAGAATAGACGTCATGTCATGTGGTAGTAAATGCTCTTCACGATGGCAGCTCTGATTCAGATAAATGCTCAGTGATGTTCAGTTTTTGCTCCCTTCCAGATGTTCTCCATTTTTTGTATATTTGTCATAACGAATGGCTTCAGATCTTTAGACTAAATGTAATATTAGATGACAGGAATCAGAGTAAAAGTATCACACCATTCATAAGTTGCTGCCTGACTAAGATATTGAAGTAATAAAGTAACCCCACAACTGTAGCGCCATGTGTAAGAGAATTGTCTCTTTAGTGAACTGATCAAAGACAACTTATAATAAGACACAACCAGCCTTACTGAATCTAAACCTCTTCATATAATGTCACTTGCTGTGACAGTGAAGTTGTCACCCTAAGGTTTCGAGAAGATCACTGAGTCTTGAGTTCGAAGGAAATCTCAGAAGTGATGAAGAAAAACGCAAGTGAAATCAGGGAAGTGTTAGCCATTGCTAAGGCTCCGAGACTCCACGACACCACAGTGACGGCCATCATCTCAAAAACATTCAGAAAGAGCAACATCTTCATAGGAAAAGCTGGCCTGCCGCAGCATGCCTGAGTCAAGAAGTCACAGCGGATGCCATAAGAAACATCCAAAGACCCTCAGGCCTGTCTGCCCTCCTCTAAGGTCAGAGGTCATGACTCTGTACTATGAGAGATGAAGAATAAAAGCAGGACTCATGGGAGAGCAGTAAGACAAACTCTGCTATCCAAGAGCAGCTTTGGTGCTCGTCTCAGAACTGCACAGAGACACCTCCATCATCTTCACCCCTCTTGTAATAAAGACAGACAAGAACTTTGTGGATGGTGCAGGTCCACTGGGTCTGCAGTAAAGTAACACGTCATTCAACAATAACTTCATACATACAATAAAACATGGCGGGTGTAGTGTGATGAAGAGGGGGCCTTTGCTACCATTTTAAAAGAACCACAATATTCTTTATAAGAATGGCCAGTCCTCTGTCCATGACCTGGAGCCAAGGTGTAGTTGGATGACACAGCAGGTCAATGGTCCACAACACAAATGAAAACCTACAGCTGAATGTCTCAGAGGACACTGAGAGTTTCAGAGCCTCGGCAAACTGCTATCTTGTACTAATAGAAGGGCTGAAGTGAAGAGTTTAGGCTCGTAAACTCTGAATGTGTCTGAATGAAAAACAAAGACCAGCGGGCTATCACTCCTCAACAGTAACGTGAAAGTCTGATCTCAGATTATAAATCACAGAGTGTTTAGTTCTTATTAGTGCTGCTAAAGTTGCACCAACCAAGCACTGAAACTCTGGGGACAATGACACCTTCACATCGGTCACTGAGGTGTTGGATTAATAACTTTGTTCACTGAATAAATAAAGCAGTGATTTACAAACTGAACTGTGCTATCTTTCCTCAGGTTTCCTTTTTCTAATATTACATTTTTTATAAAGGTCAGAGGCCATGCATTGTGTAAAATATTAAAAAACAGAAAATACTAGGAAGGGTGTAAATACTTTATCACATCACTCAAGACAGACACAGGTTGGTGACGTATCTTCATTTTACTAAATGCTGAAAGGACTTGAAGGTGTTGCTTGTTAAACAAATATAAACTTGTTTATAAAAATCAGAACTGTGCATTTCATCTCTCATGTAAATGAAGCTTTATCATTTCATTGGTTATCCATAACCACCTTGTGCAGTTCAGGGTCCGGGGGTCTATTCAGTGAGATCAACACTGAGATTACAATAAGATGTCAGCTTTCATTTCCCCCCAGTGCAGTATGTAGAGTATGTTGTCACTCACTACCTCTGTCACCTACATGACAAAGTGAGGTGGCCATCAGACTAGCAGCTCTATGATTTACTGATGAAGTGATCCTTACGATTCCTGAAGACAGCGGCTCTGGCAGGTGGCTGGAACTCTTGATAGAAGTTTAAATACGAAGAGGAAATGCAGCGGACTCACAGATCCACTTCCGAGTATTTTCACAGTTGAAGGTTTTCACATTTATCATGTCACTGTCATGCAACCATATGCTTAGACACTGTTCTTCGTCATCATCGCTGGCTCTGAAACACAAGAGGAGCTGTGAGAGTTTCTCCTGACCTGACTGACCTCGTAGGCTCACACACATCACCTGACTTCAGACATTAAACAGATGAAAGGCCACCAGGCTGTGCAGCACAGAGGATTGTAAGTCAGCAGTGTGGCTAATAAACTGAAATTCAATCCTCACTGGACACGGGCAGGCTGGGCCTGACTTAGCCATGGTGGGTGAATTAAACTAAATTATAAAGGACACTCATAACAGAAACCATACTGGACGATGACCCCCCACACCCACCCCACCCTGAGTCAGGGTCGTCATTGTTGAAGATCTCAGCTGACAAACTCTTCATTCGTGTATTCTGATTCAAATGACACAACTCTACTTTTAAAGATATATATAAGGTACTGTATATTAGCACAAAGGTCTCTGAACATTAGCAGACACACTTTTGATGGTTTCTTAGATATTCCACTACATAAAATTAGTAATGCTGGGTTCAAAAACCACTTAATCTTTGTAAAATGAATGAATACGTCAAAGCCTTTATTGTGATTTGTGTAACTTGACCGTTTTTTCTGTGTTGATTGACGTGACTTTGAGGCTGACATCTAGAAATGCTGCCATTGCTTCCTGCTTTCTGCCTGAATACACTTCTGCTAATCTGCAGTAGCCGTCCTCAGACACACGACTCACTAGTTCACTTTATCAGGCCTCTGATGATTCTGAAGACTTGGCCTTTTCTATTCTACTAAAGCCTCATGGCCTCGTTAGCCTTTATTACAGAGTGGCAACTGCTCTTCTCTGTGCGGCCATCAGTGCTGCGGTGTCTCTTGTGACCCTTAACTATGCTGATGACCTCATTTAAGAGCTCATTAGACACTACGGCTCAACATCTGACCTAAACTAATACATACAAATACCATTTAACAATTTAACATCTGCTGACAATTCAGTTTATAAATGAAGACATTTGGACACATCACCTAAAAGAACCAGTGGTCCCTCCATTGTCTAATCCCACTTCATCCTGAACAGGCGCCCAAGGCAGGAACAATCCCTGAACGGGGAGCCAGTCCATCGCAGGCAGAGACACACACTGCAGGGCCAATTTAGCATCACCAATCCACTGAATGTGTGTGTTTGTGGAGCACCAGGAGGAAACCCACGCAGACATGGAGAGAACATGTGAACTCAAACACAGAGAGGACCGGGGTACCCTTGTCATCTTACAGCCGTGTGGCAGTGCTACCAGTGTGCCACCCAAAAGAAAGAACCAAACCTGCGTAACTACATCTGTGAGGAAATGAGAGTGAAGCCTTCTGTTACTAGCAGATGAAACACCATCACTACACGTGACAGACACATGCTGATGACAGCCCACCTGTGTCTGTTATCGTTCATCTGCTGTCACATTTCATGTGTTGTGTTGGACTCCTCGCCTCTTCTTGGTATTGAACTGTTCTCACTGCTCTATGGGATATGTGAATTGTGAAGACTGCACATGATAACAACATGAACTAAAACTTGACAAGTCATCATATTGTACTTACACCATTAATAAGACATGAAGATGAATGTTAGGCAGCATGATGAAGCTCTGCCCAGGCATATGGTACTCGGCTCATTTCAGAGTTGACTGCCCTGTGCCAGTCTGCTTTTTGGGCAGATTTTGGGCTCTTTGCTGTCTGGATGGTGAGCAGCTCTCTGGATGAGTGGACTCTTTATGACCAACAACATCCCATAATCTGCCTATTATATGTTAGCTATCACACCCGCAGTAATCCACTTTGTGTCCATTCACACTCCTACCTCAGCTGCTTCGGCTCATCACTGTCCCTGTGGCACCCTGTGGCCTCGTGGCACCTCAGTCGGGTGTTTAAGTTCAGAAATGACATTCTCACTTATTTACTTGTAGTTTGGTTTACTGCACTGCAGAGCGTTTGTCATTTGTAACGTATTTCATTATTGTCTTCAGAGCTCTGAGAAACGACATTCATGACTACATGTGTGAGGCCAGCAGTACTGGCAGGATTAGGGAAAGGAGTCGGTAAACGTGAAGTCAGCAGTCACCGGCCATATTTATGTGATATTTATACAAAAATGGTGTGTGATTCAATAATGTCAGAAAGGCAGAAATTATTGTGATGTCCGTTCATCTGTTTTATGTTATCAAATAAGACAGCAGACAGTGTGTTTGTCTCCTCTAATGACATTAAAGTGTCATCTGTAGGTGACCCCCTTTCTGCTCCTGCCTAATACAGTTTTGGAGCTCATTCAGTCAAAGTGAGACGTCTCGACTGAAAGGAGTCTTCTTACCTCTTGGATTTCACAGGTGCGCCGTCCATCCTGGTAGATTTGTTTTCTTTACTGATGTTGTATCTGCCAATCCAGTAATAATTCTGTTGAACTTTTCCTTTTAAAAAGTCCTGATAGTAAAACATGAAATGAAGAAGTTGATGTACAGTTGAACTTGCATGTGTCTTTATTGTATTGAATTGTCTTCTCTTAGTCACAATAAAACACATTTTACCTCCTTTTTTTCTTTAATATAAACTGACCTGAGTTTCCACTTATAAATACAATGAACAGACAAAACTCTGTGTGTCACCTGCTTTTATAATAAATTGAGCTATTGTGTCACTTCTTGTGTGACTTGAGCAAATGACAGTGATGTCCAACACTAATAATGTGTCAGTGTGCTAACAGAGATACTGGATACTACATACGACATCCCTGGGGGAAATCTCACAAAAACCCCAGCGCCTCAGTGGAAATCAACCAATGATAGAATTTGCAGACATTTGTACTGATTTGGGTCTTAACGGGGGCCTATCACCTCAGAAGGGCAGTTCAGTGGCATTCTGGGTTTTATTTGGAGAGATGAAATGGTGACCTGGTGATTGTCATGAAAAAATGATGAGCAAATCTTAAATTGCTTTATATACTTACTAACTCATCACCATTGACCCTTTTGTTCATTATGTATCTCCCAGATATCCAACCAAAAACCAGAAATGCATGTAAACGTAATGTAGAAATGGCAACTCTAAGAGCTCCTTGAGCCAAGAAAGAAGAAACAGCAATCTAGGATTCACAGCATGTCTGATGACGTCAGTTATGGCGAATGAAGAAAGACATAAAGAGTCCTCTGACAGAATCTTTACTTTCTCACACAGTCAGCACTAAACAAAGGGTCACTGAGACTTTGATTAAAAAGGCAGTCGCTCTCCACCTTTGAAATGCGTTGACAGACTCTCCAGATCCATTGGAGGAATCTGCTAAAGAAAGACATTCCTGCTGTAATAACATACTTAGCTGAAGGAACTTCAGCTTAGGTCTTCTGGGATTGTTCTTGAGATGCACTTTCAAAGAGTTTTGTTTTTAATGCTCGTGTTCTGACAGTTTAACTTACAGTATGCAGTTTGAAGACAGTCATTTTAAATCCATCTGCGTAAGTGACATACCTGCTTCTCTAAGCTTTCTATATTCACTAGTCGTCCACCCCTTGTCTCGCACCAATCACTGCTGTTCTTCCAGCTCAGTTTAATAGTGGAGAAGTAGTAACACTTGGAACTGAAGGAGATCCAGTCAGGTTTACATATAAAGCAAGTCTTATCTATGGAAAATGAAACAAAAGAGCAAATGAAAAATGAGGATTAGATGAGCAAGGAGCCCACAGTCTACTAACCCTGCAGCAGAGCACTCACCGGGAGACGTGTTTGTAGCATCACAGTAGAATTCCTTCAGATTACTGAACAGAGTTGTGTACTGAGACTGCAGAGCACTGTTGTTACTGGTCAACATGTAAATCGCATTTCTTAACTCCTCCAGCTCGTGTTCATTGTGATTTAATTTTATGAAATCTGAGTAAAACAAATCATATCGTACAATCAGTAATATAAAATAATATATCTTTTAGACTTGAGTTAAGAGTGCTTTCATTTCTGCAGTGATAAAGAATCCCCTGCCATGTTTTCTGCTCATTTTACTCCATCACAGTTTGTAATAAAAGATGATGATTGTGCCTGACTAGTTTTCAGTGTGAAACAGCAGTTCCGTTTTTCAGCTTTTCTTTTAATCAACGTCAAGGGGGTATGAACAAGCTGAGATAGACTTTAATCTTTGTTATTTGCGTCAAATCTCAACATCCGGTGGCCCTCACCTGTCCCCAAACAGTCCACATGACCCCCAAGTAGGTCGTAACCCAGAATGGCACTGTAGAAGAAGGATGTTCTCCTGAACAACACCATAGAAAAAGTGTCCACAGCACAGTGGCAAGTGAAAGACAACAACTGGTTTTGAAAGTCAAACTGCAAAAACAAAATAATGAAGTGTGTCACACATGTGCGCTCTTGGGTCATCTTCTGTTCTCATCTCAGGTAAGCCATCATTTTCATTTTTTTATTTCAAATAAACAGGGTGGCCCAGTTGGCACCCCAACATTTAGTCTGAGTCCTGTCCTTCCCTAGTCCGACCACAAGTGGCGTAGTCAGAAGGAGTTTGTGCCTTTTGATGACAGAAATTGGCTAACCTAGCAGAATCAGTATAACAACTGGTGGACCAGTTAAACCAGTTACAAATTCACCACAGACAGATCTGGCCAAAGACAAAGAACATCCTGAGGCTGCAGTAGCCCAATGCCTTGGATGAGGACAGGGACCGGCCTAATTGAAGTCCCAATGTGTCCACGGGATGACGTTGAGTTGTGCCTTCTGATTTCTGAGTGCACTGCTGCCTGACATTGCTGTCTCCAACATGAATGGGCACATCTACTCAATCCCTTCCTAACAGGGGAAGTGCAACAGACATATTATGATTTGGAGGAAGAAGATGGGCATGACAACACAAAGTTAACAAATCCTACAGTTTAAGCCCTTGGCTTCACAGTGATAGTCTCTGGAGTGTGGTCTTTAAACAGGATCAGAGCTCCACAAGGTAGTGCACTTATCACCTCAAGGAGATGCCACCTCTTGGGAGTGCCTCACATTTACAGTTCAAGGACTCCAAGGGGCATGACCAGTTACCCTCAGTGGGCATCCTCTCTGACCTCTGGGTGATAAGAGAGATACAAGTGTTAGCAATCGTGCCCCCTGGTGTCCCAGAGTGTTAGTGCTTACCTCAGATGAGCCCAGAAGGTGACCCCCAAACACACATGTGTGACAAGTGCAATGCAATAAGAAAGAAGTCAATAAATAGTCCATAAAAAGGCTCTGCAGTTGTGGAGGCTACAAACAGACAATCAATACTTTAAAGTCCATCTTTAAAATGATTCAAGGCACCAGGTTAGTCTCCTTGACAAGCTAAGCACACCTCTCTCAGCCCCCATCAACTGACTCTCGTCTCACATGCCCTCTCCAGCTTCGGCCGAGACACACCTAGCCGGCCCCCCGTCATCACATATGCTGTATTGTGCTACTTGGACCTCTGGAAGGACAATCCAAGTCCCCGCTCTTACACTAAAGTTCAACAGGGAGACCCTTCAGAGCACCAGTGCCTTGGCTCCATTGCAGTGGTCTGACCTCCCTGCCTCCCCACCTCCTCTGTACTTTCTTGCACTGCTGATCTTTACTTGAAGTTCATTCTCCTTATCCTCCAACGTCCCCCCAGTACTGCTCAGCTTTTCCTTTTAAATATCGGTGGGCACAGTGCTTAATTAAGTGCCCCAGAGTGCCAACGAGGCAATCAGCCAGACCAGGTGCATCTACACATGAATGTAGGATTCAGTGACCACCTCATTAACAGCTGCTCCACCACACTACGACACACCGAGCTAACCAGACTGTTTTTGTATTAATTTGCACCACCATGGTCCTCACCTCGTTACAATCTGGGTAACTTTTATGTTCAGGTTGTCACTCCGGTGCTTAGAGTTGCTAAGACGTTGTTAGCGCACACCACTAGCTGATTACATAAGTGCATCCAGCAGCTCTTACTCACCGGAGAGAAGCCGTCAGCCTTAAATGAGCTCAGGGAATGCCAAGGCTACAGACCCGAAGTAATATGAAGGGGGAAATGAAGAAGAACGACTGAATCCTTATGTTCCTTTAATTATTATGGAAATAATAAGGAGTCAGAGAGAGTAGAGAAGATGACGTATGAGGAGTTTTACTGCGAAGAAAAGGGACTTTAAAGTTATTGAGCAAAGTCTCCATTATGACAAGTCTGAGGTCCTACAATGTACTACGATGACTACTTCTAGTTTTGTGTGAGAGGAAGATAAGAGCAGACAGCTCCACATGAAGCAGAATCAACACTGGAGTCTCTCAGGGGTCTCTCCTTGGACCCTCATTATATTATCTGATTGATTCTGGTATAAAAATGGACGGACAGCAGACACTGAGGAGGCAGTAAAAATAAAAAGACCTAGACAACCTTCAGAACTGGGAGAACACTTGGAACATGCAGTTTAATGTAGAAAAGTGCAAAGTGCTGCACGTGTGCCAAAGGAACATCAGGTATGAATACAAGATGGGAGACAGTGAGCTACAGGAAGAGACCTTTGAATAGGATTTAGGGGTTTATGCTGACACAACATTCTCAGCGACTAACCAGCAGCAATTATAACGACAAATAAAGTCAATGGACAGTATGCTCAAACTTTATAATACACTAGTAAGACCTCATCTGGAGTACTGTGTGCAGTTCTGGTCACTGCAGTACAAGAAAGACATAACAGCACTTGAAGCTGTGCAGAGGAGAGCAGCCAGGTGCATCATGGGACTGAAGGACATGTCCTACTGTGTCAGACTCTGAGAATTAAACCTGTTTAGTATCGAGCAGAGGACATCATGCAGGACCTCATCTGGGTGTTTAAAATCCTCAAAGGCATAAATAAAGTAGAGCCAGCAGAATTCTCACAGCTTAATGGTGAATCACCAACTCGAGGACATCATGTGGAAATTAAGAGGAAGTGCCTTTAAAAATGAAGACAGGAAGTTCTTCATTACACAAAGAGTTGTGGGACTCTGAACCAAACTACTGAGACATGAAATTGGAGAAGAAACCTCACAACCTTAAAGAAGAATCAGGATGAGATGTTAGGACAGCTTAGTTATTAGCTAAATAGACGAGCCTGATGGACTGAAGGGTCTCCTCTCGTTTGTCACATTTCTTATGTTTCTGTTCCTGCAGTTTCTCTTCATTGTTTTCATCTTTGACATTAGTGATGTCTACTGAGATGACAGTTGAGTATTTTGTGTAACGCTTATTGTTGTTATTGTTTCTTCTAAACAGTTAATGATAATTTAGTGCACATTACATGATAAATACATAAAACGAGACAACAAATGCACTCGTCTCCTAAACTCCACAGGTCTGTAAAAGTAAAACATAACTTAGGTTGGAGGAGGCGGTGATGCTGACACTGGACAACAGCAGTTTAAAGAGAGGGAATGGAGTCAGGAGACGACACAGACAGATAACCGCGAGACAAATATTTAAATTAGCAAAGGGGGTGTCGTTAATTGGTTTTATTTTTATATTTATCATTTTTCTTGAACTTCAGTAAAATGATAATTTCTCCTTTGAGACAAATAAAGTGTAATCTATTATTCTAAAAGAACTCTCATGTTAATTAATGTTAAATATACTGAGATTTCTTATACAAGGTGATGAGGCCACAGTGTAACGCAGGACCACAGCGTAGCATCACAGAAGTAAACCCAGTACATCTCATATGAGAGTACTTTCAGATATTAAATTGGGATTATCTCACAGACGTAATACAGCATTGTAGCAGCTATCTCATCACTGCAGATGGGAGGGGCTGGATGTCTGATTGACAAGTGACCTGTCACTATCAGGAGGGTCTGCACTTCATCCATCAAGCCTGAGAAGTTTCAAGAAGGCAGAGGACCAAACAAACTTCAGTCCCATGAAGAAGAGGAGGATGCCTTTTGGATGATTGCTGGGAGAGAACACGCCAGTAGGAATGCCAGGGGAGAACATTTTTTGTACATTGGGTGCTTTTTTTTTTTGCTCTTAGGCAAAGAAACCTGTAAATATTATATAAGTCAGTAGATGAAGAGGCAATAGGCACCCATTGTTGAGACTGGGGGGATAAACTGAAATGCCAATTTCCTGGCTAATCCTGTTATTGATTATTGTGATGGATGTCTGTTGGCCATAGATAATTGCTGTCTTGCTTAAACATACAATTACATTTTCTGATAGCAGGGCTGCCTCCTTCCTCAGAACATGTTTGTATCTACTTGGCTTGAAAATTAACATGTCTGGGGACATTGGGTTCTAATCAGTAGTTCTAATCAGGTATTCCTTGATAGTTGGCAGCAATACTTTTGTTTAACCTGCATTGACATTATTTGTCCAGCTCAGGAAATGGATATGTGCCATTGTTTAATCCATCATCATGGTGATCTAGGCATGGACTGAAGGAGATTTATACTTCTGGGCAGTAGAAGGCATGGCATGAGGGATGGTCCACTGAGAACACTGCCAAGACCACTCACACAGAGCACAGGGACTTGCAGGCAGATAAGCAAACGTGGCTGGCAAGACCATGGAGGAAGAGAGTGTTCCACCAGAGAGACACCAGTTGTGGGCCCAGCGAGAGAGAGTAGACTCATGAAAGTGTAGCGGGGCTACATAATTAGTGTGTAAAATGTCAGTACTGAGTGCGTCTTGTTTCCATTGTCCCGTTTGCTGTTTGTGTGTGTATCAGTGAATACGATGACGGAAGAAGACCACAGCCTCAAACCTGGAAAACACCTGTTCATCATTAATCAATTACAGCCGTCACAGGACTATTTAAACCATCAGGAGAGAAGAGAGAGGGAGAAGAGAGAGAGAAGAAAAAGGAGACCATTTTGTTTCATCCACGTATCAACTTACTTGCTGTTTTTTCACATCGTGCCTTTCACCAGTTTGTTTTTCATTTTTCCGGACTGTGTTCCATCCTTCATCTGCTGAGATGCCGGGGTCGATTCGTCATCCACCATACGCCGAGGAATCACGGTGAGGTTGCTCCAATTGCCAGGAAAATCAAACAACGCATTTACTACTAGTTCAGTCATCCGTATTCAGGACAGTTTTTATAACCGGACTCAAGTTCACAGTCATTCAGTATATCATTCATTTTTGTTATTTGTGTTGTGTGTTATATGTTACAGGAGCAAGGGAGGGTTTATTGTGTGTGTGTGTGTATATATATATATATTATATATATATATATTATATATTTGGTGTTGCTTTGGTGGTGGAATATTTATATGTGTTTATTTTTTCTATTTTGCATTTGTCTTGTTTCATTTAATACATTTAATCAGTTTATTTTTTACATCATCTGCTTTTGCGTGCTTATATTTACATCATCAATTGTGGGGGAAAAGTGTAATTTATTAGAGGTACGGCTTGATAGTGAGATTCATCTCGGTAAATTATCCAGGCCACAGGTCTTGGAGGTGTAGCTGCCGGCTGGGTAAGGAGTCGGCCGTTACATAAGTGGTGCCCTCTGTGAGGAATCTTAATAAATACTATCGCTGTCTGCCTTTAAAACATTTCCCCAATTAACATGTCTTTAGTGCGTGCTGAGCAGGACGACACCATTGCTTCGCCGCGGTGTGAGGAAGGAGTAGCCAGGGCGCGGCCTGTCACGGTCAGAGCATGTTCAGCAGTGCAGGAGGTGGTGGATTCATTGCAGTCGCTGTACCTCGAAGATCACCATGGACCTGAGGAGGAAGGCCTGGAGGATGTCTCGCCTCCATGGGAAGATCTGGTGCAACAACTAACCCGGCTGGATGAGAGGGTCCGAGAAGTTGCTGAAAGTGCGGGCTCGGATCAGCAGCTCCCAGGAGGAAATAAAAGAATACATCAATGAGCAAGTTCAACTCCTGGGGCGGGAAATCGTGTTGTGCCTCCAAAGGTGGGATCAACGCTGGCAAGAAACTCTTCAGGGGGAGGTCCGAAGGAGTCTCCAGAAGTTACGTCAGTCACCCTGTCATTCAACGCCGTACGGGTCTCCTGGGGTGCGCCTTTCCTTTCCCAAGTTGGGGGCTCCATATAACATCGATGATGTCCTCAACTTTGTGGAGGACGGGGAGGTGTATCTGGCTGTTAACCCTTTAACCCCAGAAGAGCTTATGGGGGTGATAGAGGCCTCCCTCTCGGGGCCGGTGCGGAGCTGGTGGCTGACGGCCAAGAAGAATATTAAAGACTGGGGATCCTTTCGTCGATCTTTCCTCGCGGCTTTTCTTCCGGAAGATTATGAATCCGAACTGGAGGACAAGCTGCGATCCATGGTGCAACTGCCTTCGCAATCCATCAGGGACTTCGCATATGAATATCAGGCTTTGTGTTTGAAGTGGCGGACGGCTATGTCTGAAGAAGAGGTGATCTGCCGCATCCTTAATGCCTGTAACCCACGGTTAGCTGGGGGTCTCAGGGGGTGGTGGGGTCGGTGGAAGAACTGGTAAAGGTGGGCTCACAAGTGGAACGGGACTAGGGAAACTCAAAAACGTACTGGAACAAAGTACAAGCCAATACACGAGAAACCCAGCCCCTAAAATCCCAGCGAGCCAAACCTTGCCGGTTGGAAGCCGATCTCGCCATCATGCAAGCGAGTACGTCCCTCCTGATCGTCCCAGTGAAGTTGCGGGGGTGGCAGGTGGATGCGGTGGTGGATACAGGGAGCCATCATACCTTAATCTGCTCAAGCATATGGAAGAAGATTAGCCGACCGACAGACAACTTAACATCTGCCCCATCTGTCCGATTTGTATTGGCAGATGGGAGTGAACACAGGGCCCTGGGCAAAGTCCCCTTGAGGTACAGTGTACTCTCCACCACCTGGGAACTGGATACGTATGTCCTGGATGATCGGCACCTGTCCATCCCATTACTCCTTGGGCTGGATTCTTTAACCACCATGAGGATGACCATCCATCTCAGTCCCAGGAGGTATACGGTGCCGGGGGAAGGGGTATGCGAATTTGTTCATAAATCAAAAGAAGATCTGGGCTCGGTATTCATTGGTTTCTACGTGGCAGTGAGGAGTGAAGCAAGCACCTCAGCGGCAGCCCCTGTGGAGGAAGTGCTGAAGAAGTGGTGTAGAAGAAGAATGTTCTCCTCAGCACCATGTATTTTGTGTGTTTAGTAAATTAGAATTTTTATAACAACTATTTTGTAACTTGCCAGTGAGAGACGCTTTGGCTTATGAACTAACAAAAATATGTTATTCCAGGGTTCAGGAGAAATAGTGTCCACATGAATAAAATCTAAGCTGTTTCTTTCTTGTTTTCCCTTTCTCAGAGTGAATGTCTCAGGGACAAGGTCACAAGGCTGCAGAAAGTACATGTAGTTTATGCAAAGGCGTCTCTCCTGTGCTTAGCTTTGAGAACACAGATAATGCTTAGCTCAACAGACATATTGTTTAACTCTACTTAGATGATAAGGATGTTTTTCTGTCTTATTAATCATGAGATGCTGAATTATAAAAAACCCCTCCTAATTTTTATTCGGGGTTCAATTGAGCTTTGCGGCAATAAGTTATGCTCTTTGAATCTCTACTTACTGTGACTCTGGATGAATAATAAAGAGAACTAAAGAAATATTATCTGCCTGTTGTCAGTGTGCCTTTTTCGTCCACAGTTTTTTGGCGCCCGACCGTGGGGCAGGAGATGGGCAGACGACTCCCTGAGCGGGTTCGTCCAAGTGGACCGATTTCCGCAGATCGAGGACCAGCTCCGGTAAAAGTTAGGACTGGCCTACCTCGGGCGTTTTCCTGCATGGGGAGTCGCTGACCTCCTTCTGACCGAAACGAAAAGCAATTGGACGGGATTTTTCCAGACAGGAAGAAGGAGTCGTGGTGAGTAGATTTGGGGGATTCCCGTTGGTTTGACTGGTGTGCTGGAAGAAATAGACGTATACACAGAGAAAAAAAAGAGAAAAGAGAAAAAAAAGCATGCGGAAAGAATAGAGAAAAATACTGTATCGAAACCGTAGAAGGGTTTTAGGGATTCATAGAGAGTGACGGCACAGTGTGAATGTTGTTAGTAAGTCACCTCTTGTGAACTGGAGTAGAAAGGAGCGAGTGGCACGCTCCTAAAATAAAAGAAGAATAGGGGTGAAAGGGGCAGTTAGAGTACATGTGAAATTTGAAAAAAGGGGAGGTCGTGTTTTCCACTTGTTGACTGGTTGATTCCGGAGACGACAAGTGGGACGAGAAATTATCGGGGATTGAGTTGCTCTCTGTTGAAGGCCTGCCGCTTACTATGGGAAATTGTAATAGCACGCCAGTCAAACAGGTCCCCCAGGGTCCTCAAAGCCTAATGTTAGAAGGATTATTTTCAGAGAATCACCAGGCTCCTAGTACACCTTCGGGATTGAAAGACGGGTCCCCTAGAAAGTTAATGGAGAAGCAGACTGGGTTGGATTTTAAAAAGGCATGTAAGAAGTGGAATAAGCAGAGTGATGACAGATGGCCGTTAGATTGGACCAGGCGTAACGACCTGCTGGCTGCTGAAGTCAAAAAGTCAAAACACAAAAAGACAAGGAAGAATTATTGCTAGCATTGCAGAAAATGAAGATAGAGACAGCGCCCAAGCCTGAAAGTAAAAAAAAGCAGACCGAAAAGAAAGACCCCCTATACCCCGTAATCTGTCCACCCCCTCCTTACCAAACTCCCCCGCTTCCACCTCCTGCACCCTCTCCTCCAACTGCACCCCTGTTAACAGACGAACCGTCTGGAGTAGGTTTTTACGATGAACATTATCTTTATGACCCGTCCTCACATATTGACCGAGGAAGATAATTCAGATCCTTCACAAGGTGCTACCGGGTTGCAATGGCAGAAACCAGAAGAGTCATCTGTCTCCCAGCGCACGAGCGGTCAGACCCTCTGCTCTAAACCTAATGAGGACACAGGTGCTCCGTCGACAGCTGAGCACCACATGGGCAACTGTAAATCACGTTGATCATAACGGTGCCCCTTGGTGTTGGAATGAAGGTCCTTTCCTCGCCCAGTGAGAGCCTTTGAAAGGAGCCCTGGCAGAAAAATATAAAAAGGGCACAGACTGGTCACTAATTTCAGCCGCTAAGCAGAAAAAAGATGAGACAGTGGATTAATGGGCTCACCGATTGCAAGATCTGATTGCTAATCACTATGGGCTGAACAATACAAACGATAGAACTCGTGCTGCAGTGCCTCCTTTCATATCGGGACTGAGAAGTGACATTCAAAGCAAAGTCTGCACGTCCTGCAAAAGGCTGGGAGACCGCAACGTTCAAGGAAATCAAGCGTCATGCAGAGCATGCTGACCGACAGACTAAATTAAAAGAGTCAGACACACAGACCAAACTTTTAAGTGCACAAATAAATTACTATACTGGAAGAACTGACCCGGCTAGGGGGAGAGGACAGGGAAAATTCTTTGGAGGTCGAGGGCGAGGGCGTGGAAGAGGATGCGGGTTCCATTTATCAAACCCTAATAATCCTTTCGCTCAGATGCCTAACCCTTCGGAGCAGACGCCAGCGTCATATGCCTGTTACGGCTGCGGTGAACTTGGACATTTCAGACACAACTGCCAACACAAGCACCCTCTGCCACCCCCTCTCCCTGAGCCAAATGACATTCCTTGGTCCTAGGAATTCGCAGGGACCCCCAGCCACTCTCTTCAGTTGCCTTTACTCACTCGCCATGTGGACACAGATCCTTTATTGACTTTGCTGGTCTAAAAACCTCTGTAATTACAGCTCAGCACTGACAGTTCATTATTGACTCGTTGCTTTCTGTTAAATCATTTGTGCCCTGTGAAACTGCTGGGATGGGATCTTATGACTTAATTGTCAGTCTCAATTTTCTTTGACTGAACAAGGATTTGCTCCATTCCTAAGCTCCTGTGCCACACTACACACCCCAAGCCCTCTTTTGCAGCCTGGACCCTGAACAACTCCCCGCACACCTTCCTCTTGAAAGCCCTTTATTCTTTCCCCTCATGCCTATTTCCCCACTTACAAGTCTCGGACACCCTACCTTGTACTGCCCAGTATTTCCCTACTGAAGTGGACACACCTTGGTTAGAATCTTTTCTTTCCTCCGGCACATGCCCTGAAACTTTGCACATTCCATGTATTTTTGTTGTCTACTAAAGCTGTTGCTTCAGTGCACCTCACATATTAACAAAGCATTTTCTATTTAGGAGATTCGGTTTCCCATGTTTCCTTAGCACTGTGGTCCCAAGGGAAACTTGATTATGGAAGGATAGCACACTGAGCCACTGGTGATTTTCTCAAAATCTTCCTTCCACCCGCACCATGTCCAGTATCCTCTGTCACCAGAGGCAGAGGCTGGCATCGCCGCCGTACATTCTGAGGAGCGATTATTCCAATTACATATTCTCCAGTCAACTCCCCCATTTTACCTGTAAAAAAGGCTGATGGTTCATGGCGTTTTGTTCAAGACCTACGACAAGTTAACTCTGTGGTTTTTCCTAGAACACCTATCATTCCTAATCCTTCCACTATTCTTTCCACGATACCCCCGTCCGCCCGGTACTTCTCCGTTATTGACCTTGCTAACGCTTTCTTTTCCATTCCCGTGCACCCTGATTCTCAATTCTGGTTTGCTTTTACCTTTCAAAACCGCCGATTGACCTGGACCATCATGCTTCAGGAATATACTGAAGCCCCTTGTGTTTATTGCCAAGCTCTTGCTCAAAATTTAGAAGGCTTTTGGCCGGAAAAAGACAGTGTATTGAGTGCACGTGACACTCAGAAAATTGCTATTGTTTTTAGGTGAAAATGGCCATAAAAAAAGTTTCGAAAACAAAACTGCAGTTAGTTCAAGCTATCGGTAAATATTTAGGTCATGACATTTCTTGCGATACAAGAGCTCTCTCTAGCAGCCATTTAACCATCATTCAAAACCTTCCAAGACCGGTCACAAAACAACAGGTTACGTCAGAATATTCTCTGTGGCTGCATAGCTTTTGATGGGAATGTTTTCTTGTTGTGGAGTTGTGCTGTGTGTTTCCCGACATGGATTGTCTTTGTTTGTCGCTGGCACTTGGGTCGCCACGGAAATTAGTGTTTCCTTGTTGTCGCTGACCCGGTTCCGCCACAGACTTTTTCATGATCTGGAAACTAGCGCGTATAGCAAGCACCACGGTAGGATGAATTCCTAATTTAAAAGTAGTACCAGCTTGCAGCCTGAGAAGTTGTTTGATTGTAAGTTTTTCAGGAGGAGCACAGCCTTTACAAAATCTAGCGAACACTGCCATCTGGCTGCATGCAGTGGAATAGCAGGCTGAGAAGGCTCTATGATGATTTAAAACGTGCACTACTCTCACTGACTATTTTCTCGTCCATTCACTCTGTTCGTGGACGAAAAAGGGGGGATTAATGAATGCAGTTCTATGAATGAATGCAGTTTTAACGCAACTACATTCAGACAAACAAAAGCCAATAGCCTAGACCAGACCTACACGAAACACCGTTAGATATTGGAGAATTAATTTTTGTGGACGGATGTTCTTTGCGATTGGAAAATGGAACACCCTCAACCAGCTATGCAGTAGTGAAAGGTGGCCACCTGCTGGAAGCAAACCGAATTTCACCAAATTTAAGCGCGCAGGCAGCTGAATTGGTAGCTATCACCCGAGCATGTCAGTTGTCCGAAGGGAAAATTATAACGATTTATACGGATTCCAGATATGCTTTTGGAGTCTGCCATGATCATGGAGCCTTATGGAAATTAAGAGGATTTAAGACCAGCGCTGGCAAACCGATCCAACATCAAAAGCTGATTGAATCCCTCTTAGAAGCTATAACTAAACCATCAAAGTTAGCGATCGTTAAATGTCAAGCTCACACAGGAAAACAAGATCCTGTCAGCAAAGGAAACGAATTAGCTGATCACTTTGCTAAACAGGCTGCATATAATAACACACCAATCTCTTTATTCCAACAGAGAAATAACCAGGACCCTGATAATCAACTTGTTTCTTTACAGAGTGCAGCCACGGACAGAGAAAAGAGAAAATGGTCCAAAGAAGGGTCCCTCTCTGATGGAGTCTGGACCCATAGGCAAACTAACAAACCTTTCCTCCCAAAGGCTTCTTTCCCAGGTATGGCAAAAATCGCTCATGGCCTAGACCAGGGGTAGGCAACATCGGTCCTGGAGTGCCACAGTATGTGCAGGTTTTTGTTCCAACCCAGTTCCTTAACGAGAACTCAATTATTGCTGATGAAGCACATATTGCTTAAGTGACATTTTAATGCTTCATTTTAGTGGTCTCGCTTGTTAAGGTTCTCCAACCTTAATTGCTTATTTCAATCTTAAACTGCTGCATTCAGTGTTTTAATTGCTCCTTATTAGCAATAAGATGTAAAACAGGGGTAGGCAATGTCGGTCCTGGTGAGCCGCAGTGGCTACAGGTTTTCATTCAACCCAATTGCTTAATTAGAAACCAATCATTGCCAATCTCAGACCTTATTTAATTTTATGGCTTGTTAGTCTGTGCAATGTAAGGCTTTTATATTGTAGATTTTTTTCCTTTCCAAGGATATCATCCAAATGATTTGAAGCCTAAAACAGATCATTTTCAGTCTGTCACATTTTTCTATTAAGTGTTTTATTAAATCAAACAGTGCATGATGAACACACACAGATGTAATTGGAAAAAAGCTAGCTGGAGAACTGCTGGCTGCTTTGTCTTTTACATCTTATTGCTAATAAGGAGCAATTAAAACACTGAATGCAGCAGTTTAAGATTGAAATAAGCAATTAAGGTTGGAGAACCTTAACAAGCGAGACCACTAAAATGAAGCATTAAAATGTCACTTAAGCAATATGTGCTTCATCAGCAATAATTGAGTTCTCGTTAAGGAACTGGGTTGGAACAAAAACCTGCACATACTGTGGCACTCCAGGACCGACGTTGCCTACCCCTGGCCTAGACCATGCTGGAAATGACGCCATGATTCAAGATGTTGAAAAACACTGGGAAGCTGTAGGCTTCTCTACATATGCAGAGCAGTTCTGCAGGCGCTGTGCATTATGTCAAAAGTTTAATGTAGGAAAGGGCACCCAGGTAAGTCCCGCCGTTACACCTAATCCAATGGGTCCGTTTGAACACCTCCAAATGGATTTTATTGAACTAACTCCGTCTAAAGGTTACCGTTATTGTCTAGTAATTGTTGATGTGTTCTCCCGATGGGTAGAAGCTTTTCCTTCTAAACACGCTGATGCTAAAACTGTAGCCAAAGCTTTAATCAAAGAAATTATTCCTAGGTGGGGCATACCACAGAAATTACAAACTGATAATGGCACTCATTTTGTGAATTCTGTTATAAATGAATTAACCACCTGGCTCCAGATAAATGTGCATCATTATTGCAAATACCACCCCCAGAGTGGAGGCATTGTGGAACGGTGCAATGGCACCCTAAAATCTAAATTAGCAGACAAATTTATCCTGGCCGGACGCTTTGCCTCTGGCCTTAGTGGGATTGAGGGGAAGAACACACCAGAAATTAGGACTGTCGCCGTTTGAAATTCTGACCGGATGACCCATGCCTGTGGGCATGGTTATGGGAAACGTTAACCTGCACACTGTGGACAATGATCTTCTCTCTTGTCTTACAGGTCTCCGAGCTTCTCTGAAAGAAGTCCACGAGCAGGTTAACCAGGCCTGGAGGACTAATCTTCCATCTAAAGACACACCGATTCCCTTAGGCACTTGGATCCTCATCCGTGCAACTCGGAGGAAACATTGGCATCAGCTGAGGTGGAGAGGACCAAGTTCTTCTGTCCACACCACATGCAGAGAAAGTGGAAGGATTGCCCGCCTGGATTCACACCTCACATTGATTGCTGTGCTACTATGCTTTTCCTTTCCCTTGTCGACTGCCCTGGTCACCTTGACTTTCCCGTTAGGAATCACTACATCAGTGCAGGTTGATTTCTGCTCTATTATCAACTGTGGGACTGGTCGACAAGCCCAGTGGACCTGGTCTGACAAATACGTGTGTATGACTGTTACGAACTGCGACACCTGGCAATGGGTTTTTGCTAACACTGGAACTGAGGACTGGGGTTATCAACATTATGAGGCCCAAAAATACGGTTTGAAAAATCGATTTTCTATCATAAAAGGACATGCTTCTCATGAATGTGCTGACAACCAATGTAACCCCTTGATCATCACTTTGAAGAACCCCTCTTTACATGACTCAGGAACCTATATATTAGGGGCATATGTATCTGGAACAGACCCTTTAGGGAGATTTCTAATTAAGATTGACAATCCTGTTACTAACATCTCTCATTCTCCTGCACACACACCTGTCACCTCAACTTCTGGTTCAGACTTAAGATTATGAATATTTCCACCCTTTCATCCACTTTTTCAATTGAAACTGGCTATGGCGATCAGAACCGTTGGTTGCAGTGGGTATTATATTCGGCTAAGCAAGTAAATCAATCTGATTGCTACGCCTGTGCTACGGCCAGGCCACATTTGGCTACCGTCCCTTTCCCTCTTTCTAATATTTCTGACCCTGTTGGTCTTCCTTGTCTCCTTGCCCTTTTTACCTCTCCATCCACACCGAAAGACTCTAACTGCATTACACTTTCTCTCCTCTTCCCCCCACTCCTCATATGACTCCCCCGATGTTCCAGTCTCATGAGTACTTCACTGCCTCCGTGGCCAAGGCTTATATGTTTCACGAAGCATGCATGCTTCAAATTTCTTCCTCCTTTTCTTCCACTCCTTCCCCTTCTCTTACTCTTCCCCGCATTACTCCTATGTCACCCATATTTTTGTTGGTTCAAAAAGGGGGGAATGTAGAAGAAGAATGTTCTCCTCAGCACCATATATTTTGTGTGTTTAGTAAATTAGAATTTTTATAACAACTATTTTGTAACTTGCCAGTGAGAGACGCTTTGGCTTATGAACTAACAAAAATATGTTATTCCAGGGTTCAGGAGAAATAGTGTCCACATGAATACAATCTAAGCTGTTTCTTTCTTGTTTTTCCTTTCTCAAAGTGAATGTCTCAGGGACAAGGTCACAAGGCTGCAGAAAGTACATGTAGTTTATGCAAAGGCATCTCTCCTGTGCTTAGCTTTGAGAACATAGATAATGCTGTGTTTTTCTGTCTTATTAATCATGAGATGCTGAATTATAAAAAACCCCTCCTAGTTTTTAATCGGGGTTCAATTGAGCTTTGCAGCAATAATTTATGCTCTTTGAATCTCTACTTACTGTGACTCCGGATGAATAATAAAGAGAACTAAAGAAATATTATCTGCCTGTTGTCAGTGTGCCTTTTTCGTCCACAGTGGGCAGAGGTGTGGATTGAGAAATTAGTAGTCGCCCGCGGGGTTACCCACGTGATCCACACCTCGGATGAAATTCCAGTAAGGCACCAAGCATACAGAGTTTCTCCACTAAAGAAGGGTATAATTAAAAAACATCTTGATCGAATGATCACCGAGGGAATAATCGAACCACCTTCCTCCTCCTGGGCGTCACCTGTGGTCCTCGTGAAGAAGACGGATGAGACCTATCGTTTCTGTGTGGACTACAGGGGGGTTAACGGAAAGACGAGCCTGGACGCATATCCAGTGCCCAATGGTTCATGAGATTCTGGAGTCACTGCATGAAGCTGCAGTTTTCAGCACACTAGACCTCCGCAGGGGCTATTGGCAGGTGCCGATGGATGAGGGGAGTAAGAGGAAGATGGCAGTCATCACCCCTGAAAGCTTGTTCCAGTTCAAAGTCATGCCTTTTGGGCTTAAAAATGCTGGGGCCACCTTCCAGCGGCTTATGGAACAAGTCCTGAGGGGATTGATAGGCAAGATTTGCTTTGTTTGCATCTACGACGTCACTGTTTACTCCCCTTCTATTAAACAACACCTCCAGGACTTAGACACCATCTTCCAATGATTTCATCAAGCGCACCTCACGCTGAACATGAAGAAATGTACCTTCATTCAACCCCATATCCGCTTCCTCGGGCACATTCTTTCATCTGAGGGGGTCGCCGTAGACCCCGAGAAGACCTTAGCCATCCAAGACTACCCCACGCCCACTGATTTGAAATCTTTATAACGTTTCCTTGGGTTAGTGGGGTGGTATCATAAGTTCATTCCCAGGATGGCTGATATAGCGGCTCCCTTGAACTTAAGAAAAAAAGATGTCCCGTGGGAGTGGACAACGGAGTGCCAGGACGCGGTCAAGCAACTAAAGAGCCACCTTCAAGAGCCGCCCGTTCTGGCCCAGCCAGATCCACAGCTCACTTTCCAGGTACAAACAGATGCCAGCAACCTGGGGCTTGGCGCCGTGCTCACTCAGAAAATCCACCAGGCTGAACATGTCATCACTTACGCCTCTTGAGCTTTGCACGGCGCTGAGCTCAATTATTCGACAGCTGAAAAAGAGTGTTTGGCTGTCGTGTGGGCTGTGGAAAAATGGAGACACTATCTGAAGGGGGTTGAATTTGAAGTGTACACCGACCATCACGCTCTGACCTGGGTATTTAATCACCCGAAGACCTCCTCCCGTCTAACCAGGTGGGTACTCCGCCTCCAGAACTTTACTTTCATGGTGACCTATCGGAAGGGCTGTGGCAATATCGTGCCTGATGCTCTGTCCAGGGTGTCAGAGCCACTGGGGATGGTGTGTTTGGCAGAGGCAAAGAAGATGGTCCTCCCTCTGCCAAGAAGCCTGGAAGACCTGGCTCAAACACAAGCCACCAGTCCATTCTGCCAGAACATCAGGGAGGGACTGGAGCAGCAGCGCACCGACCGTGTACACTTCATGGACCTCCAGGGTGTTCTGTACAGAACTACTCCATCCTCCCTTGGGGGTCTGCAACACCAACTAGTGGTCCCGGAAGAGCTCATCCCCGACTTTTTAACTTACTATCATGACAGTCCTTTAGGTGGTCACCTTGGAAGGACAAAAACTTTATTGAAGATCCTGGGGGTTGTGTGGTGGCCGTCTGTCCGGAAAGACGTTTGCCACCACGTGAAGAAGTGCATCACCTGCCAGCAGCTCAAAAACCCACCTGGTAAACTGGCAGGATTTTTGCAATCGACAATCGCGGATGGACCGGGGGAGACTTTGGGAGTCGACCTGATGGGGCCATTTCCTGTTACCAGCTCGAGGAAAACCATCCTGATGGTGGTGATCGATTATTTTTCAAAGTGGGTGGAGCTGTTTGCATTAACAGATGCGAAAACCAATAAGATATGCTCCACCCTGAAGAACGAAATCTTCACCCGCTGGGGGGTGCCCAAGAACATCGTTTCAGACCGGGGTCCACAGTTCACGAGCTCTGTATTGGATGAACTTTATACAGCCTGGGGAGTGAAGAAAAACCTGACAACAGCTTACCATCCCCAGGCCAACATGGCGAAGCGAGTGAACCGGACCCTGAAGAACATGATCACCTCCTATGTGGGTGAACGCCATCAGGATTGGGATAAATGGCTCCCCGAGCTCCGGTTTGCCCTGAACACCGCGGTGCATGAAGCCACAGGTGAGACGCCTGCTTTGTTTGCACTGGGCAGACAGCTAAAGGGCCCGCTTGACCGACTCCTTCCCAGAGCCCCTAGTCCAGAAACCACCAGCTACAGTAATTTATTTAAACTAGAGGAATTACGGCGGAGAATCCAACAGAGGTTGGTGAGTTCAACATCCAGACATGCCAAGTTGTACAATGCCTGGCGTAAGGAATCGCAATTTCAGCTGGGTGATTTGGTCTGGATTAGAGCTCACCATCTCTCGGATGCCAGCAAAAGGTTCTCCGCCAAGCTAGCTCCTAAATGGTTAGGTCCAGCCAAATTCATTTCTCAAACAGGTCCAGTTAATTTCCAGATCCAAAGGGGTATCGGCACTGACTCCAAGCTAGACACGATCCATGTGGCCAATCTCAAGCTGTACTTCGGCCCTCCTTTGTCCAAGGTTGGGGGGGGGGGGGGGGGGGGGGGAGGGGATGTTGCGGGGCTACATAATTAGTGTGTAAAATGTCAGTACTGAGTGCGTCTTGTTTCCATTGTCCCGTTTGCTGTTTGTGTGTATATCAGTGAATGCCATCCCGATGATGGAAGAAGACCACAGCCTCAAACCTGGAAAACACCTGTTCATCATTAATCAATTATAGCCGTCACAGGACTATTTAAACCATCAGGAGAGAAGAGAGAGGGAGAAGAGAGAGAGAAGAAAAAGGAGACCATTTTGTTTCATCCATGTATCAACTTACTTGCTGTTTTTTCACATCGCGCCTTTTCAGCAGTTTGCTTTTCATTTTTCCGGACTGTGTTCCATCCTTCATCTGCTGAGACCCTGGGGTCGATTCGTCATCCACCATACGCCGAGGAATCACGGTGAGGTTGCTCCAATTGCCGGGAAAATCAAACAACGCATTTAGCACTAGTTCAGTCATCCGTATTCAGGACAGTTTTTATAACCGGACTCAAGTTCACAATCATTCAGTATATCATTCATTTTTGTTATTCGTGTTGTGTGTTATATGTTACAGGGGCAAGGGAGGGTTTATTGTGTGTGTGTGTATATATATATATATATATATATATATATATATATATTTGGTGTTGCTTTGGTGGTGGAATATTTATATGTGTTTATTTTTTCTATTTTGCATTTGTCTTGTTTCATTTAATACATTTAATCAGTTTATTTTTTACATCATCTGCTTTTGCATTTACATCGTCAATTGTGGGGGAAAAGTGTAATTTGTTAGAGGTACGGCTTGATAGTGAGATTCATCTCAGTAAATAATCCAGGCCACAGGTCTTGGAGGTGTAGCTGCCGGCTGGGTAAGGGGTCGGCCGTTACAAAAGGACTGAGTGAAGCTGGCAGACGTGAAGTGAGGTGTGCGGAGGTCAACACAAGGAGCCCAGAGAGGAACAACAGAGAACACTCACTCCACGAGGAAGAGACGCTGACAAGAATTTGACAATTTGGCAAAACTTCTGTTGGGAAACAAACATCCGGTGAACAGAGTGCATCCATGGACAGTTGGACAATTCATTGTTGGGGTAACATAGCACACAAACTGGACTCTGCACCACTACAAGTTGTATCCTCCATTTTATGTTTTTAACGGACTTTTAGAGTGTGGACTGTGTGTTTTTCTTTTAAAAAAAGGTTTTCATTTCTGATATTGTTAGATTCTTTTGTTCTTTGGTGTACTTTATATTGTCTTGTGTAATACACGTTACTGTTGTTTTCCTGAAATTGATGCCATGTCTTTCATTGGGTGCTTACTCACCGCCCAATTTAAAGAAACCCATATGCTATTGTCTGTAAATCTCAAGAGTTCCCAGTGTCTTAATAAAAACCGAGCAACGTAGTCGGATATTTAAACAGTGTCCAAGGTTAGATTACCTGTGAGTGTGACCTGACACCTGTCATAGGAAGGACCATCAGCAATCCTGGCTGTGCTACACGATGGGGATGGCACAAGAGTAGCACCTGGTAAGAGTGGCACTTAGAAAGGTTAGGCCTCCTGAGATTTGTCATTATTACTTGAACACAGCTGTTATGGGGGGGCTTAATTGCTGTTTATTAGGTGTGTTAGCCTCTACATCTTAGTATTTATAACAGCATCTTTAACATGAGAGGGGTTTTAGATCAGATGCACTTGCTGTATAACTCATTTAAAAAGGTTTACACTACGGTAAAAATGTACAAATGGTAACATCTTTAGTTATTAAAGTCATTCCCAAGTAAATTTATATTTGGTGTCACGTAGAGGATCTCCTTCCAGGTTTATCAGAGGTAAGTGATACCACCACAGGGCAAGAGGGGGCTCAGTCACTAACAGTATTGTCTGTTTGTCACCCACTGCAGTGAGAAGATGACCTCTGAGGGTAATTGATGTGCCCTTAATGGCTGGAGGATTATAAAAGAATGGACACCACAGAGAATGATGTCTCATATTGGATCTGAACTACGAGCAGCACGGAGCTCCCAAAGACGACCCACACTACCGAGCTGATGTTCATTTTAGAAGTCGAAAAAACTCCTCTGTCTTATGTTTGCATTATTTGAATATGTCACAGAATATTCATCTTGTTTAGGATTATTTACATTTGGATTAAAAGAGGTAACCTAACTGGCACCCCAACACTTCCTCGCTGTTTCAAATGCCCTTCCAATCATCCATATATAGTGAAGTGCAGCTACACGTATTTATTTATTTTTTATACTTTATTTATATCTGCCTTTACATGAACGCACACTATTATCCGCGACACCAGTGTTTTAGTCCTGTGGACCAACTGAGCAGCACATTTTCAAAATGTCTCTATGCCAGCGCACTCTGCTTTGCACCTCCAGCCTCAGGCCCCTAATGACATCACAGGGTCCTCTGACGAGAGCAGCCAGAGAAAGACCTGCCACTGGAGGTCTGCAGCAAGAACTTTCTGCTTGAAACCCCAAGGTTATTGTCAGGAACTGTGCAGAGCTTCAAGCCTTCCTTTAATTGGCAAGGAATAGACTGGGAGCCAACCAACCCACCTACAGCCAGTCCAAAGCCAATCCCACCTTTTAGATGTCATTTTAATTCTGCATCAGGACAGTAAATCAGTAGGCCATAAAGGTAAAAGAAAACAAAGATCACGATATGAAATATTAAAAATAAACAGTTACTAAATAACAAGGTCTTGTAATCTTTGATAAACACAAAAGTGTGACGGCACCTTAAATGTCATTGTGGCGATTATGTCACTGACTGTGACTTTCAGTGTGCACTGCTCACCCAACAGAATGACGCGTTTAGGCAACAAAACCACAACATGTTGGCACCCATTGAGAAACAACATGGCATCACGGCCAAATGAAATCAGCACATTAAAATATCATAACAAGCCACAGAACAAAAAGGTGAAACATTTCAAATAAGCAGACATCACAATGTTCCTCCAGACACTTCTGTCTATGAATATAATGCAGTGGTTACTTGATGGGTGGGCTGGGGGAGAAACGAAGAAGCTCAAAGGAGACCTGTGTTTAAGTAGCTCCTTCAGATTTCTATTCCCCTTCAGCTTTACATCAGGTCACAATTGCTATTGTCACACATGATCGTCAGAGGCTCACCCTCCAAGTTCATCCCAGGTATGTGGTACCACCCTGGGCCAGGAGGGGGCGCTGTGGCTAACTGTCTTGTCTTTTTATTCCACCAAAGTACAGAGGAACACCCAGTGAGGCCAACTGACTCCACACCTTCCAGTCTCTTGGCTATAAGACCTTGACATCCCAGAAGGAAGTGTCACGTCTATCCAGAGTGACCAGAGCTAAGGAGCTCCGTGACTTTCAGATGGCAGACAAGAAAGCTGATTAATGCCAGTCACTTTATTACTGTGGCAATAGTTTTGTTTCCTTTTATGCCATCGAGTGTTTGTTTCTGTTTGGACTTAGAGTAGCACCCCAGAAATTCATCTTCATTTGAGCCTGTTATTCCTTCAGATGACCCCACTATGTACACAGAATGACAGGCACATGATTAGCTGTTTTGAGGTAATGAGCAAGTCCTCCTAATAAAGGAGCCAATGACTGCGTATATAAGAAATACACAAAGCATTCACATTACCTTCACTTTTCAATGCCACGTCAGTACAGAGGATACTTACAGTAAACAGAAAGGGATACGAGGCCGGCCACTAGGACAACACCAAAGATCTTCATCATCTTCACAAGGTTGACTCTCCTTTCTGCTCTAACTTGAGGAACTGGAGCTGCAAGAAAAGCAAGATGGAGTGAGATCAGAGACTGAAGAGCACATGAACTACCTGATGAAAGACAAAGTGGGCATTGGCCATTCTTCTAGGCTTTAGCGGCCCACCAGGCCTATTAAAGTAGCAGATTTATTAGACGTCCAGCTGTTCCTTCTCTCACTAACAGTCAAAACTAAGCTACTGAACTCCACCAGAATCTGCCTGTAGTTCATCTGATGATAAAGGTGGAAATTAGACATCTGACTTGAGGCCACTCTTTCTTCTTCTTCTTTTCTTTGGTCCCTAGCTGGCGTTTGGTCTGGACCTGGTCCTAAGCCCATACACTGCTGTGGGTGCCAATGGTTGTCGGATTTCATTTTGCAGGCGTTTCCATGCAAGGCGATCCATGGCGGCTGTTCTAGCCTCGTCGAGGCTGAGTCGACGGTTTCTGATATCGTCTTCGACCTGCTTGAGCCATGTTTTCTTTGGTGCCGTTCTTTGGATTCTCCACTGGGTGGGTCGATCGCACCAGAGGAGTTTGTGTGGTAACCGGTTGCCTTCCATTCTGCACACGTGACCAAACCACTGTAGTCGTCGTTGTTGAATTTGCTCCTCGATTGTTGGCTGTTGATCACCCCGGCGACGGATTTCCTCATTTCGTATTCGGTCTCGGAGCGAAATTTGTAGGATTTGTCGCAGGCATCGCATTTGGAAGACCTCGAGTTTGTTGAGGTCTTGCTTGAGCAGTGTCCATGTCTCGGATCCATAGAGGAGAATTGGCAAAATCAGAGTTTTGAAGAGTCGAATTTTGGTCTTGTTGGAAATGTTGGTTTGCTTCCACAGGCACCACTTTAGGGAAGCAAATGCCGCGGTTGCTTGACCAATTCGACTGTGGACCTCTACTGTAGACGCCACTTTCTTCTCCTGGACCAGCAACCCAAGGTGTTTGAATTTTTGGACCTGCTCAATCTGCACACCATCGAGTTGCACATTTGTCTGTGATCCGTCTGTTGTCAGCACTTTCGTCTTGTCTATGTTTATTTTCAATCCATATGGCTGGGCGATGTTGGCAATGTTGCAGAGGACGTCCGTGGCCTCCGCGTCATCGCCGGCCAGGATGCCACTATCGTCTGCGAAACATGAGATCAGTCAGGAAGCCATCCTCACCATACTGGATTCCTTGTCTGCCTTCGAAGACCTTTCTCATGATGGCGTCGACTACGATGTTAAAAAGCAGTGGAGAAACAACACTTCCCTGGCGGACTCCAGTTCGGATGGTAAACTCATCGGATAATTCATTACGGATGCGTACTTGGCTGGAGGACCCAGCATAGCTTTCCTGGAGGAGTTTGATGACTTTCTGAGGCACAAGTTCGGTCTCCAGTGCTTTCCACAGTGCTGGCCAGTGGACGCAGTCAAAGCCAGATCGAAAGTCAATGAAGACAATGACTGCTCTTTTCCCGCATCGTATTCTTTCCTCCATCAGTTGACGGAGGGTGAAGATCTGGTCACTGCAGCCACGGTTTGGCCTGAATCCGGCTTGCTCCTCCCGACTGGTCTGTTCGCGGTGCCGCTGCAGCCTTAATTGTATGATCTTCATGAAGACCTTTCCGACAATGGAGAGCAAGCTGATGCCTCGATAGTTCTTGCAGTCTCGATTGTCACCTTTTTTGTGAATTGGCACGATGGTGACCTTCTTCCATGATTGTGGTATTAATTCAGTACACCAGATGGTTCGGATGAGCAGGAGCAATCGGTGGAGTAATGGGTCCCCACCAGCCTTGATCGCTTCGGCCGTGACTTGGTCCTGTCCTGGTGCCCTGCCATTTTTCAGTGTTTGAACAGCAGTCCGGACCTCTTCCATAGTTGGCTCAGCATCAGACATTTGGACCTCTGGCGGGTCGATGCTTGGTGGTTCCAAAGGTGCGCCTTGTGGTGGGGTGTGATTGTGGAGCTCCTCAAAGAATTGTTTCCATCGTTGAAGGCGCTCTGTTGGTGATCGAACAAAGGTTCCATCGGCATTTTGGATGTTGTCATTTGTTGACTTGGCCTTTCCACTCAGTCGTCGAAGAGTTCGGTAGAGCGTGTGGTACTCGTGTTTGGAGGCTGCCTGTTCCAGGTCGGCCGCCACTTGGTTCCAGTAGGCCTCTCGCTTTTTTTTCATCTGGCGACAGATTTCTCTGTTGAGCTGCCGATATCGTTCAAAATTGGACAGTTTGACTAGCTTTCGTTCGTTTACCATATCCAAGCATTCATCAGATATCCATGGCTGTGTTCGATGGCGAGTTTGTGGACACATTTCCTTGGCACAGTCCATAATGGTGTTCGAAATTTGTCTTTCTTCGACGTTGACATCCTCTGATTGTGCCAATGCTGCAAAGCGATTGAATAGCTGGAGTTGGAATTTGGCCTTTCGGACAGGGTCTAGGAGACTTTTCCACTCCAGCTTGATTGGAGGACGTGATTAGCATTTGGCCCGTTGCAGTCGAAGTTTGAGCTTGGCCCGTACAAGGTAATGGTCCGATCCACAGTCTGGACCGCGCATCACCCGGACGTCCTTGAGCGACGATCGAAACCGGGAGTTGACCAAAATGTAGTCCAAAACTGCAGAATCCTTGCCAGCTGGGTTTCGCCATGTGAGTTGGTGTTTCAGAGGATGCTGGAGTGGCTGTTTCCCACAAGGAGGTCGTTGGCACTGGCGATTGATAGAAGACGCAATCCATTGTCATTAATATGTCCATGTCCAAATTGACCCATCGAGTTTTCCCATCCCGTTCGATCTGTGCCGATGTGCGCATTAAAATCACCAGCCAGGAGGATCACATCAGTCTGTGGGAGGGAATCCAGAGTTTGTTGTAGTTGATTGTAGAAATCATCTTTGACTGGATCCTGACAGGTCTCTGTTGGAGCGTAGACGGAGATAATGTGGGTTTTGATAGTGCCTTTAATGGTGAGGACTGCTAGGCGGTCAGATATTGGTTGGAATGCGATCACACTCCTGGCCGCGTGACTGGTAACCATAAATCCGACACCTGCCTCTCTTTTGTCTCCACCTGAGTAGAAAAGTGTCATTTGATTGTCGGTGGCCGGTGGTTGGACAACCATCATCCCTGATCCTGTGATTCGTAATTCCGATATCGCTGCGATGGTAATTTTGCAGGTTGTTAATTCCTTCGCGATGATTTCTTTTTGTCCGACGTGGTGGCCAGTTCGGACGTTGCATGCACCGATGCGAAGTTCTATTTTCGGCGTGCAGAGTTTGGGTCTTTGGCCAGTAGCCCACTTCACACCAGTACCCTGGCTCCTCGACACTGGCGCATCGGCTGCCCCGAATGCGGTAGCATGAATCGCAATACTTGAGTTTCGATTATCCATTGGTTTCGTGCCTAGTTTCCCCGGTTTCCCGGTTCTGGCCACCTCGGCAGGGCGACCACCTTCCTCCTTTTGCAGCCGGGCTTAGGACCGTCCTTGGCGGAGGCCACTCAGCAAACGTCTTGAGTCAATCAGTCAGTCATTTTCCAACCTGCTATATCCCAGTGATATTTTCATAATGAAAACAAAACTACAACTAAAAATATTGTTTTTCGTTTTACAAGAATGAGAACTGAGAGAAACTAAAACTAAATAAATATAGAAATTAGTGATCTGTGAACGAACTGAAATGAGAATGAAAATTGAGTAAAATGAAAAATCAGCAATAGCATTTTCATTCAATCATGCAGAGAGGTTGTTTGTAGGTCACCCTGAGTCTTTAGTTATGTTGCGCTGTTTACTATGTGGTGATCCTGTAACTTAGGCTTACTATAGTTATATATAGTGGCGCCACTTACATAAAAGACCGTTGTTTGTTTGCTGCGCACATTTGGTTCGTCGGCTTGAAGCAGTAAGCCCATGTGGGTGACGATGGCGAGTTTTGCACAAGTATTTGTGGATAGAAAGTGAAAAAGTAATGTGTGGAAATACTTTAATTACAACATAGATGAGGATAAAAGCAAATGTAGCGTGCCAGAAGAAGAAGAGTCTCGGCGTTTCAGTGCAGGGCCAGCTGGCTCAGTGCTTAGTGGAAGTCTGACACTTCTCTGGTACCAGAATTGCACTTCATACAGGGACATGCGGTCACACCTATCATCATGAAAAGTAAAAAATAAAACTAATAATGATTGTTGTGTTCAGTTGGAGTTTCTGCCAGAACGCTAGGGGGAGTTTTTAAAAAATGTGTTACCTGTAGAATGAATAGCAAGGAGTCTTGAATTAAAAGAATGTTTTTCTTGATTGGAGATCAGTGCATGCCTGTCGTAAAATAAAGAAGTTAACATTTTGAGTTATCGCTGGCTGGCTAATTATTTTCCCCTGTTCTGGTCACAATAAAATTGGTGACGAGATTCTCCTCTTTATATTGTGGATGCTGGCAGTGAAAATGGCTGTTGCTAATGTGCCTTTTCCAAGTTTTTTTCTTCCGAGTCCAGGCGAGCCTGCAGTGCCTTTCACAACGTGGCTTCAGATGTTCAATAACTACCTGCTTGTAATGGACGCTACTGGGGATGCTTGGCCTGACACTAGGAAGAGAGCTGTGTTACTTCATTGTCTCGGGACTGAATGTCAGTGAATTTTTCACATCCTGCCTAACACAGGTACAATGTTCAATACCACCGTAGAAGCTTTGAAAGTATACTTTATACCTAAAGCTCACATGGTCGTTAAGCGCCATGCATTTCGTAAGAGGACCCAGGGACCACAAGAGACTGTTTTATAATACGTGGCGGCACTACACGAGCTTGTCGCAATATGTGAGTTTGCCGAACGCGTGGATAAAATGATTCGTGACCAATTGATTGAGCATTCATATAGGCCACACATCCGTGACAAATTGCTGTTGGAGCCAAACCTTATGTTGATAAAGCAGTAACTCCTGCTACTCAGACAGAAGCGGGTACAGATCAAGCTAAAATCATTTCTCTGAACTCCAGCGTCATGCCAGTACAAACAGTGCAGCATAAACAGAGGTGTAAACCCAAACAGCGACAGACACCTGCTACTGCTATGTCTGCTGACCCTCCTAAGGGGAAAACACGCTTTCGGTGTCGATCACAGTCACACCTGGCTAACTCAGTGAGCAAAAGCAACTTGTCGGCATTGCCAAAAGACTGGGCATTTTGCTAAAATGTGTCGCTCTGCCCAACCCTGTACACGGGAAGTACGTGAGGTTGAATTGCCAGAAGTTAGTGTACTATATACAGAAAATACAATACATACACCTGCTAAAATTACTTGTGCTGTGGAAATCTCAGCTCCAGGCTCACGTTCCTGCTCACTGGACTTGATTGTCGACACTGGCTCATCAGTCTCAATATTACCACACTGTATTTACACCTGTCACTTCAGCAACATTCCTCTGACAAAACCTACAGTGAGACGTATTCAAAATCTCATATCCCTGTACTTGGGTGCCTATCTGTAACTGTGTGTTTACATGGCCATATGACTGTGGCTACAAAATGGAACCCCACTAATGGGTAGAGACTTAATGTCACTTTTCCATGTGCACATCGTGAACAATAAAGCTATGCCTTCTGATGCTGCAGCTTCCACTTTGCCTGTGCCAGTCTTACAGTGCGCTGCTGTGCCCCCATTGGCTGTGTTAAAAACTTCATCCACCACATCAAGATCGAAGAGACAGTACCTCCTGTGCGACAGAAGCTGCGCCGCTTACCTCTTGTTGGTTAGAGATGCTGTGTCTGAAGAACTTGATCGCCTACTTGCATCTGGTGTCATAGAATGAATTGACGCTTCTGCTTGGGTCTCACTTATTGTAGTCACTCAGCGCAAATCTGGTAACATTTGCATGTGTATTGATCTGCGAGAGCCCAATAAAGCAGTTGTTGTAGACTCTTTTCGCTCGCCACATATGGATGAACTCCTTTCTGCACTCAGAGGGGCTACGGTATTTTATACCCTTGACTTAGCCGGTGCCTACTACCAAGTGCCACTGCATGAGGACAGTCCAGACCTGACTGCTTTCATTACACACGAGGGCCTCTTCAGGTTTTGTCGGGTTCCTTATGGGTTGGCATCTGCACCCTCTGCCTTCCAGAAAATGATGACTGCTATTCTCGCTGGCTTACCTGGCGTGGAGAATTACTTGGATGATGTAATAGGACATGGAGCTGACCTGAGTACCCATGACAAGACCTTACATTCTGTGTTATGCCGGCTGGAAGCTGCTGGCCTGCAGCTAAACAATGACAAGTGCAAATTTCGTCAGTCCAGCCTACCCTTCCTTGGGCACAGAGTGTCTGCTGATGGCCTGCTTCCTGATAAGGCCCATGTACAAGCCATCATGAATGCTCCAGCACCCACAGATACTGCTACTTTGTGTTCTTTCCTTGGGCTGCTGTCTTGGTACTCCAAACCATGCTACTGTCATTGAACCAACGTGCACATGCTTGAGACAACCTGCAGGTGCATTCCAGTGGACAGCTCATGCACAGAAGAGCTAATGGATAACCCTGCTTTGGCACTTTATGACCCTACCCTGCATACTGTAGTTTCCACTGATGCTTCTGACTACGGTCTAGGCGCCATTCTTTCTCAACTCGGTTCTGACAATGTAGACAGAACTGTGGCATTTGCTTCACGGACTCTTTCCACTACAGAGCGTAAATATTCAATAGTGGAAAAAGAAGCGCTGGCCTGTGTGTGGCGAACATACCTGTGAGGACGTCACTTCACTCTGCGCACGGACCATCAGGCACTGACAACTCTGTTGACCACCAAAGGGATTGGTCGTGCTGGGATGTGCATTGCAAGATGATCTGCACGTCTTCTGTCATTTAACTATGATGTAATATATCACCCAGGTTCTCAGAAAACTCCTGCTGACTGCCTGTCTCGTCTGCCCTTACCTGTTGCTCCTGCAGCTGCTGACGATGCTGAACCAGAGTTTGTTGCTCTCCTGTCTGTGGCACGTAAGACATTGTCTCCTGTTGATTTAGAGTCTGCTTGTGCTGAATGTCCAGACCTCACTAAGCTACATACACAGATTGCTGCACGGAGCTGGCCTCCTTCTCCTTCTGGAGGCTGATCTGCTGCCATACTACAAGCTCCGTCTGGAACTTTCTGTCAGTGACAACTTTGTGTTTCGTGGTTCACGTCTGATTGTGCCAGCTAGCCTTCGTTCATCATGAATTTCAATTGCACACGAGAGTCACCAAGGTGTGGTACGCACCAAACAACGACTCAGAGAACTTTACTGGTGGCCAAAGATGGACACTGATGTTTGTACTGCCATTAGTTCTTGTCATCCACACCCTGCTCCCTTACAGCCTACACCTTTTCCAGATGGCCCATGGGAAAAGTGGCTTTGGACATTGTAGGACGCTTTGACACTGCTAGATCGGACTACAGATAGGCCTTGATCCTGAGTGACTACCACAGTAAGTGGCCAGAAGTAGCCTTCACCCCTCCATAACTACTGCTCATGTACTCACACTTCTGTCTTCTGTTTTTAGTCACCATGGTAACCCCACGAGTCTGGTGACAGATAATGGGGTTCAGTTTACCTCTGCTGCTTTTCTGGAAAAAAGACAGATTAAACATCACCGCTCCTCACTGTATTACCCTGCTGCCAATGGAGCTGTAGAGCGATTCAATCGTGTACTAAAACATACGATTTAACTCGCTATTCAAGGACACCGTCCCTGGAAAGCTGCCATTACAGACTTTTTGCACGTCTACCTTGCTACTCCACACACAAGTACTGGCGTTCTCCATTAGAACTCCTAAATGGTCAACAGATGTGCACAAATTTGCCAGTGATGTCTGTACCACAGCTGAGCAACACCAGAACAGGATGAAAGTCTACACTGAGGCCAAACGGGGTGCTCGCTTGCCTAGTTTCAAAACAGGGGATAAGGTGAGGGTCAGAAATCCTCTGCATGTTTCATAAGGACACCAGAAGTTTAGTAACCCTACCACTATCAATAAGAAACTGGGTGGTCATACATACGTATTGAGTGATGGAAGAACATGGAATGCATCTCATCTGGTTGCTTTTCCAGACTGTGTGTCTACACCTGTCCAGAAGGAAGTCAAACCACCACCTTCCTCAGTCACCCAAACTCAAATGCAGTACTCACCCACTAAACTGGTTGAAGGACTATGTTACTTAAAATAATAGTGCTGAACCTGTGTAATAATAGACTTGCATTTGCTTTATTCTGGTTGTGGACTATACAATATATATATCATGTTCTCTTAACTTTACTTATTTCATTGCTTGATTACATGGAAGTTCTGGGAATTTTTGTCGTGTTAATCTCATTAGTAGGCAGAAGCAAAGCTTTTCTTTGAAAAAAAAAAAAGAAAATGTTGTGTTCAGTTGTAGTTTCTGCCAGAACACTAGGGGGAGTTTTTAAAAAATGTGTTACCTGTGGAAAGAACAGCAAAGGAGTCTTAAGTTAAAAGAATGTCTTCTTGATTGGAGATCAGTGCGCGCCTGTCGTAAAATAAAGAAGTTAACGTTCTGAGTTACCCATGTTTGGCTAATTACTTTACCCTGCTCAGGTGACAACAATGATAACATAAAATAAATTTGTCCACTGGGGTGTATGACTCTAATAATTATGATCATTTTTATAGTCAAAATCGCTAAATTTGAGCATTTCCATTTCAAATACAGAGGAGAAACGCAAGGTACGGCAGCGACAAGCCAAGCCTCATCTCACAGCGCTTTCCCACAACACTGGGTTGATGCATGCAATTGGCGCCTGCCTGTCGCTGTCTCTCTGTATGTCGCCAATATAAGGTTTGCAGAAACGTTTATTATACACCCTGACTTTCCACAGACTGGCTAATATCTTTAATGATGTGTGTGACATATTTAGTCTTGCTGATCAGACATAAAACCTCAGTGAAAAGGCACAAGTTGAGACCGACAATACTGTGCCGCACTGAAGGCCAACAGGTGCTTGTTGCTACTGTTCTACGCAGAGACTCTCGGCGCCAATAAGTTAGCGATGTCAGAAAGTCAAGAGCACTGCAGCGGTCCGTTTATTTTTTATTTCGACTGACTGCCAAAATGGAAAATTAATACTTTTAAAACTAAAGGGAAATAAGGAGGACTTTTACAAGAAAGTGACAGAGATTTCAGACACGGGGAGAACATGAAAACTGCACGCAGGGAGGACCCGGGAAGCGAACTGGATATCCTAACTGCGAGACAGCAGCGCTACCCACTGCGCCACCATGCCGCCCTGTCTTCAGTCACGAGACACGAAAAAGAATGAGCGCTGAGATAGACAGAATATCTTGACTGTGAGCAGGTCCTGATTTTGTGACTAGAAGTGACTTTAAACCAATCATGAGATGTTAGAATTCCTTTAAAAAACGAGCTGCACCCTCGTGTTCTGTCAGAGAGGCGCACACCCTCACTGATCTCTAAGGAGCCTTCTGAGGGGACCCAGGACCCCCACTCTCTAAAATGACTGAAAATCTCTACAATGGCTCTCTTAAATTTAAAAGCTGACAACTCACAACTACTTTCTATTTGTGGATCTGAAACCACAGCACCTGCCCTTCAGAAGAGGTCACCCACCTGAAATTAAGCATCTTCAGGCCCCTGCCAGGACTTGGATGGGAGACCACCTGGGAAGAGCTTGGGTTACTGCTGATGGAAGAAGTATTGGTGAAGCCAGGAGGGGGCGCTTACCCTGTGGTCTGTGCGTGGAACCCAATGCCCCAGTGCAGTGACGGGGACACTGCAGTAAAAATGGTGCCATCCTTCAGATGAGACGTAAAACTGAGGTCCTAACTCTCTGTGGTCATCAAAGACCCTGAGCATCCTTCATAAAGAGTGGGGTGTATCCCGATGTCCAGGTCTAAACTGCCATCCATGGCCTAGTCACTCTGACCTCCTCATCATCCTCTGTCTCTGATTGGCTCGCTGCCTCTCAGCACTTCACCACCTAACAGCTAATGTGTGGTAAGTGTAGTGGCGTAATAATGGCTGCCATCAAATCATCCAGGAGGATGCTGCACATTAGTGGGGGTGTAAGTGGCTCTCCACTCACTTTGTAAAGCACTTTGGGGAGTGAGAAAAGCACAATATAAATGTAAAGGATTAATTATTATTAGTAATATTAATGTCTCCGCCAAGCCAAACTGTGAGCCAGTGGGCTATAAAGGTTAACAAGTAGCCATTATTTCAAGAAGGGAAATCTAGCAGCTAAATTCTTGTGCCACAAACAGCCTCTCTCTGTCTTATATGTTCATTTGTCTAGTGTGGCAGGGTCCTGTCGTACAGATCACAATACTTTACATACGTAGTTATCATATTTCTATAATCCTTGTGTTTATCAGTACTTTGTATTATTCTGTTTCTTTAAGGAGTGGCCTTCATTTAAATTGATCTAACAGTCAGAGACCCTCATCCTACGACAGAGGAAGGTGAGGTAAATAAAGAAGGAGCCTTCCTAAATGATTTGATCAATGGCCGAGTTAAATCTCTCCTCCTTCCCACATTATTCTGATTGTCCCTGGTGCTCAGTTAAAGTTCATTTTCCTTTCCTGCACTGGTGCCCCACCATCAACAGGGCCATTAACTGGTCTCCCCTTCACTCCCACTTGCTGTTGTCACATCGACATTCCTGTTCCATGTCCTCGTTACGTGTTTTCTTGTCGGTGACCACGTCCAGACCTCAGCACAGGCTCACCTGATTATTATTTTCACAACATCAGCTGTTGTCAGCTTACTTGTCACGTCTTTGCGTTTCTTTAAGACTAACTTACCTGTCACTTGGATCAGTGAAGGGAAAATTTATTACTACCTTGAGAAAATGGACTCCAGTCTACAAACTGGTGACAAACTAAACGAGTGAATGTGTTTTCATTTTATGTAATCTTTATATCATTCATTTTTAGGATTTATTTTTAAATATTCCCTTAACAGCTAAAACTGCCTGATAGCGTGACACTGGCAGAATAATGTCAATGTCGATGTCCTTTATTTTATATAGCACATTTAAAACAACATCGGAATGCTGTGGCCAAAGTGCTTTACAATAATAGAATTAAAGAAAAACATACAGTTAACATGAATAACATATGAATAAATGAACATAAATAAAATAAATAATAAATAGAAGTAATGTTACATAGTGGTGGCTCTGAGGCTAGGGATCTGCACTGGCAATCAGAAGGTTGCCGGTTCGAATCCCATAAGTGCCAATAGGGACTCTGCTCTGTTGGGCCCTTGAGCAAGGCCCTTAACCTGCAATTGCTGAGCGCTTTGGGTAATGAGAAAAGCGCTATATAAATGCAAAGAATTATTATTATTGTTATAATCACAATGAGGAAACCATCAGTATTATTGAAGGTCACTGTATGCAAGTGAATAGAAATGAGTCTTTAATCTCATTTTAAACATTTCAATTGTAGACGACTCCTTTATGTGATGAGGTAAGGAGTTCCACAGTCGAGGAGCAGCAGTTGCACAAGCCCTGTCTGTCCCCCTTGGTTTTTCACTTGGTACGAGGGACAACCAGAGACAGCTGACCAGAAGATCTAATCACCCTAGATGGTTACTGTAAAACACACAGTTCAGATAAATAGGCAGGAGCAAGCCCATGTAAAGATTTAAAAACTAGCAACAAGAAAATATGAATTTTGAAATATTTTTCCCTTCACGTCCCTTTCTCTTTTCTCTCCCTCAGAACAGATAGCTGACAGATCGGAGTCTCTCTCTGTGTTTGACGATCAGACATGGCATACTGTGCTCTGATGGCCGTCCAGTAGAATTCGAAGCACTGACAATGCATACTCTGTCCCTCTTCCTGTGTCGCTCAGAGTCACAGATGCTGTTTCTGTGCCTTTTGTTGCTCTCCACTGTCGGTGCCAAGATGGATGGACTGGCATTACCTTATGGCCTACCTGGACCTGGACCTTACCAAGATTACATAGAGGGGATGTGATTTATAGCAGATTGCATTCCCTTCACTGCTGGCTAGAAACCTGGTGTGCAAATAAAAGCATAGCATTTGTGAACAATTGGGATGATGTTTGGGAAAGGCCTGGATTTTTCAGAAGAGATGGTCTTCATCCTAACTGGAGGGGATCTTATGTATTATCCCAAAATATGGCAGCAAAACTGCCTGATTGACTGATTTAGAGCACCATCCAGGCCGCAGTCATGTGATCTTAAATCACAGGCTGTTGTTTATCCCACCTGTTACTTTCCTGAAGCTGTTACCCATAATCCTTATCGTGAGGCATCCAGTAAATTTAGTCTTGATACAAACCTTCAATTAATTGATAACCAAAAAATAAGGAGTATAATTAGACCAAGGGATAAAACCAGACCCTCCACCAGGGACATCTGTAATAGAAATTTACTTCAAATTAAAACAAAAAATATATCAGCAGTTCAGAAAGAAGCATACAGTTTTAAATGCTGCTTATTGAACATTCGCTCTCTTGGCACTAAAGCTGTTTTGGTAAATGATATTATATTAAGTACAAAATCTGATTTGTGTCTTCTCACTGAAACCTGGCTTCGTAAATGTGACACTGTTCCCCTAGCTGAGGCGTCACCAGATGGCTACTCGTTCCTTCATAAATCTAGAGATTCTGGTCGAGGAGGAGGACTTGGAATAATTCATTGTAACAAAATGCCAATCACTTCTAAAAATGTAGGTGACTTTACATCCTTTGAGGCATTCATTTTAAATATTAAAACAGATTCCAACACAATTATAGTGCTAGTCTACAGACCACCAGGGTCGTATTCATTGTTCATGACTGAATTTAGCAACCTTCTATCTGATATGGCTATAAATTATGATCACGTAGTACTGATGGAGGATTTTAATGTACACATTGATGTGGAAACTGACACTTTTAGCAAATGTTTTACTTATTTGTTAAATTCAGTAGGATTTTGTCAGATTGTCAAAGGTCCAACTCATGATCATAACCACACATTAGATTTAATTATAACTTACAAAGTTGAAATTCAAAATTTAAATATAACTCCGTTAAATAAAGTTGTTTCCGATCACTACTTAATGAAAACACTCGAGCTCTTAAATTAGAGTGTCAAAAACTGGAGCAGGATGTGAATTTCACCTTGGGATTAATAAAGTATCTATCTATCTATCTATCTATCTATCTATCTATCTATCTATCTATCTATCTATCTATCTATCTATCTATCTATCTATCTATCTATCTATCTATCTATCAGATGGAGAACAACAAAGCTACATGTCTTTCAAATTGCATGGACAGAGAGTGTTAATAAATATAAAAAAGCCCTCTTTAAAGCTCGCTCAGAATACTATTCTACAATAATAGATAGCAATAATAAAAATCCTCGGGGTTCTGTTTAGAACAGTGGCTAAATTAACAAATGGAAATTCAAATCAACAGTGCAAAATACCAACAGATATTAGCAGTACAGACTTTATGAACTTCTTCAATGAGAAAATTAAAAATATAAGATCCCAGATCTCTGCATCACACTACAAACCAAATAATAGCTTAGCAGACCCTGTCTCACATTGCATTCAGCACTTTAGTAATTTTAATCCTGTCACTGAGCATGAAGTCTTAACTTTAATTTCTAGAATGAAGCCCGCTACTTGTTCCCTAGATCCAGTGCCAACAAAACTAGTAAAAAGTGCAATGGATGTTCTTGCAGCGCCTATTCTAAACATTATCAATAGTTCATTATTGCATGGCACAGTACCTGATGGACTAAAAGTGTCAGTCATTAAACCATTACTTAAAATATCAGACGAAGACACATACTAAATAATTATAGGCCTATTTCAAATCTACCGTTTCTCTCTAAAATACTAGAAAAAGTAGTCGCCAGTCAGCTTCAGTCACACCTTACGCATTACAATTTATTTGAGAAATTCCAGTCTGGTTTCCGCACTGGTCATGGTACAGAAACGGCACTAACGCGGGTTGTAAACGACACTCTGATATCCTCTGATGAAGGAAAGTCCACTGTAATTATGTTGTTGGACTTAAGTGCAGCATTTGACACCATCGATCATTCTATTTTGCTGTGCATGTTGTTGGACTTAAGTGCAGCATTTGACACCATCGATCATTCTATTTTGCTGCGCAGGCTAGAAAATAATGTTGGGCTTACAGGCACCGTGCTCGCTTGGTTTAGTTCTTATTTATCAAATCGATACCAATATGTACAGAAATGTGCTGACAGTACTCCATCATTATACACAGACGTGAGATATGGTGTTCCGCAGGGCTCAGTACTGGGACCTTTACTGTTTTCACTTTACATGCTTCCACTGGGGTCTCTCATTAGGAAACATCATGTTAATTTTCACTCGTATGCAGATACCACCCAGTTATACCTTTCATTTAAATCAAATTAAGTTTCTTTAATTAGTGTCTTTAATTAGTTGTGTTAGCGAATTAAAGGAGTGGATGAATGAGAACTACTTGTCTTTAAATACAGATAAAACAGAGATGTTAATTGTTGGAGAGAATGACGCTGATCATAACAATATTTTGTCATCATTTAACTCAGTTGGAATCCCAATTAATTTTACTGAATCAGCCTGCAAACTAAGAGTTCTCTTTGACTCTAGCATGTCATTTAAAGCGCATATTACAAAGTTGTCCAAAACATGTTTCTTCCATCTTAAAAATGTTAGGAAATTAAGGCGCTTACTAAATAAACAGGATTCTGAGAAATTAATTCATGCATTTATCTCTAGTAGGATTGATTACACCAATGCAGTGTTCACTGGATGTTCAAACTGTTCTTTATACAGCCGCCAGTTAATCCAAAATGCGGCTGCAAGAATTATTACAAGAACAAGAAAATACGAACACATAACTCCAGTTCTTAAATCCTTACACTGGCTCCCGGTTAAGTTTAGGGCAGATTTCAAAATCCTCCTTTTAACATATAAAGCATTAAATGGCCGAGGTCCGGCTTACTTGTCTGAACTTATTATGACTTACAAACCTGAGCGCGCATTAAGATCTCAAGATGACGGTCTGCTTATGGTTCCAAGGATTAATAAAATAACAGTGGGAGGTTGAGCTTTTAGTTACAGGGCCCCTAAACTGTGGAATGGTCTGCCTGCTACTATAAGAGATGCCCTTTCAGTCTCAGCTTTTAAATCCCGGCTGAAGACTCACTACTTCAGTTTAGCACACCCTGCCTAGAGCTGCTGATTAACTGTACAGACTGCATCTTTGTTAGTCATTAGCACTAAAACATAAGTAACATGATAGTTCTAATTTGTTACTAACCCTCACCTATTCTGTTTCTCTTCTCGGTACTCAAATGTGGCACTTGGTGCCATGGCCCATCTGCCAAGTTGTTTTGCCTGCCTAAGGTAAAGTCATCCCTGATGGAGGATCACAGGAATCGTGGGAAAGAGGGGTCCTTTCATCGGATTGGCTGGTCCAGCGCTGTCTCAGCCGTGGAATGGCCAAATGGGGGAGGCAGCTTGATGGATGAGGTTTCCAGGACTCTAAATATATTCAAATCTTATATGATATCATCTACTGTTAAATTCTGCTCCGTACTTCTAAAATTTTTATTTTTTTTTTTACTTCTAAAAAATGTTTTTTATTTGAGGATTTGTTTTGTTCTGTGTACTGTACTGTATTGTATTGTATTGACCCCCTTCTTTTGACACCCATTGCACGCCCAAACTACCTAGAAAGGGGTCTCTCTTTGAACTGCCTTTCCCGAGGTTTCTTCCATTTTTTCCCTACTAGGTTTTTTTTTGGGAGTTTTTCCTTGTGTTCTTAGAGAGTCAAGGCTGGGGGGCTGTCAAGAAGCAGGGTCTGTTAAAGCCCATTGCGGCACTTCCTGTGTGATTTTGGGCTATACAAAAATAAACTGTATTGTATTGTATTGGACGGACAGGCACCCCGGCCGGGTTAGCTGCAGGTGCCTTTCCTGGCCAGGAAGATGTAATGGAGGAATAAGGAAAGACTGTCTCTTGGGACCATCTATTCCCCCAGGACGCCAGGCAGCAGAATCCCTCGGGTAGAGCTGCCATCTGTAACCTGCAGGGCACCTTGGGAATTGTAGTCATGATGGTCAGCCCTGTCAGGGTATGTGGGTACCACCAGAGAGGGACCTGAGAGGAGAGGATTCACACTCTGTAAGGAGGCTCCACCTGAGCCAGAAGTCATCTGTGATGCTCTTACCAGAAGCTACACCTCTCCTTGAAAACATCTCTCACGCTCTCTTTGTGTATTTGAAGGTCTTGGGGCTGGACACGTTCTAAAACTCCCCCTGAACATGAAGGAGGACCACTAGCTCTAACCTCCGCTCTTCACTTCTCGTCCTGTGTGCATGTGACTGAACGCACTCTGAACAGGATTCGCTCTTCAAATAAATCGCTTGTGGACGTATCTGTCACATCAGAGTCACACTTTTCTTATGAAATTGTAGAGGACACAGCAAAGAGGTGTCAATCAAAGTGAACTGAGGCAGAGCACACCAAACACTGAACACCGGCGAGTAAAGACACGTCATCAGTAAATGAATCTACTCGAGGTGGAGTTACTCACTTGAACCTGGCCTGACCGTAACACCTACCAGACAATATGGGGCACGTCCGGAAATGCCTGATGTCCCTCAAACTGCTTCTTCTCTGTCATGTTAAATTAGCACTCTGAACAGATGACCAAAACTTGGCTTTCTCAGATTTAGTCACCAGTGTGTGACACGATCAGGGAGAGCTGTGACGAGTTCACTCTTAGCTGTTAAAAGTGTTTGCCTAAATTACAAAGAAGAGTACACCTGTGTCTTACAGCGAGAAAGAGTGAGCAGACTGTTCAACGACATGAAGGTTCAAAATTCACAGAGAGAGGGGACCAATAAACTGGGAATCTCACTGAAATGGCTCATTGTGAGAAAGTGAAGCAGACAATTCATTAATTAACATCAGCCATCCATTCCACTTCCTTACAGTTCAGACCACCACAATACATAAAAGTCCTACTTTGCCTGCCCTGACAGAATAATAATTGTATTTATTTTAAGTTTATAAAGTAGGTGTACAGCGCCTACCTGCGTAGCCTTTATCTCCACTGGCATGTGATAATTCTTCAATGTTACAGTAGTCCTCAGGGACTTTCACTGATACTCTGAACTTGTCAGCCATCATTATGAACGCTGCAGAGGGATTGAAAGAGAAAGAACTTCCAGTTACTTCAAATCCAGGATTCAGTTGTTCTTCTGATATCTTCAGGCAAGTCAGCTAAGCAGAGATCACCAAATACAAACAAGTAGGAGCTCAAAGTCATATTGTGAAAAGTCTTGTGCCTCTACCAGAAAAGGGCGGTGCGTGATTTTGTGTTTTATCAAATCAGTGAAGTGTTACCAAGGTGCCAATAAGATGAACCAGGCTGTCATTCCTACCACACTCCTCACTGCAGACTAACTGCCCATGAAGACATCTCTCACCACTTGGAATTACTTTACTGCTACTCTGGAATTCCTCATACAATTGTGTCTCCCTTGAAGTCTTGTCAAACGCTTTCTCTAATGAATTAAATTAAGTCTATTAATAAAGTAGTCAGTCTGTCCATCCATCCATCCTTCCATCCATCCATCCATCCATCCATCCAACCATCCATCCATCCACAGTGAGTATATTAAAGAACCCTGACTGAAAATCTGTGGAGTGACTTGAGGACTGCAGTCCACCAGTGATCACCGTCCAGTCTGGCTGAGTGTGCACACTAAAGACAAATATCACACAGTCCAGATGGGCACAGTTGGTACAGAAGGATCACAACAGACTCAGGGCTGGCATCAAAAAGATAAGGGGGTTTGACAAAGTCCTGTCACATGGGCGGGGAGGGGGTCCTTTAACCAGCTCAGGGATTCTGTTTTTTATTATTTTTCTGAACTGTTGCTATTATCTCTTTCACTTGGCTGTTATGTGTTACATTCAGTAAATGCAGCTGGAGAAAGATTTTGTTTTGTGTGTCGCAATTTTCCGCCACATAATGGGCATATTTTAAAAGGGGTTCTTTGCTATACACACTGTATCTATAAACAGTGACAGAACAGTACAATGATGAAGGAGATGCAAGTGAAGGCAACAGTGTATAAGCATGTATGAACACACTCACACTCACACACACACACCCCTTCATCCAGTAGATGAGACACACACGGTAAACTCTCAGTTCATGATGGTTTAGGTGTCTTGTCAGTTTAACTCTGAATCGACCAAAAGCTTCACCAGCTTCTTTGCTGAGATGCGTCACTGCAGGTGGTCCCTTTGATGTGGTTTTTGTCACCACATGCAGGCAGCACCTCTGTAATTGAAGAGCACAGGCCAGTTGCGTTCTCAACAGACCTTTTTGGAGTTGACTACAAAGCACAACGAAATGGCGCTTACAATTATGGCTTTGTGCAATTGAAACTTGTGGATAGGCACAATGAGAGCTTTCTTTCTTCCATTCCAATAGCACGTGGGTCATACCAGTTGGAAGAGAGCATGGAGTTGATGGGAGTAGGATGTCTCTCCAATTTTGATCGTCTTTGAGGTGAGCTGGTCTATGGGCCATAAAGTGTAGATTAATGGGCAGAAATGGCAAAAGTATCAACTTCAAATGAAATCTACAACAAAAAGTGCAAAGAAAATGAAGGGGTCTCAATACATTCCAAATCCAATCTAACTTCACCTGGTGGCTGATGTTTTCTGACAATGCGGAGGATGCATAGAAACACGTTCAACCTGAGGAGATGTTCCAGTCTTGTGGCCTTGATGGGAACTCCTGCTTTGTTCACTTAGTGTCTCACTAGGGGGCTTCGCTCGCCAACCCCTGGTGTTGGGTAATTACAAATAGAGTGATGTATGTATGAGACATAGCATAGTGGGAAGGTGTAGATTACGCATATAGGAAGCAAAGAATAAACCGTATGGCACATTGTAAAGATTTATTTGAAAATTTCCTTGTACACAACATTAGTAGTAAAGATGGTGTCTTGTCCTCGAATGAGTTTTCCTTGGCATGGATCATTTATAACTTTAACTTTAACGTCAGATGAACGTCGAACTCGTGAGAAGGCTACATAAAGTTGTCCATGTCCAAATATGGGCTCAGAAAGGTAGATGCCAACCTTGTCCATGGTTTGTCCTTGTGATTTGTTGTTGGTCATGGCAAATTCAGGTTTAATGGTTCATTCATTGATAGATTGCGTCATCTGGATCTAAGATGTAGATTTGTGCAAATTTGTGTTCTTGATATGTTTCAGGGTGCACTGTTCCAATGCGATGTAATATTTGTGCACATACGCGAAAGCAGTATGGGCCAGTGCCTTTTGGTGGCCTGATATTTACTCCGGTAGATGCAAAAGCAAATGAACTATTGTAGGATGTAATGCAGTTCATAAAGTTTTTAATGTCAGGTACATCATCAGTTAGAGGCTTCTGTAGATATTGAGGATATGAATGTAAAGGAGGCAGTCTAACTTGACCCTTTTGACAACAACGTGTAAACTCATTAGTTGTATTGCCAGTTGTTTCTTAAGGGAAGTTAAGTGAATGACAATGATTGCAAATGACATTCATTAATCCCAATGAATTTTCATGAATAGTGGACTCATTATTGAACGCGTTGTCAGCCAACTAGCGGAATCGTTTAGCAGGTGTGTGTTGTTCATGTCTTTGACGTTTATGTTTTGCTTGTGGAGCTCTGTCTTTTTGGAGCTTTGCCTGCTTGTTTTCCAGCATTTCAGACGCGCGTTGTAGACGTCTGCGTTCATTTATTTTTTCCTGTCGCTCCAGTTTTTGTATCTCTGTGACTCGAGCTCTTTCCTTTTGAACCCGTGCCTGCTTCGCTTCAGCACTTTGAGACGCGTGCTGCATGCGTCAACGTTCATTGTGTCTGTCCATTTGGGCTCATTTCTGTAACTGTGTTAGTCGAGCTTTGCGTTTTTGGAGCAGAGACATTTTTTCTTCCGCGGTTTCAGAAGCGCGTTGTAGGCGCCGACGTTTATTCTTTTTTTTCATGCGGGTTCGTGTTTGTGGTCCCGTTACTCCAGCCGTATCATTTTGTACCCGTGATCGTGAATTCATGACTTGTTTGTTCTCTATCGTTAGCAATATGGATAAGTAATAAGGAGGATCGCACTCACTGTTAGTATGGAGCGCTTTCTGTGGTTGTACGGTTAATAGTGCAGCACTGAAATGAGATTCACCTATGCTGCATAGTTTGAACGTGTTCAGATGACGTATGTTTAATACGGACTGTTCGTTTCTTCGTATTATTACCCATCAGGTGTTGCGCCTATGTTATCTGTGGTTGTCCTGTTAGAATTTTCTGACTGCAATGTGATTCCAATATGTATTGTAGTCGTATGTGTGGGGTTTCTGTATGATCTCGAGTGTTCGACCGTGTGTGGAGTCTGTAGTCTGTTTCGTTTCACTTTGGGGCGTGTGTCTGACTCCTCTTTTGTGTGTGATATGGGCACGTTGCCTCATTTCTTATTTCTGTTAGTGGAGGTGTTCTTTGTGTTTCATTTCTTATTTATGTTAGTGTGTGGACTCCGTAGTCTGTCCCGTTTGGAGTGCTATGGGTTTTGTGTGGCGGTTGCGTATGACTCCTTTTTTTTGTGTGCCAGGGGCGCATTGCCTCATTTCTTATTTCTGTTAGTGGAGGGGTGCTTTGTGTCTCATTTGTTATTTACATTAGTGTGTGGACTCTGTATGTTTGTGGCGCTGGCGTCTGACTCCTTTTTTTTGTGTGCTAGGGGCGCGTTGCCTTATTTTTTATTTCTGTTAGTGGAGGGGGGCTTTGTGTGTCGTGGGTCTGAATCCACTTTTTTGTGTGTGTCCCGTTTCCTGTGCTATGTCCGTAGTCTGTCCCGTTTTGTGAGCTATGGGCTTTGTGTGGCGCTTGCGTCTGACTCCTTTTTTCTGTGTGCTAGGGGCGCGTTGCCTCATTTCGTTGGAGGAGGGCTTTGTGTGGCGCATGCGCACTAAGGCTTTGTGTGGCGCATGCGCAATACGTCTTTTGCGTCCACGGGCACGACCCTGCGTCCATATCCGGTTTACCATTCTCGTTTAGTAATATGGATTATGTAATCTCCCTAATTGGCTTCTGGTCATTTCTGAGGTATTGCAGAATGGACAGACAACTGGCTGGCTAAGGTCTTTGCCTTGCTGTGATCTACGTGGTGGTCTGGTCTGACCACCAGCACCTCATTTTATAAACCAAGCTGCCCTGTGTTTGCCATGCTGCAATACCTCACTGTACATAAGGGCTGACTATTTTTCTTAGACACTATATACACACTATATGGCCACAAGTAAGCAGGCCCCCATCCAAATGATTAAGTTCAGGTGTTTCATTGTTCACAGGTGCATTAAATTAAGAACATAGCCATGCACTCTCCATTGGCAGTAGGAGTCGTTGTACTGAAGAGCTCAGTGGCTTTAAACATGGCACTGTCATAGGATGCCACCTTTCCCACAAATTAGTACACGACTGTTAGTGTTATTAGGGTGAAGCAGAAACACTGAGGAGCAACAGCAGGTCATCCATGAAGTGGTGGACCAGTTAAACTCACAGAGAAGGGGCCACGAGTGATGAGGCACATAAAATGACCAATCCTCTGTGGCATCACTCAGAACAGAGTTGCAAACTGCCTCTGGAAGGACTATGCATCTGGAACTTAAAAAACGATAGCGGTGTGAAGCACTGGACTCTGGAGCAGTAGAGACGAGAACTGGTGAATCACACTTCACACTTCACTATCTGGCAGTCTGATGGACCAGCCTGGGTTTGGTGGATGCCAGGAGAACGCTACTTTCTGGACTGCAGAGAGCCTACTGTAAAGTGTGGTGGAGGAGGGATGATGACAGGGTTTTTGCTTGCCCCCTTGGTTCCCACAAAAGGTCCTGTCAATGCTACAGTTTCTAGTCTGTGGAAGACCCTTTTGGGTTACAACATGGCTGTGTTCCTGTGCACAAAGCGAGCTCCATGAGGACATTGGTGAACTTGAGCGGCCCACACAGATTTCTGACCTTAGGGCTTAATTGGAATGCTAATGCCAGCCAGGCCTTTTCATTCAACATCAGTACTTGACCTCACAAATGCACACAAATTCCCACAGACACACTCCAAAATCTTGCAGAAAGAAAATTGGAGGCTGTTATGGCCCCTCCATTTTAATGCCTATGGGTTAGGATTAGGGTTAGGTTAGGGGAATTAAAGCCTTTCAGATGAGCACTGGCACTCTAGTCCCGTATTTAAAAAGATTAAATATGAATTAGTTTAAAAGATAAGATCTGATGAGATAAGGTAAGATTAGATCAGATTCCTTTATTGTCATTAAATAACATATACAATGAAATTCAAGTACACTACCTGAACCAAAGCTCAAAATTATATTTTCAAAAACCACATGTCTAATATTCTCACATAGACAGCTCACACATTACACAATCCTCACAGGTGGCGCAGTGGTAGTGCTGCTGCTTTGCAGTAAGGAGACAGTGGAAAATTGTAGGTTCGCTTCCCGGTTCCTCCCTGTGTGGATAGCGCTTTGAGTACTGAGAAAAGTGCTATATAAATGTAATGAATTATTATTATTTCAATTGTCAGCATAAAAATAGTTTTTCTAAGAAATGTGAACAAATGAATAATAAATAAATAAATAATGATGAATATGATATTTCACAATTATGTCTATAAGCTGTGTTTGTTCATTATAGAATTTAGCGTAGGAATCGCTTTGAGGTAGAAACTGTTCATCAGTCTCTAATGGACCCGTATGTCTTCCCTAAGGGGGGAAGTTCAAACAGTTTTTGTGCTGGGTGACACAGGTCCTTTGTGATGCTGGAGGTTTTCAACACAAGGCAGACTAGTCTCCATTATCCCGAAAAAGCAACTAAAAAAGAGGGAGGATCAAAAATTCAAAAATTACAGTCAATAAATAAAGAGAGTTAAATAAATAAATGAAAACAGACCCTACTAAAATGATCCTCTCTCATTTAAGGCCTTGGGAGCAAACATATCCAGTGCCTCAGCACAATGCCGTTCCCATTCAAGTCATTCTTTCTTTGTCTGAAATTGTTGTGACTGAAGACCCAACGTGATCCATTTGTGACTTTGTTGTTGAAAATGCTGCCCAAGGGTCATTTGCTGGTCCTGTTTTTCAATTTTTCTACAGTATTGAATAAAACAGAGCTTGAAAGAATTTTTCTTTTCACCGATGTAAATTAAACCACAGTTTATGCCTTGTATACCATAAATGTAATTTGAAGATAATAACTGAAAATTCTGGAATATAGGTTATTCAATTTGTGAAAAACTATTACAAATTATTTTTTGGATGTTAATGGGATATTACAGTCATATTTGGTTTTCTTTCTAATAGTGCAAGATGCGTGAAACAAAATGTCTATGATTTTTATTTTTATGGTAGGCAGTAATTAAGGCAAAAGGTTGTAACAGGGGAAAGTTGTTTTGCATTTGTAAAAAATGAGTCCGCATAGTTTGCAGTTTGCATAATTTGTCTGGCCTGGAAGGAATACAGGACGTAAAAATCACTGGGAGTCTGATTTGTTGTCTGTTGCGTACTTTATTAATTCCAATGGGAAATTCACAAATTAATTTATTAATTTCCTAATGGGAAATTCGAGGCGTAATATTAAGGTTAGGGTTTACTTCAAAAACTTGGTTATGGTAAGAAGTGCAATAAATTTTTAACCTTAGTGCTGAATTCCCCCAACAAGTTAAGGTAAGGGTTGTGATAGCTCAGGGCATGGATTGAAGCACCAGACAGGTAACAGCTACGGCAGTCAAGTGGTCTACACAGGGTGGTCAACCTCAGATCCCATAATAGAAATTCTACAAAATATAAATTATAAAGAATTGAACAGAAATAGAATTGTAAAGTAGAAGTTCGTAAAGAAACTTGAATTTTGAAGGGTTGGGGATAGGATTAGGGATTTTGGACTTTGAAGAATGGGAAACCTCTTGCTCCCCTCCTTCCCATTTGTAACAACGAGAGCCTGCGCTCTCCTCCCTGCTCCAGTTTGATCCCCCTCATTATTTTATATTTTTTGCAATTCTTTCCTTTTTAATTTTGCTAAAATTTGTAAAAGTCTTTATTAGAATAACATTTTTTCCACTAAGTCTCCTCTGTTTGAAATGACGATAACTTCCACGTTGGGTCTGATTTATATGCATGATGTTTGCTTCAGCCAATCAGCTGTTTGCTTTCCGTTTTAGAAAAATGAAAAACATTTGGAAAATTTTCAAATTCTGTAATATTTCTCTTAATCAAATTTAGTTGCTGCCAATTTTAATCCCAATTTTAGACATCTAACTTCTGTATTTTTAGAGAAATGTCTTATAATCTTTGGTGTTCGTGACATTCCTTTGTTTGAAAGATACAGTTTTTCAGAAGTATAATATTTTCCATTTATTTGCTATCACCTCAATTTCAATTCTGATATTTAATAATTACGAACCTTATTTTTGTTGTTTATAACAAACATGGCATCGATAGTTCATAGTAAAGATGTCAGTAATTCATCTTAATTTAATTTCCTTTTTTGCTTTGATATAAAGTTTATGTTTCTTCATCCATTCTTTGTTGTGTCTTCTATTGATTTCATTTTGATTAAATGTTTATATTGTTATTCTGATTTTATATTAAACTTTTCCTCTTTAAATTATTCTTTATTAATCCAGGTGGCATCTTCAGCAATTAAAACACTAAAGGATCTAAAAAAAGTATTAATGGTAATTTCTCTAGGATTAGTTTATTCTTATTATGTATATATTATAAATGTAGGCTGTCTGTGTTTGATGGGTAAATATATTCTTTATAATTCCATGTGTTCATTTAAGGACCTTCTCCATTGTTCGGCTGTCTGTTTTCTTTTTGTTTATGATGGGTGAGTACTCTTTATCATTTTTAACTGTTTGATGTATTTCTAACATTAAGTCCTCATAGAATAGAGGTTTGTAACTTCCTGATCCGCTCTTTTTCTTTTCTTCTTCTAATGGAGTCGTCCATCTTTAGGTGTTGCATTCCAACTCTATAAAAATGTAAAACCAGAGGAGTGTTATTCCTTTTGTTTAACACTTAAAATACATCTTAAATTTACTTCTGGTCTCCCCAATATAGATTACTGTAGAATGGTCACATCTTATATCATACATGTGATTTGTTGTACTGTATAAAGGAAATGATGGTGAACAACTTCTTGTCTAACAAAACATTTTCCATTTCTGAGAATTCTTGTAAAACCCCAATGTTTCGTGTGAAAAGAGTTGTTTGTGTCTGGATGTTGTTTTTTAATTTTCTTTAAGGTTTCAGTTTTTACGGTGGGCTGAAACCAATCTACGGTTTCTTAGTACTTCTGTTACTTAGTCTGTTGCTGTGTTTTCTTAAAGTTAGTTTTACTAATCATATTGACTTCTGCTGTAAATATGCTATTTTTGTTTTTATTGGTGTGATTTTTGTCGTCTTGAATCTGTTTGGGTTCTTTAAAGAGGTTGAGACAAGATGAGGAAGCTTCTGGTGTAGCCTCTGGTTTTGAACGTTTTTAATTGAATTTTAGGAGCTGCTAAAAAGTGGTGTAACGGGGATTTTACTAATCCTCCATAATGTATGCTTTGGATTAACACTTTGTATGTAATAACGAATGGGTATCTGAATCCTTAAAGAATACTTTAGTTGCTAATTTGTTTTGTTTTTTTGTATACAGTTCTGTCAATAGAGTTAACTTGTGTATCCATCACTGCTGCAATTAATTTGATATTAGGCCAAAAGTCATCTGATTTCTGCAAATACATTTCAAATTCCTGTCTTGAGTGATCCCATATTCACAAAATGTCATCCAAGTATCTCAAGAACACTTTCAGTTTTGCATGTAAAGTCCTTGGTGCTTCTTCTTCTTCCCATCTTGCCATATAAATATTGGCATTGTTGCCCATTGCCGTTCCCTTAGTTTGCAAACAATATTTTTCTTTAAATTCAAAATCGTGTTCTTTAAGGAACTTTCCAGTAGTTTCAAAATATACTCATCTGGTCTTTTAACATCTGAATTTACTTCTGTAAGGGTCCTCTCATTACTTGTAGGCCGTGGTCTATTGTGATATTAGTGTATAAATTATTAACATCTAACGTAAACAAAAAACTGTCTACTTCATTTATGTTGTTGATAAAATTGGTGGTGTCATAGCTTTTATGAAAATTTGACAAAGGCTTCAAATGATAATCTAAATACTCTGAAGTTCTTTAGCTTTCGCTGTCACAGTCTGAGATGGCAGGCCTTCCAGGTGGAATTCTACATGGGATTGTCCAATCTGTATTATGAGCTGCAATGCTCTTGTCTCCACAGAGATATGGCTGGATCTCTCAGTCCCTGACTTCGCCCTTACACCTGAGGGTCTCTCCATTCATCGCCAGCACAGAACAAAGGAGTCAGGGAAGTGCAAGGCAGGTGGCGAGTGCATCATGATCAACAGACGCTGGTGTGCGGATGTACAGATAATTTCGTTAGGTTGCTGTCTTGATCTTGAACACCTCTTGACCAAATGCAGATCTTTTTATTTGCCTAGAGACTTCACAGCAGTATTTTGTGCCCCTGTTGATATCCCACCACAGCAACAACACAAGAGCATTAGATGAACTGTACAATGTTACTGATCAGCAGCAGATTATATCATAACTGACAATTTTAACAAAGCCAATATGAAGGTTTTGCTGAAATTACACCAGCATGTAAACTTTCCAACACACAGCCATAACATTCTGGGATATGTTTACACCCGAAATGCACATGCCTACAGAGCCCACCCCGACTGGCCTTTGGCAAATCAGATCACTCCTGAGTCCTGCAGCTGCCGGCTCATAGGCAGAGGCTGAAATGTGACAAGCCCGTGAATCATTCGTTGGACCAACCAATCAGACATTGTCTTGGGTCACTGCTTCCATTCTCCAATAAGGATTGAGAAACTTTCAAAGTAGATATTGCTGCAGCCTGAAGCAAAATGGGCAGATCAGGGGGGCGGGGTAAATGTCAATCAAATTTGACTTCATCGAATCATGTTTTTGCTAGAACAGGACTTTGGTGAATCATGTTGTTGCCAGTACATATCAATCAAACATTAATTTGTCTAATTATTAATGACTTGAGGTTGTCTATCGAATTTAACTTCACCCTTGTCTGTCCGTGTCTCTATTCTCGTTCTCACCTGCTTTGCAATTCCGCCTACCTAGAGGTTGCTTTTGCCATTGCATTAAACAGCAAAACTACACGTCTGTCTCTTTACAAAATGCAAGCAACTTTGCTTCGAACAGAAAACTTAAAATCTACAATATATTTTATCAGCGGGTTTTGTACTTTGGTTTGATTTCATTTACAAATTCTTTGTTGTGAATGTTAATTTTGTATCGTTATTTTCACTGTAAATCTCTAGGGTATCCGAGGTGAACGTCTCCAGGCTGGTGGTAAGGCTGTCCTCCTGGCACTGCAAGCAATCTTTGCATCCATCTGGAAGACACAAGCCATACCAGCTAACTGGAAAATACAACTAATCGCCCCTATCTGGAAAGGGAAGGGTAATTGCCACAACTACAGGGGGATAACACTGCTCTCGGTGCTGGGTAAGGTCCTTGCTAGGGTCGTTCTCAAAAGGATCCACGACCACTTGCTCACCTACCAGCGACTGCAGCTGTCTGGTTTTACACCTAGGATCTCTACCATCGGCCACATCCTGGCACTGAGGGTTCTTATTGAGTGCAAACATGAATATTGGCAACGTTTCTTGAATTGTGGGACATCCTGAGACTTTGCAGGATCCCCCCGAAGTTACTGCATATCATGGCCAGTGTGTGCACTAGTACTGTGAGTGCTGTGCAGAATGGAGGCAGACCCTCTGTGTTTTTCCCAGTTGATTCTGGGGTCTGTCAGGGGTGTGTTCATCTGCTAGCTTCAATGCTTGCATAGACTGGGAATTGGGCAGGGTCATGGGGTCCAGCAGCTGTGGGGCATCTGTTGGTGAAGAAACATTCATTGACCTTGACTTTGCTAACAATGCCGTGATTTTCACTGAGTCCATGGAGACTCGGATTGGGGCTTTCAAGAGACTGAGTGAGGAGTCTTGAGTGTCTGGGCTTGCAAGTGTCCTGATAAAAACCAAAATCTAGGCCTTCAATGACATCGTGGGCACAGCCATGCAGACCTTATCAAGAGGTTTACTTCCCTTGGCAGTGACATTCATGTCTCTGGTGTCTCTTCTTATGAAGTCAGTAGACAGATTGAGAGAGCATGGGGGTTCATGAGGTCGCTGGAGAGAGGTGTGTAGCACTCCCGATATCTGCAAAAGGACGAAGGCCCAAGTCTTTAGAGTCCTGGCGCGTCCTGCTTTGCTATATGGCTGCGAGACGTGGACGCTATCCAGTGATCTGAGACGAAGACTGAACTCCTACTGTGTTTCTGCTGAGAATCCGTGGGTACTGCTGGTCTGACTTTGTGTTGGATGAACAGTTGCTCATGGAGTCCCGAATGAGGCACATTATCTGCATTGTGAGAGAGTGTCAGTTACGGCACTACAGCCATGTGGCATAGGGTGATCCGGCTCGTAAGATCCTCATTGTTGGGGACCTGAGAAGCTGGACCAGGCCAAAGGGTCGCATATGTAACACCTGGCTGCAGCAGATTGATGGTTATTTCTGACGGGTCGGTATGGACTGCATGTCTGTCTGGAGGGTTGCCAACCGGGACCCTGAGCTGTGTTGTCGTGTGGTGGATGTGGCAACACATTGTACCAGTGCAGGCTCCCCAATCTGACCTGATGTTTGATTAAAAAACTCTATAAAGTTATTTTGCAGTTTTATTCTTAAACTGGATCATATCATGGTTAGAAGTACTATAGACATTCTGTATTTAGTTCAATCTCCAGGTGTAGTCTCCTGTGCTTTCTGCCATCCGTGACTGTTCTCCTCGTGCTCATCAATAGAACATTTGCAAAATCACCAAAAAGCTGCAGTTTCCTTCGGAGGTGTGTGTTCTGCCTTATTTTCCTTTGGATGGCCCATGTACTCTAATAACTTAGGTGCCCCCATCTTTAAATATTACATGACAGGTCACGCAAAATACTTAAAAACTTTTCTAGTGACACACAGCTAAATGAATACACAAGACTGAACTGTGTATAGAGCCCAAAAAACATCACAACCATCTTGAATGTTCTTTGTAGTCATGTTGTTGTGAACCAGGGTTTGATGAAGTTCAGATTGACTTCAGTGATGCCTGATATTATTTATTCATTACTGTATTTACTTTTAATTTGGTTCCTTAAGTTGAGCTTTTTGAAGCTGTAATATGCTGTCTGGCATAATTGTTTTTCCAGGGTTCTCTGCTGTGTTTTAGTACTGTTAATTTTAACAAAATTTCATGCTTTGTGTATGTGATGCATGCCATTTCTGAACTGTTTAATAAAGACTTTTATACAATAGGCAATGTATCATTGAATTGTATGAGGCTCAGACTAACAGCTACACTGTACACAGAACAGCTTTCAGTTTAATTACTGTTGGCATTTATATTTTTTCTTTTCTGCAAACTTGCTAATATTTCCTGCAAATTGGGTTTTAATGAATAAGACAAATAGCATAGAGCTATTTGTTAAACTTGTAATTTACTCGCCTGATTTTCACATGTATGTAAATCCTTTTCATTTGTTTGTTTCTAGAACATCCCAAAGCAACCGTGTGCAATGAATATACATGTCGATGGCATTTAATGCATTAATTATAGATTTATGTAATTAATTATAGATTTATGTAACATTACATTTGTATTTTTATAGTATATGATTTCACTACTTTTTCTCTTGTCCTCTCTCATTATGCGCTTAATCTAACAATGGAGGAGCCCGTTGATTTTACATTTAACTCTTTGAGGGCTGAATATTTTCCCACAGAATGCCCTTCATATCACGGAATGCCCCTAACGCCAGTCACAGAATGCCCTCTGATGTCAGTTTTGATACGCCCATCATTGTTTTTGTCGGCGCTCAAAGGAACAGTGGACTTTGAATAAATCTTTATGAAAGGTTTTTGTGGAAAAAAGAATAAGACAGAGTTTGAGTTGGAAATCAAGATGACAGTGAGTTTGTTGCAAGTTTTATTAATATTAGATAACATCATACTATACTGGTAAGGTACGTTATATCAGAATGTTTTAAAGATGTTAGTAGAATCGACTTTCAGGTGCTGTGCAATACTAAGCGCTCTTAGAAAGTATTAAACAACAAGCAGGTCCATTTGTGTAGCGTATTGTTACAGGGCTGTTCGGAAAACTCAATTCGGAATAGTAAATCGACAGATTCAGCTGTCGATTATTTTTTATAACAACTAATATTATATGTAATTGTCTGTTGTTGAGTATAACTGACCGTAGTTAAGTGTAACAGATCGTTATCAAATATCTGTGACCGTGATTAACTACTTATAATTGCCCTGCCCTATAATTGTCCTGTATATCACGTATACGCTATATCAGAAGCAAAACCTAACAGTAACCTGGTATTTTAGATAGAAAAATATATTTCAGAAAGATAGTGAAGAGAGATAGAGCCAATATATATAAAGTGATCTTCCAGTGAAAAGTGGAAAAAGAGCACAAGTTTCTAAGACAAACACAGTTAATAGTGGATATACTATTTTTTCTCATATAGTAATGTTACTAGTCAAAGTTTGAATACACGTAGTTCACTTTAGATGACCTTTTTCATAGTTCTGTATATATATTTACAGTACATAATGGAAAATTTTACCAAGTAGCTACAAAGGTCAAGTGTTAAAGCAATATTCAATTACCTCCTGTTCAAGAAAGTTCAGATTAGACTCTAGATAATGGGGAAAAGAACAGCCAGTTATTATTATTTTATTTTGTAAAGTTCTTTCAATGATAGTACAGTTTGTTTAAACTCTTAAAACAATATTCAACATTTCCTGCTTACGTCTCCTGCATTCTTCAAAAATACTGCTTTTGAAATTATTTTTTTCAATTGAAATAAAGTGAAACGTTTGTTCTTGTGCATATTTGTCAGTTTTAAGAACTTATATCTATATATATAAAATCCCTATGTGCGTCCAGGTGTCAGAGAAAGTTAGAGGCGTTTTACGGAAATACAAACCAGTATTACTGCGAGAGGAAATTAAAGGTACACAATACAGTGACGCATATTACAGCCACATACAAGCCAGTATTACTGTCAGAGGAGATTAAAGGCATATTACCGATGCGCACACCTGTATTACCGCCAGAGAAAATTAAAGGTATATTACGGACGTACAAGACGGTATCCTTCAATAAGGACGCGCACAAAAAGGCGAGCCTCAAAAGGACGACCTCAATTGGGCGCAGCGAATAAAGGCGCACGTAAATAAAGATCTGCACCTGTTGCTCTTCACATATTCCACAGCCATTTGAACTAAATTATCTACGCGCCCTTATTGAATAGAGTCGTACAAGACAGTATTACTGTCACAGAAAATTAAAGACACACAATACACAGCGGCAGCCCACGAAGAACGGTCAGCTCAGCAAGTAAACATCAACAAAAGAAAGGCTGAAAGAAAGAAAAATACGAACAACAAAAAGAATGAGGTCAAAGTCTCTTGCCATTTAATAGAGACTGTCCCTACTAATGTTTATGCACTACTGTTCTAGCGCCCGTTGTTGTAATGGGCTAAATGACTAGTCTATTTTATATTCACCAGAGACACAGAAGTATATTTTAGTCCACAGAGGAACCTCCAGTTGTGTTTGGTGCTCAGGAGTTCACTTTGATTCTGCAGGCCTCGTCAGCCACTTACAGAGCCACAGAAGGACAGTGGTGGTCCGTGGAGGGATGTGACGCTCTCAGAACTTGTACACTTTGATCAATTGACACTTTTAACGCAGTTGAATTCAGCTACGTCTCCACCTTAACAACAAGATTTGATTTGACAAAATAGTATACTGTGTACTTTTCCACCTTTTGAAAAACTTGCTTTGATTAACTTCAGATTAATTCATTCATGACTGTTTATTAACACAATTTTCTGTTTTAAAACATTTAGTAGAATATGATAAAGATCATAGTACGAATACTTGCGTTTTTAAGAACGTAAGTGTGGAGTTACATTACCTGCAATTGACAGGCAACATATAATATATTTTCATAAATGTTTAAAAGCGTTATTGGCTGTATCTTTTATTATAATGTTTGTTCTGATTAAAAGAAATAGCATGCTATTTTTTATTCATAGAATTTATTATAATTTCCTGATTTACATTTCTTAGGAAGACATGCCACACATTATAAGATGGTGGTGTCTTCTCTTACTTTGGGAAGCCAGCATTAAAGGTGTCTCCAGTGAGGCCTTCACTGACTTGTGTCTTTCTTCAGCCCTGCGTCGTGTCAGTGGCATTATGAGGGCAGAGAATGGTGGTCTTAAACATGGGGGGTTTGTGTGCTCTTAACTGATTTATTAAATGGCTATTGTTTCTGCTTCCAGTAATTCCAGACAAGATAAGGAACAGCAAGGACCTTTCTCTCTCCGCTTCTTCTTTTCCAATAGTCACTCACTCACACATTTCTCAAAGGCTTGATATTGTATATGCTTAACCAATATGTGATCATGTAAAATATATTTTGTGAAAGTATAATGTGGTATCAGACTATTGAACTGGAATACAGTAGAAAGTCAAGTGTTTTCACCTATAAATACCCAAACTTTTATATAAAATGTATGTATTTTTGAAAATGTTGACTGAATTATTTCTGCCAGTACAATGAATAGTATCAAATTTACTTTACTGTTCTTAAAATTTAGGCAATTAATGGCTTCATAGAGTTGCTTTTGTGGAGTGTCACTTTTTGACTGTTTTCCTTGTTCTTCAAAGATCAGTTTCATTTTTGGCATTAGGTAGCATTCACTGAATGTGCAGGTCAGCATATTTATGGTTATGTGTAGTTGGTAGCAAATTGTCTCCTTCTTTTGGCTGCTCCCATTAGGGGTTGCCACACCAGATTGTCTTCTTCCATCTCTTTCTGTCCCTGTCATCTTGCTCTATCACACCTATCACCTACATGTCCTCCCTCACCACATCCATAAACCTTCTCTTAGGCCTTCCTCTTTGCCTCTACCTGGCAGCTCTATCCTTATGCGTCCTTCTCCCAGTATACCCCTCATCTCTCCTCTGCACATGTCCAAACCAACACAATCTCGCCTCTCTGACTTTGTCTCCCAGCCGTCCAACTTGAGCTGACCCTCTAATGTCCTCATTTCTAATCTTGTCCATCCTCGTCACACCCAGTGCAAATCTTAGCATCTTTCACTCTTCCACCTCCAGCTCTATCTCCTGTGCCACCGTCCCCAGCCCATATAACATAGCTGGTCTCACTACCGTCCTGTAGACCTTCCCTTTCTCTCTTGTTGATACCCGTCTGTCACAAATCACTCCTGACACTCTTCTCCATCCACCCCACCCTGCCTGCATTCTCTTTTTCATGCTACATAATGAATTAAATGCTACATAATTGATTTGCAGAAATATATAATATTTAATAATCTGTATTGCTGTGCTTAGGAGCATTGAAAATGTGGTCCTCACAAAGGCACAGCCCTGTCAGGTACTGCATGTAGTGAAAGGATTCTTACTGATTCAAGCACAGCAAATGTCTTACAGGTAAGGATTCTCTTTTTCTTTTTCGATGTCATTCAGCCATCAATCAGTCTAGAATGGAGTGATTGTTTCAGGTAAACACTTTAAATTATGTATAACCTTTTACATGTAGAATTTCTATTGCAATATGTTTAGGTGAATGTTTTAGTAGTTTTTAAAGTATACTTATTAAATTGGGAACAATTAAACTACATATTATTTGAAATGATGAATTTGGCCTTCACAAGTGACTATGTTGTGGTAATTGGACTCTTTGTCTTTCAGGTACTCACTTAAGTACAATTCCTGCAGACATACAAATTGAATTGAAATGGGTCTTACAGCAATGCATTAGTTAATAAAAATGTCTGCTTTTGTCACTTCAGAGCACTAAGTCCTTTTGAATTATTTGTGCACTTTCTGCATGGTTTCTAACTAGACACGATGTTCCCTTGAAAATGAACTGCTATGGCTGTACAATGGAGTTTTATTTTGTAGTCCGCCTCATGAATAAAAGGAGTACAGTAGAGGCAAAAAGCAATCAATCGAGCTAAGCATTCCTTTTGTAGTCCGCCTCATGAATAAAAGGAGTACAGTAGAGGCAAAAAGCAATCAATCGAGCTAAGCATTCCTATGACATGATTTGGTCATATTGGTGTGTTCATAAGCCAATTTGACTGTACTTTGAGTGAACGTGGAGATAATGTGTTGGTATTCCTAATAAAATATGTCACGCTCTGTATTGTTTGCTTTTTCTCAAAAAAAGTCTTCATTGATCAAAAACATCCTGACTGCTTGTGACTGACATGTTGGGACAGAACTCAGGCCAAGAATTATGGATATGGACGAGGATGAAGTAACACACACAATTGGAAAATTAGACCAAAGGGGAGACAATGGAGATACTGAAGAAGTCCTGTCCTCCTTGTAATTTACTTTTGACTGCATGAAGGATGTGCGCTCATATCTTGATGAAAAATGGGGTTAAAAAAAGTTCCCATCAGTTGCTGCTGTTCTACCAGTTAGGTTGTTATGTTTTGTTTACCTTCAAAATCTGCACTGTAAAAAAAGGTGGGGATGGACTGGCTCTCTGACCTGGTTCAGTAGGTCCTTGTCTACTCAAAAGACCCATGTAGTGGATGGAGGACACGGATGGATGTCCTGACTGGGATTGTGTGCTTTATTTCTTTAAAATAGGACCTTGTATGTGTGTGGTTGTGTCAAGGGTTTGGGTGCTAAAATGCCCCCCACAGGTTACACTCCCCTATGTGGCAGTTCTAACAATGAGCTTTGTGTTTTGATACATCACTTTAACTTTCAGGACTGAGACTGTTGGCTTGCAAGTTCAAGATGGGAGTCGAATTAAAAGCAAAAATTAGTTGCGACAAAAATCTGCAGCCCCTGGGAGTGAATATGAGAACCACTGTATGAAACAATGCCATGTCACAAATCAGGATTATTAATATATATACTATATGTGTGTGGGTGTGTGTATATGTATGTAGGTATATATGAAAGAGAAGGAATATATGTGTGTTTCATGATTTACATCTCTTGTAATGTTTAAAATGTGCTTATCTGTTTATTCATCCTTTTCATGTCCATAACAGTCTGTGTGTTGTATGTGAGAACTCATTTTAGAACTAACTACACTCACTCAGACTTCTTTAACTTAGTAGATAACTTTGCTCCCCTTCACCATCTCCATGATGCCTACTGGTACAGCAGTTAAGCCTTACACTCCACATCATCTTGGCACATCTGGATAATGTAAAAGCTGCTCTTACAGAGGTACGTCTATAGACAATAGCTTAGCATTCAACACTGTAGTGCCAACAGAACTGGATTTTGGACTTCATAGCAAGCAGACCTCGGCTTTGCAGATTGCCAGCATCAATCCCCTGGTGTGCCTGTGTGTCCCGACACCACATCAGCTCCATCATTAAAAATACTACTGACATCACCGTCATAGGCCTGATCACCACCAATGATTAAATGGCTTGCAGACGAGATCTATCTTCAGACTCAGCGGTCCCAGGACAATCTGACCTTTCATGCCCAAAAATTAAGGAGCAGGTCATAGACTTCAGAGGACAGATTAAGCTGTGGTTTGTTTTTGTAGAGTGCTGTGGAAAAGGTGAGCTTGTTTAAATTTCATACAGTAACAATCACTGATGAATTGATGAGGGAGCAGCACGGTTTGTCTAGTGCCAAGTTCACCAATGCCCTCCTGAGATGTCTCACAGGTGCTGTCTGGAGTCCATCTTCACTGGCGGCATCACATCCTGGTAGGGCACACAGACTTGGGTCTCAGCAGAAGGTGGTGAAAACTACAAAATATTACTGGGACCAGCTGCCTTCTATCCAGGGTATCTAAAAGACATTCTGCTAAGATTATTCCACACTCGGCCATCCTGCACAGCTGTTTGTCTTGCTGCTCCCTTCTGGCAAATAGTAAAGAACCAGTGGCCCTCAGTATGGCGTCAGAGAAAGTGTTTTAGTCGTGGAGTTACTGAGGAGCCAATCGTAATAACAAACATTATAAGAAAAAGACGATGTATTAATATTTGAAAGATGCCTGAATATATATCTATACTGTATATTGTATTCTGTGTATATTTTTGGTGTTTTATTATATTTTCACTGTTCTGGAGAGACATGTAAGTAACAATATAATTATACTGTATGCACAAGACAATAAATACTGTATGTTTGATGATGAGATCACCTCGGGATGATTGCCTGCTGAATGCACACTGCAGCCGACCCACTATTTATTATTATTATTAGTAGTAGTGGTAATATTTGAAATTGACCAAAAATAAAAAAAGACGACGACTCAAAGACAGTTTGTTTTTATGTTGATCTAAGTTAGGTCTTTGTGATCTACTTAAATGTTGCACAAAAAAGGTTTAAGAACAATTACGATTGTCTCAAACTCAAAAGTTATTCAAAAATGTAAAATTTCTTGGCTGTCACATACCATTCAGTTGATGACATACAGTATTTCACACTTACAGCTTTTATTAATGAAAATGTTGATGGATCAAATCAACAAATAAATGACTGTTTCCTAAAAGGTTTCCCAGTCAATTTTAAAACCAATTTTATATGTAGCGCTGTTTTTGCAACCTTTTAAAAATTAAGTAAGCTTAATATTGTTTCACATGGTTATAATTTAATAGTGGGAATATGAAATACAATTATAGATTGAAAATCTCTAGGTATGAGTTTCATGAGGTACATGCTGTTTGAAACACTAAATGGTAATGAGATTTCTTACTTTTACTATAATGTAAGGCTTCAGGAGAAAACGTAAAGATCAACCATTCAAAATAGTAAAAAAAAAAAAAAACTTTATATCGGCAAAGTGCTTAGAATGGTTGGATAGCTTAAGTGTGAGACTGGAAGTCATTTATGTTTGTTCAGATACAAAACTGCTGTAATTTATACAAGTGCAGCATACTGTGTAACGAGCGTGTCAATACTGTCTCGCAGAGGGCGTGATGCGAGTGACGCTAGAAGGGGCGTTACGATAACGCGTCATTACGTGGAGTGCGTTGTCAAGGGCGTTCCGTGTCAGAGGTATTTGCAGTCTGCAGCAATATCAACTTGGAGAAGCTGCTGTCCACTGGAGCTGTCTTCACGCATGCGCTGACCGCCGAAGCTAAAGGCGGTTCCAGTGAGTGATCGAAGCGAAAGCACAAAGCAAAATACTCCGTGGACAACATTTTTCATATCATTGCTAAATCGGACTCTGACTTAACAAACTCTGATTTTGATGCAACTGATCTCACAGGTGGCGCAGTGGTAGTGCTGCTGCTTTGCAGTAAGGAGACTGTGGAAGATTGTGGGTTCGCTTCTTGGTTCCTCCCTGTGTGGATAGCGCTTTGAGTATTGAGAAAAGCGCTATATAAATGTAATGAATTATTATTATCTGGAGATCAGAAACAAAAGTGAGAGTAGTGCTGAAGGAGTTTGTGTAGCGGCCGGCGGGTTCATTACATGTCGACAACTGCCTGGGCAGAATTTAAACGTGGCTGTATATATAAAATCCAACGTCTGTATGTCTGTCCGTATTTCATGACAGTTTTTTTTCTATAATTTACTTGAACGTTCCAGTTGATTTTGCGACTTCCCTCATCGCGCTAAGAATCATAGTCCCCTTGCTGGAGCGACATATTCATACTAATCCGAAACAAGAGGCTGCGGGCCGAGGGGAGGAGAAAGCGTGACGTGAGGAGTAGAGAGATGGGCAGGGCCTCCTCACTGTCCTGTCCTGTTTCACTATTACAGGGGCGGCTAGTATATATATCTAAAGTGCTGAGACCCCGGCATACCCCAACGGGCGCTCGACAACCCGCTAACTGCGCGGTGTGCTGAAACAGGCAGGAATTGGTTGTTCAACTACAAGTTCGCAGGCTTACGGCGTCACCCAATAGTTGATACGTGGAACATTAAAACCGGCTGCTGACCTGGCCGTGTGCTCACTTTCTGTCGCCTCTCCCTGCTTGATGATAAAGGCTATCTGTTCTGTTTATCTGAAGAAGAGAGCTAAAGCAGGACAACTGACAACATCACTGCTTGCTTGCTGGGTTTGTGTGTACTAAAGTGACCACAGCTCCCTTTTAAATAAAATTAACTTGAGAATGTCCCTCTTTTCGTAACAATAAAGCTGATTTTCTGGACTCACCTCATTCTCACTTGTGTAAGACTGTGACCCACACATCGCAAGTGGGGTCTTACACAGATGGATCCCCACCATCCTCAGCATGATGAAATGGCTGGAGGAACGAATGAGCTCTGTGAAGTATAAGGTTAGGATTCCCGGCTGAGAGAAGCCTCTTCAGATCTTACAGGTGAATGTTTTGTAGGAGTGGAGTGACCCTAAGGAGGTGGTGGCCACTGCCGCTGAAGTCTCTCAGACTGAGTTTGATATTGGTGAGGATTTGATGGACACGCAGAAGGCTGATTTACTGGACCTGAATGGGAAGAACTCTGAGGGGAACTGAACTCGCTGCACACAAGATTATGACTGGTGTTGAAGTAGAAATGTGTCCGTATCATATGCCAGAAGAAGAGAGGACTGAGGTGCACAATGAGGAGAAGCAGAGGCTTGAATTAGGTGTGATTGGTGAGAGTGAAAGTCAATGGTGAGGTCTAATTGTTATGATGAAGTGACAGTGTTGTGGTCACGTTTTTGTTTAATTCATTTTAAGTCTCTGCTGTGTTATTTTGGGGTTGTTTCTGGTCTGGTTTTGGTTTAAGTCTACAACCGATGGGGTCAAGGTCAACAAGTTTTCCTTTCACAGCCATCTTTTGAGTGGTTTGAACGACCAGGATATTCAACAATTTGAACAGAAAAAGAAAAGGTGAAAAAGACAAGAGTCTCGTCCATTGTGAGAGATGACCATCTAGGACGGAGCTCTACTATACTGTATTTAGACACCCTGAGAAGATTTAATTACAAGTGCATACAAGAATATACAAACATGAGCAACAGACCAAGGGTTCAGAAAGAGAAGGAAAAGGAAGCTAAAGCTTCATCAAAGTTTAAACTGGGCTCAAGTTCCAGTTCATGATACAGCCAACCAGAGACTGACTTAAAAGACAAGCAAAGGAACGGATCTGCCGACATGTCACTCTGTGGAATCAGCTCTAGTAGTAGAGATGACGGACGTCCCTCACATCTTATCTTTGGAAGCAGAAAAACATTTGACATCTTTGAATGGGGCGACCACTTCATCACATTGCACAATTTCTGGGCTTGGCCCAAATATAAGTGCATGGATCAAACGACTTTATATTACTGAAGAAGGCTCTCTGTGTATTAACATTATTTCAAACTCCTTCAAACTGGAATGTCGTACTCGACAAGGATGCCATCTGTTACCATTGCGCTCAGGGCCGCCGTAAGCTCCGGTGAGCGGTCCGAGACACCGGGCCCCGCACATGAAAAGCCCCGCCTCCGTCTAACGTCACTCGGTAAACATTTCTTATTATTGGATGAAAGTAGTAATTGGAAAATATTTAATCTAAATGCATTTTTTAGACTTTATAAAATTATCAATGTAAAAATAAGGATTGTTAAATTATCATTATATTCAGCAGTAGTTTCTTATTTATAAGATCTTTTACATTTCGCCTAAAGTGCGGAGCGAACGACGAGACCGCCTGTTTCCATAAACGGCATCAAATATTTTCTTTCTGAAGTACTGCGGCATTTATATTTGATTTAATGATCAATCTTTGTATTTGGCGTTTGGCATTACTATAGTGTTTTAAAATTGTTACTATAATTGAATTATCGAAACTGTTTTAATTATCAGGGAAACATTTATGACATTTAAATCAGAAATAACTCAAACGAGTGAATGCTAACACTTAGCCCGCTCCAGTCGCTCAGCCTATTAGTCGTCACGACGTCGCTGTTACAAGTGTGCTGCATGGCGAACTACAAGGGAGATGCGCAGGATGAGTATTTGTAGTTTAATATGTGCGGCCGAATAGAACTGACAGCCATTTGAGCTCACACTTGACACGCGTGTTGAATCCGAGGAAGTCGAGTCTTTCACTGTAGCCTTGGAAACAATCTTTTTAGTTTTTGGACATTTCTTTGAACTTACTGTTAATAGTGTTTTAAGTTTCGTCCTCTCAAATGTATCGATAATATGAATATTTGTTTTCAAATATTTTAAAAGCCATAGAATAGTAAGTGTAAGTTTATCAGATATCACGATAAATCTTAAAACATTCATACAAAGTGATAACATTTCTAGTGTTGTCAGTGATCTTTTTCCTTGGACTGTAACCAAGAAGTCACTTCGAATTTTTAATTTATGTTCTTCCAAAGCTCAAACTAATGTTCATAAATTCTTAAATGTGATAAAAAGCTGCAGGGTCAGTAAGTCTTTTATTATAATCCATTTTGGAAGCGCGGGTCTCATAAGTGTTGTGTTCGTTTTTTAATCAACAGGTTAACGAATACCAAGAAAGATATTAAAAGACGAATGCAGGGGAAAAAGGAAACAGATGGTCCAAGTGCAGAATGGTGGTTTATTAAAATGTTTAAAATCAATACAAATGAAAAGGAAAAGTCGATCCCGGCCGGTGTGGACCTGACTCACAGTCTGATGAAGAAGACATTGAGAGTCGAACAGAGAAAATGTTACCTTCTTCACTTGCACCAGTGGAAGACACAATTAAAATGAATGAAGATAATATTAATGACGATCCCAGAACGTGGCCAGTAAATACCAGTGACAAGTTAAGAGGATTCTTAGTTAAGAAAAAGCCAACCGAGATGATGAAGAAGGAAGGAAATCCAATACATCATTTACTACAACATTTACCGTAAGGTGAAAAAGTGCGTCACAAGTGATTATTATATTCAGTGAAAATAACAAAGTATATTGTTGGTTTGCAGTAATTTATCAAGATCAGCCCTGGCTAGTGATGGGTTTCGTGACTGGAGACATTTAAGCGCACGAATAAAGGAGCCTGAAACATCTTTGTCCCATTATCAATCACAAATGCAATTTCTTGAACTTGCTAAACGATTACAAAAGCAGCAAATTATTGACAGTTTGCAGCAACGTGAAATAAATGCCGAAAAAGCACATTTTTTTGCGCAGGTTTAATGACAAATCGTATATTGTGTTTAATATTTAGGAAAACATAATAACGCCTTTTGCGGTTCAAGCAACAAATTATTTACAGAAAATAATGGCAAACCCCTTGGACCTGTTGAAATGATAGCCACATTTGATCTTACTATGGATGAGCATTTGAGAAGAGGCTCGAATAAGGAAATATCGGATCATTACCTAAGTTGGGCGATTCAGAATGAAATGATCCATCTCATTGCGCAAGAATTAAAAGCGAAAGCGCAAATATCAGTCACGAGGAAAAGTTAACATTTATAATAAGAATTGTGGAATCTCCAAATGATGACGTCACAATTTAGGAATATTTTACTGATTTTCTATCAGTTGTTAAAACTGCAGGATCTCATTTAAGTGAAGTTCTCTTCTTGCCAATACAGACGTGTATTGTCTCCAAGATTGTAGGGACAAGCTGACGGTAACGGCGCCAGTATGGCTGGGAGTGCAGACGAGAATTTGAAATGAACATCCAGAGCCCTTTTTTGTTCCACGTACGGCACTTCGTTTACATTTATTGTTGAGAGGTGTGTATGGCCTCCTGTATTCCTATGACTTTGTTGGAACAATTCAAAGACTTGATACAATGTTTTCTGTGTCAGAGGACAGGTGGTCTATTGTCACAAACATTTGCGGGAATTAACGCTAAAATCATTGGCACCATCTAGAAGACAATGTAAATGTCAGTCTGCATGTCAAGCCGATTCGTTTTCGTTTAAGTCAAATTTGAAAAAAACATTGGAAGAAATCAGTGAATCAACCAAAGATCCAAAAATAAGAAGTGAGGCCCAATCACTGATTCAATCAGAATTAAATTACGAATTTCTTTTGGTAACAGTTATATGGTAAGAAATACTTGTCACTGTTAATTAAGTTAGCAACATTTTACAAACTACGGGTGCTGATTTAAACACTGCAACAGCACATTTAAAAGGTTTAAAGGATTATTATTTTTATATCGAGATAATGGATTTGATATAGTAAAAGAAAGAGTCAAACACATCTGTTCATAAAATGACATTGAAGTAAGATTTAAGAGTATAAGAGCAAAATATCTAAGGATGAAATCTATAAAAGATCCTGAGAAGAAATGTTATACTGATTATGTGTTAAAGAATTATAAATCAAATAACAATGTAAATTGAAGAAAGATTTCAGCAGTTAAACATACGTGTGGATTACTTCGGATGTCTGTACAATATTCCAAAATTAACATTTATGACCGATGAAGAACTTAAAAATATTGCTTGGATTTAGATATTCAAATAACGGATGGAGATAGTTGTGATATCAATGGATTAGAATTATTCGATGAAATAAAATTATTCCAACGTATTACTAGGGGGCTCGCCCACCCCGGGTTTGGTTAACCAGATATACACTTTAAAGGGATTGTTATTTTCATGTAATTCATTTTCACTATTTTTTTATTTCTTGATATTTGCCACTTGGTGTTTTGGTGCAGAACGCACGCGCTCTTCTGAAACCCCCTCGTAAACGGCGATACAATGGGAAACAAATATATTTATTTATACCTCCTATTTGCTCAATCAGCAGCTTGCTTGCTTCCTGCTGCTGCCGCCGAGCCGCGTGATCTGCTTGTCGTGCTGCGCTCTGAACATTTAAAAGCCTTCTGTCTCACTGCCTAGTCTCGCGAGACGTTACAGTGTCTGCGAGAAAAATCACACCTCGGCTCCGTCCAAGCCTTCCTAGATTCGCTATTTACATAAAATAATAGAGAGATGAATACACCGACGAATTGCAGGGACATGCGGTCAGGGGAGGCACAGAATCAGCGGTCATCATGAAAAATAAAATAAATAATAATAATGATAACATAAAATACATTTGTCTACTGGTGTGTGCTATAAATTTGCTTTCTGTATGATTACAATAACTTTGATCATTTTTATCGTGAAAATCGCTGAATTGGCGCATTTAATGTTGAAATGCACACGGGGTTGATGGCTGCAATTGGCGCCTGCCTGTCGCTGTCTCCCTGTGTGTCGCCAATATAAGGTCTGCAGACACGTTTATTATACACCTGACTTCCACAGTCTGGCTAATATCTTTAATGAATGTGTTTAACACATTTAGTCTTGCTGATCGGACATAAAACCTCAGTGAAAAGGCACGAGTTGAAGCAGACAGTACCGTGCCACACCTAAGGGGGTGCATGTGAGCCCACCCGGTGCCTTTGCTGCCGTTCTTCTACGCAGAGGCGCCGATAAGTTTGCGAGATCAGAAGTGCAGCGGCCGTTTATTTTTATTTGTTGTTCCGACTGACTGCCAAAATGGAAGATTAAGACTTTTAAAAGTAAAGGAAAATAAGGAGGACTTTTACAAGAAAGTGCAGAAGTATAGGCGCATGGACTTCATTTACAAATAAAAGTAAGACCGTAAAAGGTTTTCAATTTTATATATAAAAAAATGGGATCGGACTAAAAAAAAATAACAATCCAATATTGAAAAACTAAAATAAATAAAATATTCCTTTGTTTTTCTTGTTATCCTTTTGTTGAACAATCTGCTTTAAAATTGATTAAAGTATCAGAATTTAAAGATTTATCCATCCCTACTATACAGGGTCACAAGGGTCTGCTGGAGCCAATCCCAGCCAACACTGGGCACAAGGCAGGAAACAAACCCTGGGCAGGGTGCACACCTCCACACACGGGACAATTTAGGATCGCCAATGCACCTAACCTGTATAACTTTGGACTGTGGGAGGAAACCCATGCAGACACGGGAAGAACATGCAAACTCCACACAGGGAGGACTCAAGAGGCGAACCCAGGTCTCGTAACTGCGAGGCAGCAGCGCTACCACTGCGCTATAGTGCCGCCCATTAAAAGATTTTAAAAACAACTAAATATTTAAATTAAGGTCAAAATTGAAATATGCTTTTTTTGTACTCCTCTCTATTCATCCATCCGATCCGCTATATCCTAACTACAGGGTCATGGGGGTCTGCTGCAGCCAATCCCAGCCAGCACAGGGTGCAAGGAAGGAAACAAACCCCGGGCAGGGTGCCAGGGCACACACACACTCACAGGACAATTTAGGATCACCACTGCACGTCTTTGGACTGCGGGAGGAAACCCACGCAGACACAGGGAGAAAATGCCAACTCCACGCAGGGAGGACCCAGGAAGTGAGCCCAGGTCTCCTAACTGCAAGGCAGCAGCGCTACCACTGCGCCACCGTGCTGCCCACCACTCTATCCTTTTGTTTGTATTGAATGAGTTTGAATTGTGGAATTGCAACGGCAAGTTTAGAACACATGGAGGGTGAGGAGCAAATGCGCTCTCTCTGCTCTCTCCGCTCTCTGTCGCTGTTATAAATGTAACATTCTTTCTCAGTCAGATATGCGCCCTGGGCCGCACGGTGGCACAGTGGGTAGCGCTGCTGCCTCGCAGTTGGGAGACCTGGGGACCTGGGTTCGCTTCCCGGGTCCTCCCTGCGTGGAGTTTGCATGTTCTCCCCGTGTCTGAGTGGGTTTCCTACTGGCGCTCAGGTTTCCTCCCACAGTCCAAAGACATGCTGGTTAGGTGGATTGGCGATTCTACATTGGCGCTAGTGTGTGCTTGGTGTGTGGGTGTGTCTGTGTATGTCCTGTGGTGGGTTGGCACCCTGCCCGGGATTGGTTCCTGCCTTGTGCCCTGTGTTGGCTGGGATTGGCTCCAGCAGACCCCTGTGTTCGGATTCAGCGGGTTGGAAAATGGATGGATGGATGGATATGCGCCTTACCTGTGTGTGTAAAGAATGAGATATGAAACATAACCAGCAGTCAATGTGCAGGCTGGCTGCCACTCTTTGGGCTTCACAGATTTGTAAATCGGACTCTGAAGGTGTCAGTGCCGCACAGCCATGAACCTCAATACACATCACTGATGAATTATAAACCCCCAGACTTCCTGAAAATATTACGAAATGTAAGGGAGTCTTCTCGCAGTTTAGTTACTTGCTTGCAAATATTATTAACTTTTCCCATAACGACAGTTACAGCTGAGAGGCGATTTTCAGAGCTGAAAATAATGAAGAATTATCTACGAGCCACCATATGACAAGAGAGATTGTCAGACATGGCATTACTCTCAATAGAAAATGAGTTATGTGAATCCATTGGAAATGAAGATAGAATAAAAGATTTTGTGGAAAAGAAAGCTTGAAAAATAAATTTCAAATAATGTTTAAAAACTCAATTTGTTGTTTGTAGTTTTGTAGTATCTTTTCTTGTATTTCTTGTATTGCAATTTTTTTGTAATAAATTAAAATAAAGTTTTTAATGAAATTTTAAGTGTGTTGTTTTCTTAAATCTGAATTAATATAGCATGTACAATTAATTTTTTTCTTAATATTTTTAGTAAAATCTCCCTCAAGTCAAATGTCAATTATTTTTAAATTAAATTAAGGGCCCCATATTAGGTCTTGCAGCCGCCCCCACACATGCTAACGGTGGTCCTGACTGCACTTTGCAATCACCATTGAGTCACTGGCCATTTACTTTTGAATTGTATCAGAGATAAAGGGAATTATCAGTTAAGGCCTTGAACAGGTCATATGGTGCTGTGTATATCTGACGCACAGCATTCTGGGCCAGCAGTCCTAACAGCACTTGCATTGTTTCACAAGATATCTGGACTCGAAGATTCCTTTGAATAAAGTGTGCTTTGTCCAGTGAACTCTCCAGCACACAATACTAGACTCAACAAAATTTTCAAAGTCTGCATGGAAAAAGTCAAACAAGACATGAACAGATGGTCTACCCTCCATCTCACATTAGCAGGGAGAATCCCCAAATACATAAACAATCACTCTCTAAAAGATTAGATTCAATTGTGACCTCATCTATTTGAATTGGAAACATCCACACATCCAAAGGGCAACTCCACAGCGACACAGAGCAGAAGGGAGCACGGCACTGCTTAGCTTTCCGTTTTATTACTGAGCTGCAAAAATACAAACTATAAGAACCTGGACATGGACACAAATTGATGAATATACACAAGCCTGGTGTGCAATACAAATAAACTAAATAAACTCTGGCTGTACTTCTTTATATGCCCTGCTCTGTGCCTAGTAAACACAAATTATCATCGATATACTAATAATTCAAATGTCCGTCACTCACTTAGAATATTGAACCAATACAGGAAGCACTTCAAGACAGAGAAGCTCTAATGTGTCACACTTTTCCATGATGATCCTCTTTTTCTGCCCTCTCAAACCTACACAGTATTTAATGTCTGAACACAAACACTTTGAGGACTGCATAGAGATAATATCTCTGCATCTTATGAACAATCACATTTCAAATTTCACTTCCCAGCAATACAGTCTTTCTCATCAGAACTTTGCTAAATGGACCTGCCTGGTTGTCCTCACCTCCCAGCCATTTCTATTCCAGAGTCAATCCTGATCAGTCTGAAGACTCAGACAGCATCTCAATAAAATAGAAAAGCATCTTAATGTCTCCTCCTTTCAAAGATCCTACTTACGTACGTTTGCTAAAGGATCGTTCATTTGCCACCTGTGAAAAGGAGTGGAAGGCAGCCAGCCATGCCCAGAATACACGCTGGCTCCACTTGCACAAATCACTCAATCATTCAACTTCAAATCTTTTACCAAGCACATTTATCTCCTTTAAAATTGTCCAAAATGGATCCAGGCCAAGACTCGACCTGTGGACATTGTCCTTGAGCTCCAGTGTCACTGGGCCTGCACCAAAGTGACATCATTCTGGACCAAAACCTTGAAATGCCATCAGACAGCCTCGGTGTCCCAGTCACTCCTAACCCATTAACAGCTGTGCTTGGTGGGCTGACAGAGGGACTTAACATCGACAAGGACAAACTAACTGTAGTCACCTTTACTTCACTACTAGCATGTATGTAGACGTATCTCACTCAACTGGAAGAATCCCAGCCCAGCTCTTTGAAGTAACACATGTTCTGAAATATTTGAAATTTGGGAAAATCAAATTCCCACTTAGAGGGTCCGTTCAAAACTTTGTAAAAATACGTCAGGATCTCATTAACGAGTCCAATAGAATAACCTTTTATATTGGCCAATAGGACATTCTCCTGTCTTTCTTTTTTCTTTTCTTTTATAAAGATTTGCTCATGTTGTAGTCTCTCCTCTCTTTCTCTCGGGTGGGAGTTGAATTTTGCGTTGCTAACTTTGACATGATTGTATGAATGTTGTTTTCTTCAAATAATATCAATAAAATTCAATAAAAAAGAAGAGAGAAAGGAGAAAATAACAACAAGTGAGATGAATGAAAGTGAGCCTGCACTTCTGTGACACAGTGACACACACACACACAGTCACACCAGGGGAGGACATGAAGTGTCAGAGATACTCATCAGGACCACCAAATCAATAAGAACACAAACTCACCTGTAAAAACTGCTCACCACTTGGAGTTCAGACGTCTGCACGAGGACCTGCACATGACAAGAGCAGAATGGGGACTGTGAAGATAGCATTTGGTGACATCAGTTCTATTCACTGAGCAGTCATTACTAGAACAGGGCTGTTCAGATGTAACACAAAACTGACAAGCAGCTAAAACACCAAACACTGAAGCCCACTAAAGTACCAGTCAGTGGTGCCCAGCATACCCACTGGTGTGTAACACACTGGGCTCACAGCAGGTGTTTAAAGACTTATGAAGACTTAGCAGCTCTCACTTTATGTCTCGGCTGTTCCTTTTCACCACAGATGGTCTTCAGGTCCTCTTTGTCAGAGAAGTCAGACGTGAGTTGTTAAGCTGGAGAGCCCACCAAGAATGAATAGAACACACTGTGTTGAGGGCCTTTAAAGGCTTTAGTTGTCTAGGGTTCTACAGGTCTTTATCTCTGTGACTTTGTGTCCAAGCAAAACCTCTTACAGAGTTTGCTCTCCAGACCAATCAGCTCTACACAGGGTTACAGCGGTCAACGTTGGGTGTCTTTTCATGGGGGATGCCTTATAAGATCCCATCAGCTGTTTGGTGAGGTGGACTGTTGGTCGTCACTTTAAACATGTGTACATCAGGGGTGTCCAGCTCGTTTAATGTTTGCCAAAATACACTCTGATTAACCCCCAAAACATTTGGTTTAATGTTCTGTGGACTGATGTGTCAAAAATGGGACTTTATGGAAGACACGGGTCTGGTTCCTTCTGGAGTAAAGCTAACCCAGGTTTCCACAATAAGAACATCATGGTGGGAGTAGTGTGATGGTATGTGGTATGTGGATGCTTTGCTTTTTCAAGGCCTGGGTGACTTGCCAAAATTGAGGGAAGCTTGAAATCAGCCATCTGACAGAAGGGACTGAAGGAGAATGTTTGGTCATTGGTCTGTGATCTGAAACTGAGTCAGTAGTTATATGTATGCACCTACTGTCACTTTGATTTATGACCTTTAAGCCCCGCCTCCTTTGGACGTTGGACTGGAAGTCCCGCCCTTCAGATGGTTAGACCTGGAGTCCCACCCCTTTCCTCTGATTGATGGATTTGAAGGACGCGCCCCTTTACTCTGATTGGTGGATTTGAAGGACGCGCCCCTTTACTCTGATTGGTGGATTTGAAGGATGCGCCCCTTTACTCTGATTGGTGGATTTGATGGATGTGTCCCGCTCCTACACCTGTTTGCCCCGCCCCCCACCCCCACCACCTGTTTAACCCCTCCTTGATCCCGCCCCATCCACCTGTATGCCCCCGGAAACTGTCAAGAGCAGCCCCCCTTCTCCCAAAGACAAGTCCAGGCCTGTTGGTGGTTCACTGCTCTCGAAGACACATACACACGAGCGTTTCAAGGGGCAGAGCCGCCGGTCTCTACTGTTTTGGGTAAGATCTCCTGTATCTATGATTTAAAATATCTATCCTTTACATTAATACATGTAAGGCTTTTTTTTATTTGATCTACGCATAGAGAAACCATTCACGCGGTTAGCAGGCATGAGTCTGGGTCTTGCCTGCTTCTGTGTGAGGTCGAAGCTCCAAGCCGACAAGCTCGAAATAGGAGTTGCCGGCTCTCTGTCTGTACAGAGACTGACTGAGCGCACCGTTAGATCCAAACTGACAGCCCCTGTGCCTAAATCATACCTCCTCCAATCCCAGGCGTTGGGGAGGTGCATTTTACAGCTCCTAGGCAACAGATTGCGTCCGAAGTGAAAATTGACCTTACCTTGCGGAATGCCACTTGTAAAAGAAATGATGTTTTTGGACATTCCAAAGACACGGGGCAACAGGGTAACTGGGCATTACAAGCGTATCTGGTTAAAATGTTTGTCAAACATTTGCTATCATAAAGTAATTCCAAACCTCTGCCCAACCATCTGTTTTCTCCAGAAACTGTCAAGAACCAGTGATGGATGGGTGCCCCCTCCTTGAACCTCCGCCCAGACCCTCCTGTATCTATCTATGACTTTAAAGATCTATCCTTTACTTTAACACATGTAAACCGTTTTTTTATTTGATGTGTCAAACATAGAGAAATCTCCCAGACATTCTCTGCTTATTTGCATGTGTGACTTTTAATCATTTTCAGCACATTGTATCCATTCACGAGTAATGACCGTCTTGTGAAATCTTTGCATCAGGCTGTGTCTCTTTCGGCCTTAAATGATGCATAGAGAATAAATTGAGTAATGTTAACATTTCCATAAATAAACTACGGTAGGACAAATCGTCAGAACATCGGCTCTCTGTCTGTACAGAGACTCACTGAGCGCACCGTTAGATCAAACTGACAACCCCTGTGCGCACACGTGTGTCAACAGAGGTCAGTCAGCTCCCCCTCCCACCCTTCCCCCGGAACGGGAGTGCGCATTAAGTTTGCTCGCACGCTGCATCTCAGAGAACGAGTTAAGGGATTTAAAAATTACATTTTAAATAATAGGCAACATCACCCTTTTAAATGGAGTATTAAAAAAAACAATCCTCTGGTGTATAAAAAGTATTTCTCACACATAGATTTTTTTTTAGACGTTTAAATGTTAGAGCGCCTTCAAAGCGCAATCATTCTGGGAAAGGCGCTTTAAAAACACTCTGGCAAGCCAAGCTTTCCAGGGCTTAGCGGCCGCCTGGGTGGTGTGGGGTAGCGTTTTACAGCACCTAGGCATCAGGTTGTGTCCTGAACTTTAAACTCATCTCGGAGCGTCTGACGTGAAAATTGACCTTCCCTTGCGGAATGCTGCTTGTAAAAGAAATGAGACATTAAGCGTGTCGGTTAAAATGATTGTAAATATTTGGTATCAGAAAGCACTTACAAATTCCGGTCAATCTTTGCCAAGCTAAGGGAAAGTGGGAGGTGAGTGCTTTTACAGATCCTAGGTAACAGATTGTGTCCTGACCTTTTAACTCATCTCGGAGCGTCCGACGTGAAAAGCGGCCTTACCTTGCGGAATGCCGCTTGTAAAAGAAATGATGTTTTTGGACATTCCAAACAAACAGGGCAACAGGGTAACTGGGCATTACAAGCGTGTCCAGTTAAAATGTTTGTCAAATATCTGCTATTAGAAATCATTTACAAAAATACCGCTCTTTTCTCAATAAAAAGAGTGGCTTTTACAATCAAGCACATATCTTAGCTCTCCCTGAGAACAGCAAGATGAATTTCAGCCATGACAGGGCGTTTTCACAACTTTATAAATGAAGTATTCTTCAAACGACTAAAACTAAATGAAAAATAATTGTCGTTTATACAGGATTCCCCGCAGAAAGCGGTCTGTCTCCGAATCACGGTAAGTCCCTTTCATGATTCTTATAAGCGTTAAATGAGCATATTTAAAAAACGGAATTTTGAATCCTTACATTTCTTCCTTAGAAATATTCATTCAAGCCGGCTTGGAAAGCGGTATGGGCCTTTTTAAAAATGATAGATGTTTACAAAGTGCATGTGTAAGAGCGCACGTATTTGGTTATGATCAGTTTTTCACTCCGTCTGGTGAGATTATAAATGGGCATGTTTCTATCTGTCTGTAACGTTCACGAAATTATAAAGTTTGTTGTAAAAATATGAGTGTTTGAATCCTTTAATTTTTTATCTTTAGAGAATTATATCCCCGTAGAGTCTCCGATTTATTATACGGTTTCAGGTAAGACCCTTTTTAAAATGCTTTAGGCTGGCAACGTGTTTGAGTGCTTGTGCAGGAGCGTCAGAGTGTCAACGCACTCGTGCGTGCATGAGCTAGGGCACGCGCTGGTATCTGAAGCTTTCATTCATTGCGGTAAATGTATTTATTTTAATACCTTCCAGATTTCCAAAGTCCGGGCGACTTGTAAACGTATCCAGTGTATTTGAATAGGTTTAAGGGACTTATATCTTAAGAACTAGGCTGTCTGTTTTGATAATTTTTTATCCATCTTGGCGTAGGGATTGAGGTTTGTTATAGTGTTTCAGGTAGTTACAAAATAACCTATTTAGTTCGAGAGGCTGTCTAGCTAACGTAAAATAGAATTTTTTTTTATGGACAAGCATCTAGTGGAATAGAGTCTGCAGGTTGATAATGCATGAGCTGTGGGTGTGTGGATTGCTTGATTTAAAGAGAGCACGCCTGTTTTTTAATGAAGCGCCACAAACTTTGCAAGCTTAGGATTTTTTTTTGTTTTAGAAGCTAGTCCTTTACAGAGTGAAGAAGTTTCTCAAAGGGCATCCTCCGGGTTGACCAATTGCAGTAAGTGTCATTTCAGTTTATCGAAGAACCGTTGAAGGCATACATTGTGAAATGAGGCCTTTAACTAAAAAGTTCATACGTTTTATTTACAGGCCCCAGTCCCCCGGGTATTTTAACGCAAGTGCTGGACGGATCAGAAAATATAAACTTGTATCGTAACTGGCAGAATCTACAAACACCTCCACCCTCTGAGAGAGGCGTTCAGTATTTTCCGGCGCCCTATGGGAGCGGCACCCTCTTTTTCTAACAGGCGGACCCCTTTGTTGGCGCCGCTTCACTCTGAACACGGATATCGGCTTAAAACCGCTATTCCCTTCATCCTGACTACCAGCAGAGACATCGACAAAGACTGGAACAACTGACCGCACAACTTCACCAATTATTGGCAGACTTTGTAGAATTGGAGGCTCCTGTGTACAACTCTACACCCGAAATGTGTTTAGACTTGATGCATATGAATGCCTTTTACATCCATCTAACCCGTAAATAAAGGAGCCGTTTAATATTTATGAAAATAATATTCTTTGCAAAATATTATTATTCTGTGTTCATAATTGTATATTATATTCTGTGTTTATAATTGTTGCCTTTGATTAAATTTAGGTCATGCCTGAACAACAGCTCTAGCGGAAACTAGGTATGATGTGGTCATCCGGTCTCCAAGACAACTTTTCCTTTATTACATTTAAATTTCTTGTCTCTGAAAATTCACTCATAGGTCATACGCTACTGCTCTTAGAGCCAGGAGGCTATAGTGCTTGGCTCTTTTGCACAGCTGAAGTTCATTGAACTAATATCATGTTTTTAAAATGAGCACGCTTGTATACCTCACAAAATAGCAGAGCTAATCACTCTTTCTGCTTAAACACTAAAGCATTAGTGAACAAAATACATTTTCAGTAGCCAAGTAAAATGACCGGATGCTTTAACATCAAAATAAAGCATCTAAAAGCATCTTTGTAAAGGTCCAATTTTAAAACATTATAAGAAAAATCCTTGTTTCCAAAAGAGTTTTGCCCATTTTTCCAACAGGCTTCTTGACTGATCTTTGGAATCATCAGGGTCTTTCTGATCACATCCACCCAAACACGGCATATAACTTAATTTCTGTACTGTACTCATTTTAAATGATAATAGCCTGTATAAAGTCCCTAAGGGAACTGGAGACATCATATATCTTTTTTTGCAAGCTCAAGTAATTCAGAGTCTGCTCACAACACAAATGTACGGTTATTTTTTCTCAAATGGCCAAATCTTTGTCAGGCTAATCATGAAAAAATAAAAATCAGATTTTATTCTCATTAGAGTTTATTTCCATATTTTATTATACCTACTTAACTTTTATCGACATTTATCTTATCTCTATATTTATTTTTCTAGTATCAGAATGTAATTTAAGTTAATTTGTTTGGGTTCAATAGAGGTATTTTTCGTTTTTTTCACATCTTAGCACCCCCCTAGGTGGGGTTCGCCCCAACAGTTTGAGAGCCACTGTTGTTAGGGGTGTTTTGTAAAACACTCTGGGGCATTTCAAGTTAAATTAGATTCCCTTGGCATTCCATTTTTGTTGTAAATTGTATTTAGTCTCTCTTTCTGTCTTTATTTACTAAACATTTTATACGATTAGAAAACAGTTATCTTGTTCACGCTTTAATTTAAATCAGCATTTTCATCGACAGGTTATAAACACTCAGGACCCAGGATGCTTTGTATAATACAAAGTTTTAGAAATTCTGTTAGCGCTTGGTAATAGCCTTCCATTTACAACAGTTATGAGCCCCCTGAAAAATAAGAATGGTTATACACTACTGGGCTGACTAGGCTTATTTTGGACGCGTTAGGCAAATCAGAAAGGAAAATGTTTTAGTGAATAGTTACATAATATCTATTACCAGTAACGGCGTACAGCACGATAACGTTGCAGTGAATACACTTGACTTGAGCATTCGTGGTATTCCTCCTCTTTCTCTGGACGTGTAGCATTCGTTTGCTCAGAGGAAGATGGGCTTGCTGCTTCTGAGCAGCTTTTTTTTTCCACCCTAGCGGGCCGCTGCTTCTCTGTTCTCTTTTATTTAATCTGCCTCAAGAATGATTAACGAGCCGCTCCCACACGCATGCGCAGCACAGCCGCCCTGCTGGGCGGGGCCGAGAGTTGATTCAACGATAAATTAAAAAGAGTAATAAAATCAACACCCGAAAGCGGATAGTAGCCGTCACGTAGTATATGTGTAACAAATTTCAACCAATAGGTGAAACGGTTTGCGAGCTACAGGTGATTTAAAACCCCGGACAGACAAACGAACAGCCACGTTAGCTTATTATAGAAGAAGATATGTGTTAGCACAAGGAATACAAGTTTACTAAAACTGTGAGGTTTATTCTTTCTTTTAGGTAGTCCAAGTTACATAGGACATCTATCCTTGAAAACGGCTTTTCCCCAGCACATTGCAACTGAACCTACGTGTTTTTGCATTATATTATTAGCTAAGCGGTCATCTATTTAGCCCGTTCCTCGGCGTTGGGCAAAACATCTGTTAGTATGATGCTAATTAACATTAGCCTGCTATTGTTAGGACCTTATATGGCACTAAAAGTTGGGCTTATATTCCTCCAGAGTCAGGAAGAACATGAAAAAGTGGAGTTATTACAATTTGAAAAAATGCCAAAATGTATAAAAAAACATGGATATGGGACAAAATCAGCATGAAAAGAAATCTTTTTGACATGTGCAGTCTGGAATAGTCTGAACATGTCTTAAATAAAACATATTTTAAAAAAAAATATTAAAACTGAACAAAGCACAGAAGTACCCTTTAATGATATCCATTAGTGTTAAGTATTATCAAGCACTGGGTTCTATTTAGAAGGTTTATTTAGTTATAAGCAAAATGATCGGATGCGTTTTGCTTTGAAATTAATCATAGTTTGACACAGCTTTAAGAATGAGAATGCAAGACGAACCTATACACTTAATAACAAATGTTGCCGTTTCAATTAGGGATATCTTGGATCTCCGTTTTATTTTAACCTTTGGACCAGAAACCCCTGGTCAGGGACATATATTGAAAATGAACTGTGCTGACATGCTAGCTAAATAGATATAAGATATTTGAGAATGCGGACCTGAGCTCTAACCCCAAGATTCTGACAAACTAAGGGGTCCCCACTTCATTGCCAGACTTTCTGCGGGTGCTATGGATCTTGTAATGGAGAACGCAAAAGATTCTATAATCTTTAAGGGGCATGTGTCCACAGTGTTAACCAACCATAGGACGTGATGTTCAAAATTCAACTAGGGTTTTTCCGAAGAGATGGGACAAGTGCGTCGTGTGTTCTGTATTCTCTTTTCACAATGACCAGACTCCCGAGAACTTAGGCCGTTTTTATGTAGAAGTACATTTCACAGACCTGAATAAGAGACGATCCATCAAACTACTCTGGACGCAAAGAAGGGCCAATCAGGCGGGTGGGGTGGGACGCTTTTTTCAAAGAGTCTTTGCTCCCCCAAGGACCCTGCGTTCTCAGAGTTATAATATGCTTTTTCCAAGACCTGCAACATCCTCGACGGTGAAAGAAATTAGGGTTAGGGTTTAAAAATCAAACGGTACTTTATTGGTCATTTTCAAAAACAATGTAAAATTCAGAGAGGTTTTACCAAACACTTCAAAACATAATATTACAACTCAACAGCCTGTTTAAAAGCATATGATATCACCGGTACATTCAGACACTTCATCTGATTTTTCTAGGTCTTATACTCCGTAAAACCTAAAGGTCCATTAGACCTATCCGGTCCAGAAAATAGCTTTTAGAGAAAGCCGCAGCTATTTACCATATTTTTGAGTAAGAGTCATCGCCCGTGTTATGAAAGTCTTGTACAATAGCCTCCTTAATAGAATGTTCATTTTCAGTTCGTCGGCAGCATTTTGTACAAAGGCGTGAATCTGGTGAAAAGGTCAAAAGATGTTGAAACAGTCCAGAGTCAGGCTCCAGAGCCACGGTTTGTGGAAAACAGAACCTTTTGAAATGCTTCACTCAGGTTCTGCCAGTTTGTTCAAGGACCATGCCGCATAATCCGTATCCTTGGGTAATATTTTCCAAGCTGCCGGAACCTCTACCGTTCATCCATGGCCTCTTCTTGTGGCCTGGACTGAATGGCTATCTCCTCAGCCCCCCTGCTAGGCTCCCCGGAACATCATTAGCAGGTACAAAAATGTCAGGTACTGCGCGGTTCTCCAGGAAACTATCCGACTCAGACATATCACCTGGGGCAGGTAACGGAGACTCAGCCTCCTAGATCTGGTCAGTTGAAGGCATAAGAAGGTCCGGCCTAGGAGGCTGGTCTGGAGGCTAGCCGTTAGGTGCAGAGTCCCCGGTGTCGGGCACGTTAGCCTCAGGTCAAAACAGGCCATTGTGGGGGGCCGTCTGGCCCGTAGACCATCATGCCTGATCAGGAGAATAGCCTTAGAGGTGCTGATTGTTAACCACTCAAAACATGTCGTTGAAAAATTGTTTTATAGCCCGGCAAATCCTGTCCACTTGGGGGCCCAAAGACTCTTTGAAAAGAGCGTCCCATCCCACCCGCCTGATTGGCCCTTCTTTGCGTCCAGAGTAGTTTGATGGATCGTCTCTTATTCAGGTCTGTGAAATGTACTTCTACATAAAAGCGGCCTAAGTTCTCGGGAGTCTGGTCATTGTGAAAAGAGAATACAGAACACACGACGCACTTGTCCCATCTCTTCGGAAAAACCCTAGTTGAATTTTGAACATCACGTCCTATGGTTGGTTAACACTGTGGACACATGCCCCTTAAAGATTATAGAATCTTTTGCGTTCTCCATTACAAGATCCATAGCACCCGCAGAAAGTCTGGCAATGAAGTGGGGACCCCTTAGTTTGTCAGAATCTTGGGGTTAGAGCTCAGGTCCGCATTCTCAAATATCTTATATCTATTTAGCTAGCATGTCAGCACGGTTCATTTTCAATATATGTCCCTGACCAGGGGTTTCTGGTCCAAAGGTTAAAATAAAACGGAGATCCAAGATATCCCTAATTGAAACGGCAACATTTGTTATTAAGTGTATAGGTTCGTCTTGCATTCTCATTCTTAAAGCTGTGTCAAACTATGATTAATTTCAAAGCAAAACGCATCCGATCATTTTGCTTATAACTAAACTAGGGGTCTCCGCCCCCTGCTCGCTTCGCTCGCCAACCCCTGGCGTTGGGGCATGACAAAGAGTGAGATGTATGAATTAGATATAGAATAGTGTGCAGGTGTGGATGATGCATATAGAAAGCCAAAAATACAGTGTTTGGCACAGAGTAATGGTTTAGTGGAATATTTCTTTGTACACAACATTAGTAGTAAAGATGGTGTCCTGTCCTTGAATGAGTCTTCCTTGGCATGGAGCATTTATAACTTTAACTTTAACGTCAGATGAACGTCGAACAAGTGAGAAGGCAACATAAAGTTGTCCATGTCCAAAAACGGGCTCAGAGAGGTAGATGCCAACCTTGTCCATGGTTTGTCCTTGTGATTTGTTGATGGTCATGGCAAATGCAGGTTTAATGGGGAACCGTCTGCGCTTCAATGTAAAAGGTAATTCTAGGTCAGAACTCGTAAGGTCAATTCTAGGAATGAGAACAGTATTGTTAGCATGTGATCTTGTAAGAACTGTTGCTTGAATAACATTGTGTGTCATGGTGTTGACGACTAAACGTGTGCCATTGGATAAACCCTGTTTTTTTTTGGACATAATATAGTGCGTTGTGTTAAAAGGGGCATTTTGTCTAATGAGACCACTGTTCCAAATATCTCCGTAAGTAAGTCGTCGCAGATTTTGGGTTGAGGAATTGTAATAATATCTGGGTGAAGTCCATCTGTATTGGTGAGGGTATAATGTTCTAGTTGTAATAACCAATTGTTATATTCGTGATCTGGAAATCGCATGCAGGTGGGCGCGAGCGGCTTCTTTTTTTTGTGTGCAAAGGGTTTTGTGCGGCGCTGTGCGTCGCCTGCGTTTGACTCCTTTTTTCTGTGGTCGCGTCCGCCTCTCGCGGAGCCTCATTTCTTGGTGCGCCAGCGCAGTACGTCTTTTTGCGGCTACGGCCCATGGCCAGATGTCCCTGCGTCCATCCGGTTTAGCATTCTCGGTTAGTAATATGGATAAACCTTCTAAATAGAACCCAGTGCTTGATAATACTTAACACTAATGGATATCATTAAAGGGTACTTCTGTGCTTTGTTCAGTTTTAATATTTTTTTTAAAATATGTTTTATTTAAGACATGTTCAGACTATTCCAGACTGCACATGTCAAAAAGATTTCTTTCATGCTGATTTTGTCCCATATCCATGTTTTTTTATACATTTTGGCATTTTTTCAAATTGTAATAACTCCACTTTTTCATGTTCTTCCTGACTCTGGAGGAATATAAGCCCAACTTTTAGTGCCATATAAGGTCCTAACAATAGCAGGCTAATGTTAATTAGCATCATACTAACAGATGTTTTGCCCAACGCCGAGGAACGGGCTAAATAGATGACCGCTTAGCTAATAATATAATGCAAAAACACGTAGGTTCAGTTGCAATGTGCTGTGAGTTTGGGTTTGATCCGTTCTTAATATGTTTTTTTTTTTAATTTCCTCTGCGACTTAGTATTTGTGATATGGGCGAGTCAATGTTTCATTTTGGAATAATGTTTAGCTTAACTCTGCCCTTGACCATGATCACCGCACAAACCCCGGGCCTTTGACTCGTAATCAAGAAGAATGCAACCACTTCTTGACTCTTGGAATCCCCTTCATCCTGAATGCGACTCAAACAAAGGGTGTTTTTTTCACAAACAGAGGGGAAAAGCCGTTTTCAAGGATAGATGTCCTATGTAACTTGGACTACCTAAAAGAAAGAATAAACCTCACAGTTTTAGTAAACTTGTATTCCTTGTGCTAACACATATCTTCTTCTATAATAAGCTAACGTGGCTGTTCGTTTGTCTGTCCGGGGTTTTAAATCACCTGTAGCTCGCAAACCGTTTCACCTATTGGTTGAAATTTGTTACACATATACTACGTGACGGCTACTATCCGCTTTCGGGTGTTGATTTTATTACTCTTTTTAATTTATCGTTGAATCAACTCTTGGCCCCGCCCAGCAGGGCGGCTGTGCTGCGCATGCGTGTGGGAGCGGCTCGTTAATCATTCTTGAGGCAGATTAAATAAAAGAGAACAGAGAAGCAGCGGCCCGCTAGGGTGGAAAAAAAAGCTGCTCAGAAGCAGCAAGCCCATCTTCCTCTGAGCAAACGAATGCTACACGTCCAGAGAAAGAGGAGGAATACCACGAATGCTCAAGTCAAGTGTATTCACTGCAACGTTATCGTGCTGTACGCCGTTACTGGTAATAGATATTATGTAACTATTCACTAAAACATTTTCCTTTCTGATTTGCCTAACGCGTCCAAAATAAGCCTAGTCAGCCCAGTAGTGTATAACCATTCTTATTTTTCAGGGGCTCATAACTGTTGTAAAATGGAAGGCTATTACCAAGCGCTAACAGAATTTCTAAAACTTTGTATTATACAAAGCATCCTGGGTCCTGAGTGTTTATAACCTGTCGATGAAAATGCTGATTTAAATTAAAGCGTGAACAAGATAACTGTTTTCTAATCGTATAAAATGTTTAGTAAATAAAGACAGAAAGAGAGACTAAATACAATTTACAACAAAAATGGAATGCCAAGGGAATCTAATTTAACTTGAAATGCCCCAGAGTGTTTTACAAAACACCCCTAACAACAGTGGCTCTCAAACTGTTGGGGCGAACCCCACCTAGGGGGTGCTAAGATGTGAAAAAACGAAAAATACCTCTATTGAACCCAAACAAATTAACTTAAATTACATTCTGATACTAGAAAAATAAATATAGAGATAAGATAAATGTCGATAAAAGTTAAGTAGGTATAATAAAATATGGAAATAAACTCTAATGAGAATAAAATCTGATTTTTATTTTTTCATGATTAGCCTGACAAAGATTTGGCCATTTGAGAAAAAATAACCGTACATTTGTGTTGTGAGCAGACTCTGAATTACTTGAGCTTGCAAAAAAAGATATATGATGTCTCCAGTTCCCTTAGGGACTTTATACAGGCTATTATCATTTAAAATGAGTACAGTACAGAAATTAAGTTATATGCCGTGTTTGGGTGGATGTGATCAGAAAGACCCTGATGATTCCAAAGATCAGTCAAGAAGCCTGTTGGAAAAATGGGCAAAACTCTTTTGGAAACAAGGATTTTTCTTATAATGTTTTAAAATTGGACCTTTACAAAGATGCTTTTAGATGCTTTATTTTGATGTTAAAGCATCCGGTCATTTTACTTGGCTACTGAAAATGTATTTTGTTCACTAATGCTTTAGTGTTTAAGCAGAAAGAGTGATTAGCTCTGCTATTTTGTGAGGTATACAAGCGTGCTGATTTTAAAAACATGATATTAGTTCAATGAACTTCAGCTGTGCAAAAGAGCCAAGCACTATAGTCTCCTGGCTCTAAGAGCAGTAGCGTATGACCTATGAGTGAATTTTCAGAGACAAGAAATTTAAATGTAATAAAGGAAAAGTTGTCTTGGAGACTGGATGACCACATCATACCTAGATTACCTTTATCAATTCAGTATAAAAGAAAGATCTTGACTTATGGCTGGTACCTCACACAACGCAAAAATGGGTCACCTGAAAAAAAACGAAACATCTAGCAATACCAGGTTGTGTGGTGTTCACACTTTATTTTTCTTTTGTTTTATAGTCCTGTGTATTTGACCTACAATACTTTTCTTCTTCTCTTGCCTGTTATGGAGCTCTGTCTAATTACTTAAAGTTACAGGAATTGGGATATAATGAACTATTTTGGTAAGAATATGCATTAAAGTCTACATAAGAAAGAGTATAAAGGGAAAAGTGTCACCCTAGTGTAGCGGCTTTAGAATGGCTGCTGGTGATTTGGAAGAAGACAGACACAGCAATACCCAAATTCTGCCGTTTATTCTACAAAAGCCACTTTTTTCTACAAGACAAGCAGTAAAGGGCACAGTCAGCACATGTAACGTCAGGCGCTCTCTGTCTCCTGCAAAAGCGTCCTCCAGCTTTTTTTTTTTTTTTTTTTTTAATTAACCATATATACACAAATACGATAAATACAAATTTAACAATTGAATATAAACAGCAACAATGAAGGACAATAATTAACGTTGCAACATACCTACAAGACAAGCAGTAAAGGGCACAGTCAGCACATGTAACGTCAGGCGCTCTCTGTCTCCTGTAGCAAGCCAAACAAAATACCAATGAGGTTGGATCTCCGCTAAACCAAACACTTTTAAAATCCACTTCTGCCGACCAAAAGTGACAACAGACCCTCAAAACACATCAACAACCACGTGGTGTGATGTTTCCACTCAGTTTCAGACAGAAAAACACTCATTTAAAACTTGTCAGCTTATACAAGAGACGGAGAGCATTGAGAAGCACCTTACCTGCAAAAGCGTCCTCCAGCTTTTGCCAGGAGCCTGCTGTACGTCACATGTGCGTCCTATGGGTGTTACATTAATTAAAGCCCCCCCTGCTACAACAGACAAATAAGAACTATATACAACAGATACAATGATTACATTCACATTAAACAAAATTCACAATATATAAAACAGAAGAATTTCAGTATAAAAAAATATAGTTTTGAGAATGTTCACAATAAAACAAACTAACTCAGCCACATACTCCCCCCTGAACTTCTCAAAACACTGAGGGTCAGGTAATGGCAGAGTTCTAAATAACAGTAACATAACATAACATGTCATTATTTTCTCACAGTACATCACAGTACTCTTATGTGCGACAAAACCGTCTCCCAACCAAAAGGGAAAGTGTCAAAAGGAAGCTGGCCAGACTTCCAATGTTCACTTGCGTAAGAAGGTGCCTTATACACAATCTCATCCTAATGAATAAATGACTGTTAATAATAATAATACATTACATTTATATAGCGCTTTTCTCAATACTCAAAGCGCTATCCACACAGGGAGGAACCAGGAAGCGAACCCACAATCTTCCACAGTCTCCTTACTGCAAAGCAGTAGCACTACCACTGCGCCACCTGTGAGGACAACCTGTTACTCCAACATTGAACTTAATTAACAGAATTTTACATATTATACACATTGCTAATTAACTTTGAACTATTCCAATAGGATAACTGACGGTTGTTCACAAAAATAAAGTTTTGGCTAACCCACTAACACCACCACTAGCTTGTTTGTTTCTCTGCGTCATGTTCTGAATCAATCTGTTAACTGGTTTTACTATCCTTCCTACTCTTGTTCTGATGTGCCCTACTGTGTTACTTGGTGCTCTATCGTGTATCAAAGTGATCTCAGACATTGATCCTCTGGCTACTTGGTCCTCAGGATGACTGTGGTTCAGTTCTGGCACTTCTGCACCATGCATACTATCCGTTTCACTGTTGTTGGCCCTATTTGTCTCAGCCCCAACACTGTGACTCACAGCACATGGTCCAGCATGACTACTTACATCATTACTGTCTGCTTGGGAGTTGTCAGCCTCTGGCACAGCATTGTCAGGGGATACTTCAGGAGGTTCAGATGATGCACATTCTCTTTCTGGAGGAACCCCTGAAGGGGTTGTCTCTGCTACCCAACTGGCAGTACGCTCTATAGGGTCAACTTCTGATCCAGTCACAGAGGCAGTTCTATCCACATCACACTGGTCCCAACTTGGTTCAGAGCCACTATCAAAGGAAGGCTCCACTTCCTGTTCGATTACCACTGGCAAGAAGCTAGCTTGCAAGATCAAGTTCCTATGAACAATCTTCTCCTGTCCATTAATGGTGTTTTTGATGTGGTATGTATGGCACTTTGAATCTTTAGAGACCACAGTGTACAGTGTAGAGTCCCATCTGTCAGCCAACTTCCTGCGACCACGTTCACCTCTGTTTGCCAAGAGAACTCGATCTCCTTCCTCAATGTCTGCACCTTTTGTCTTCATGTTGTACAAGTCTGCCTGGCGCCGCTGGCTGGAATCAGTGTTGACTTGGGCCAAGATGAGAGCTTCCTTGAGGTCATCCCTCATTCTCCTGACATAGCTATCATAGTCAATGATATCACTGTTCCTCTGCCATTGCGATGTTATAAAAGCCAGAGGTAAGGTCCATGGCACTAAAGATGGCACTCCCTCCCAGAGCTGCGAGACAGTCAGACTGGTGTGGCAAGGGATGTGCGTCCTTGACTGTGCGCGTGTTCAGCCAGCGATAATCCACACATATCCTGAGATCACCATTCTTCTTCCAAACAAGCACTAGTGGGGAGGCCCACTCACTGTTAGACTTGCAGATGATCTCAAGCTCTTCCATCTCTGTGAGCGCTTGACGGAGCTTATGATATTGCCCTGGTGGGACACGTCGATATGGAAGTCTGAAGGGTCGATCATCAGACAGATGGATGTGGTGAACAAAGTCTTTAGCCATCCCACAGTCAAGCTTACTCTTTGAGAACACATCCTCATACTTTTGCACCAGCTGCAGCAACTGAGATTTCCAGTGGTGGGACACCTCACAGGAGTCAATATCCAGATCTTCCAACCCCAGCTTATGTAGGCTATCATGAAAACTGGGACAAGGAGGGCAGCCTGGCTTGCTGACCACTTCATCACACAGCGTCTGACTCTGCAGCTCAAGCTCCTCAGCTGGTGTCTGTCCAGTGGTCACATCCAAATCTTCAACAGCAATGAAAGGTGACACATTTGCAACCTTGGTGTTGCGCTTTAAGATGATAGGTTTGTCAGAGGTATTCAAAATCCTTATTGGGACCCACTTATCACCACTCATGGAGCACACCGACCTGCAGACAATGGTGATTTTCTTGTGAGTTTGTGCCTTAGATGGTTCGATCAGATAGATAGATAGATAGATAGATACTTTATTAATCCCAATGGGAAATTCACATTCTTCAGCAGCAGCATACTGATACAATAAATAATATTAAAGAATGATAATAATACAGGTGAAAAAAACAGACAATAACTATGTATAATGTTAAATATTAACGTTTACCCCCCCTGGTGGAATTAAAGAGTCGCATGGTTTGGGGGAGGAACGATCTCCTCAATCTGTCTGTGGAGCAGGACAGTGACAGCAGTCTGTCGCTGAAGCTGCTCTTCTGTCTGGAGATGATCCTGTTTAGTGCATGCAGTGGATTCTCCATAATTGATAGGAGCCTGCTGAGCGCCCTTCGCTCTGCCACAGATGTTAAACTGTCCAGCTCCATGCCAACAATAGAGCTTGCCTTCCTCACCAGTTTGTCCAGACATGAGGCGTCTTTCCTCTTAATGCTGCCTCCCCAGCACACCACTGCATAGAAGAGGGCACTCACCACAACTGTCTGATAGAACATCTACAGCATTCTATTGCAGATGTTGAAGGAAGCCAGCCTTCTAAGGAAGTATAACCGGCTTTGTCCTTTCTTGCACAGCGCATCAGTATTGGCAGTCCAGTCTAATTTATCATCCAGCTGCACTCCCAGATATTTATAGGTCTGCACCATCTGCACACAGTCACCTTTGATGATCACTGGGTCTATGAGGGGTCTGGGCCTCCTAAAATCCACCACCAGCTCCTTGGTTTTGCTGGTGTTCAGGTGTAGGTGGTTTGAGTCGGACCATTTAACAAAGTCATTGATTAGGTCCCTATACTCCTCCTCCAGCCCATTCCTGATACAGCCCACGATAGCAGTGTCATCAGCGAACTTTTGCACATGGCAGGACTCCGAGTTGTATTGGAAGTCCGATGTATATAGGCTGAACAGGACCGGAGAAAGTACAGTCCCTTGTGGCGCTCCTGTGTTGCTGACCACAATGTCAGACGTGCAGTTCCCAAGACGCACATACTGAGGTCTGTCTTTAAGATAGTCCACGATCCATGCCACTAGGTATGAATCTAATCCCATCTCTGTCAGCTTGTCCCTAAGGAGCAGAGGTTGGACTGTGTTGAAGGTGCTAGAGAAGTCTAGAAACATAATTCTTACAGCACCACTACCTCTGTCCAAGTGAGAGAGGGATCGGTGTAGCATATAGATGATGGCATCTTCCGCTCCCACCTTCTCCTGATATGCAAACTGCAGAGGGTCAAGGGCGTGTTGAACCTGTGGCCTAAGGTGGTGAAGCAGCAGCCTCTCCATGGTCTTCATCACATGTGATGTCAGAGCAACAGGCCGAAAGTCATTCAGCTCACTAGGACGTGATACCTTTGGGACTGGGGTGATACAAGATGTTTTCCAAAGCCTCGGGACTCTCCCCTGTTCCAGGCTCAGGTTGAAGATGCGCTGTAGAGGACCCCCCAGCTCCGATGCACAGACCTTCAGCAGTCGTGGCGATACTCCATCTGGACCCGCTGCTTTGCTGGCACGAAGTCTCCTCAGCTCTCTGCTCACTTGCGCTGTTGTTATTATGGGTGGGGATGCTTTTCCTATGCTGGTATCAGCAGAAGGATGTGTGGAGGGTGCAGTACTCCGAGGTGAGAGTGAGAGTGGGTTAGGGTGGTCAAACCTGTTAAAAAAGTTGTTCATTTGGTTTGCTCTCTTCACGTCTCTCTCAATGGTGGTACCCCGCTTCGAGCTGCAGCCAGTGATGATCTTTATCCCATCCCACACTTCCTTCATGCTGTTATTCTGCAACTTCTGCTCCAGCTTTCTCCTGTACTGCTCCTTCGCCGCCCTGAGTTGGACTCGGAGTTCCTTCTGCACGCGCTTGAGCTCATGCTGATCACCGTCTTTAAAAGCCCTTTTCTTCTGATTCAAAAGGCCCTTGATGTCACTTGTAATCCATGGCTTGTTGTTAGCATAGCAGCGTACTGTTCTTACTGGAACTACAATGTCCATACAGAAGTTGATGTAGTCAGTAGTGCAGTCAACAACTTCCTCAATGTTCTCATTATGAGATCCCTGCAGGATATCCCAGTCTGTAGTTCCAAAAAGTTCTCTCAGAGTATTCTCAGCCTCCGGGGTCCACTTCCTGAATGATCGTGTGGTTACAGGTAGGACTCTAACTTTTGGTTTATAGTGAGGCTGAAGCTGAACCAGGTTATGATCTCCTTTCCCAAGCACAGGCAGCGGGGTGGCGCTGTATGCGTCTTTAACGTTTGCATACAGTAAATCAATAGTCTTATTTCCCCGGGTGTTACAGTCCACATACTGGGAGAATGCAGGCAATGTTTTGTCCAGCGTCACATGGTTAAAGTCTCCAGCAATTAGCACAAGCGCCTCAGGGTGCTGCGTTTGTAACTTAGCAACAGCGGAATGGATGATGTCACTCGCTGACTCCACGTTTGCCCGAGGAGGAATGTATACAATAACAACAATGACATGTCCAAACTCTCTGGGCAAATAGTAGGGACGTAAACTTACGGCCAACAGTTCGATATCCCTGCAGCAAGTGGAGATTTTGACGTTAATGTGTCCAGAGTTACACCACCGTGTATTAACATAGAGAGCGAGTCCTCCTCCTTTGTGCTTACCACAGGTACTTGCATCTCTGTCCGCTCTAACTGTGCTAAACCCGGGTAGCTCCACGTTGGCATCTGGGATGGTGTTATTTAGCCAGGTTTCGCAAAAACACAACAAACTGCATTCTCTGTAGGTCCTGACATTTTTCACCAGCGCAGCCAGTTTGTCGATCTTATTTGAGATTGAGTTTACATTCCCCAGAATCACAGAAGGCACCGAAGGCTTGAAACGCCACTTTCTCGCAAGCCGCTTCTTTTTTAGCTTAGTGCCGGCTCTGCTGCCACGATACCGCCTTCTTACCTCGTCGGGTAAATATGGAACCACACCGGCACTGGCATTTGTTCTCAGCGCCCGAAGTTGAGTACTTGAATAGGCGAGTCTCGGCGTGTTAAAATCCATGCCCACGTTGTAAAAGTAAGTGTGTCCAGGGAAGGAATCCACATAAAATAAACTGGTAGGAGTGATCAATAAATAAAAATAGAAAAATAAAAGTAGAAAAGTACACATACATATACAGTCATACACGGAGCTGCTGAAAAGGCTGCCACTCACGGCGGCGCCGGATGCCTAGATTAATGGCATGGCACTGTATAAATGGCACTGCCCTCAGAAAGAGGTGAGGCTGCAGGTAATTTGGCCCAAACCAGGTGTTCTTGTTTAGGGAGAAGAGTCACTGCCTGTGCCAACCTGGCGGTTCCAATAGCATCTGGGATTGTTTCACCTCTCCACCTGTTAATGCCAGACAGCATATTAAGAAACTGCATTATTTCAGGTGCTTTAGTGGACTCAGGTTTGCTTACAACTTGCCAGAACTGGGGAGACTGCTTGAACCACTTTAAAAGGTGCTTTATAACATTTGTGCCCAGGATAAGCTGGTCTTTTTGCCCAGGGACCACCAAGGCAGGCACACTGAATGCACATCCATACACCTCCATCCTTAAATTGTAAATGCACTTGGGCCTAACCTGAACTCCACCACAGCCAATGAGCACAACATCAGTCTGGATATTGTCAGTCTCCAGTGCCAATCCAGCATTCTTTAGCACCTGCTCAGCCTCTGCATTAATGGTGCAAGCCATAGAGCCGGTGTCGAGCAACGCTTGTAGTGAGACTTTATCACCCACCTGTGCACTGGTATAAAACAGACTGTCAGCTTTATCAAGTCTAATCATGTTCTGAAACAGTACAGTACTTCCAGGTGGGGCAGATTTCAGGCACTTTGTATACACAAACTGCACATCTTCATCAAGGTTGAGGGCTTCAACATTTTTACTCACACTGTCCCCTCCTGAGTGTGAGCAACTTAGTTTCCCTGATCAGATGAGCTAACATTCTGTGCAATAACGGCTTTGGGGCAGTCTCTCCGCTGATGCCCTATTTCTAGACAGGTTAGACATCTCCTCTCTCGCATACAATGTGTTCGTGTTGAGTGAGAGGCGTCCCCGCAGACTTGGCATGGAGGGAAACGTGCTGGGGTTGAAGCCTGTGGTCTAGCTGTAGCGTGAACAGGCTGGCTGGTGCGCTCTAACACTCTCTCCAGCATACTTAGCACACGTTCCAGAGCACTTGGCTCTGAAATGACTGCCTCACTTGACTTGGTTGGATTAGGCGGGATGCACCTGGCTGTGTTCACATGAGCACATACAACTTCAGGTTCTGGCACACTGCTACTTGTTACGGCAGTGGCCACTTGTATAGCATGTGACTTCATCATGTCTGCACCTGATCTTTTAGCTCGGCATTCTCGCTGATGCTCATCTATAGCCTCTTGCACCTCTGTAATTGACCACTTGCTTGTAGGCTTACACTTGAAAACACATGCGAGACTACGGTCAGGACAGTTTCGGATGAACATCATGGCTATTTCTGCATCCATATTCTCTAATTTACTACCCTGACGTCCCAAGTGCCTATTGGCCACTTCAGCAGCTGTGTTCAACCTGACCCAGTAATCTATTGGCGTTTCTGTTGCTATTGGTTGGGTGGCATAGAAATCGGCCAGTGGTAGACATGAAGCAGGGCTCTCACTAAAGTAGCGTCTCAATATAACATAGATTGTCTCAGGGTTAATAGTAGCACCAGGTGAGGGGTTGCTTTTCAGTCCCACTTTGACTATACTTTTTGCCTTACCAAGGAGGTGGTTCAGGACCTCATCTCCCTGCTCATGACTTGGAAGGCCTTTTTTATGCAGGTACACCGCCATCAGCTCAATCCACTCCTGAATGGAGTATCTGTCTGCACCATCGCCACGATACATCGGGGGCTCTTTGATATCCGGCCTCACTACTAAGTTCACTTTGGACAAGTTTGGAGTTGTGTCAGGTGGTTCAACCCTAGCTGACTCAGCTGGTGGAGGCTGACTTGGAGTGAATGGGTGCTGACTAGCCAGCAAACAGCTGGCTATGGATTCACCTATCTGGCTCCCCAACTCACCAATTAACACACGTAACTGTTGTACAGTGTTGTCATTTGTAATGGGAGTCGAGAATTGAGGTTCAAGGACAGGTATGTCACTTACGCTTTCTGATTCAAATGGTTCATTTAAATCATAGGTTAGCACTGGGGTCCTACCAACTTCTCCATCTATATTAAACAAACCCCTCCCCCTGCCTGAAAGTTGTGTAGAAATATTAAAGGTATGTTGACCTCTGCCTGCCATATCTCACACAGGAACAAAACAGTTACAATAACAGTGAGCAAGAACTATTAAGCAGTTTACATTAAATATTTCAACTTATGTCACTAACTCTTAACATGAACTTATATTAACCACAGTTGCGCTTATGCAAAACACCAAAAACCATCTCAGCAGCTACAAAAAGATCCACACTTCCACCAACTTGATATCCACGATGTCACGAGCACACAGCTTGACCTTGGCGATCGGCGGTAGCTGATCAGTGGATCCGGGTCACGGCACCAGTTTTATGTAGCGGCTTTAGAATGGCTGCTGGTGATCCATATTACTAACCGAGAATGCTAAACCGGATGATGGACGCAGGCACATCCGGCCATGGGCCGTAGCTGCAAAAAGACGTACTGCGCCGGCGCAACAAACAGTCCGCGAGAGTCGGCTGAGGACCCGAGAAAGTCGGACAAAAGAGGGCGAGAGAGGCGGATGAGGGTCCGCGAGAGACGCAGGCGCAAAAAGAGTCCGACAAGAGCACAGAAAACAGGAGTGAGCACATACAGAAAGGAGTCACAAAAATGAGGCTCAACAAGCACCAAAATAAGGAAAAAAAAACATTAAAGAGCACTCAAACGAGGGGAAAGCACGAAACACATTGCACACGAAACTAAACACACCAAAAAAAAAGAACAGACGAGCGCACAATAGCAAGGCACGACCACACCCCCCCACCCTACAGGCACTGGACGGGACGGGACACACACCAAGAGGGGGATTCAACAAGCCCATGGAAGACCAAAAAAAAGAACACAAAACCACCCCACAGACCCTACAAGCAAGGGACGGGACACACACAAAGAGGGGGATTCAAACAAGACACAGGAACACAAAAAGAAACAAAACGCTCGCGCAACAACGATCCCCCCCACACATCCATAAGAAGTGACACCCAAAGCCACATATTCTAAAGTGAACGTCGACACCTTCACACTAGGCAGCATAGGTGTCGGCATAGGTGTCAGCATAGGTGTATGTCCTTTCAATAAAGCACTATTAACCGTTCAACTGCAGAAAAGGATACATATTAACAGTGAGTGCGATCATCCTTATTACTTATCCATATTTCGCATGCTGAGAAAGAAACAAGTCATGAATACACGCTCACGGGTACAAAACGATTCGGAAAGGATAACGGGAACAAACACACGTACACGAAAGAAACAAGAAAATAGACGACGGCGCATAAAACGCGCTTCTGAAACACCGGGAGAGAAAATGTCAAGGATCGAAAAAAGGAAAGCACAAGTGACACCGTTACAGAGACGTGCCCAAATGGACAGACACAATGAACATAGACGCATTCAGCGCGCGGGTCAAAATGCTGCATCGAAAGAAGCACGATTACAAACCGAAAGAGCTCGTGTGTCAGACATACAAAAAAGTGAGCGAAGAGACAGAATAAATGAACGGAGACGTGAACAACGCGCAAATGAACTGACAGAAAAAAAAAAAGCAAGACGCGAAAAGCGCAAAGCTCAAATGACCGACCATACAAAAATGGACAAGGCTCGATACAAACAATGCACGGCGTAGACTGAAACGGACTTTGCGCAAAGCCGAGGCGAATAACAAAAAGAAAAAAATAGCGCGTCACAAATAATGGACATGCAAACAAAAAGGCAAGCAACCGCAAAAAAGCAAAACATGCCCGTCGCGGTCATCAACGCCACGCACCTGTTAAACGCTTACGACAATTGGCTGAAAACGCCTTCAATAAGGAATCCACTATTGAGGAAAATTCATTGGGATTAATGAATGTCATTTGCAATCATTGTCATTCACTTAACTTCACAGAAGAAACAACTGGCAATACAAATAATGAATTTACACGTTGTTGTCAAAAAGGTCAGATTACACTGCCTCCTTTACATTCATATCCTGAATATCTAAAGAAGCTTCTAACTAACGATGTGCCTGAAAGTAAAAACTTTATGAACTGCATTAGATCCTACAATAGTTCATTTGCTTTTGCATCTACCGGAGTAAATATCAGGCCACCAAAAGGCAATGGCCCATACTGCTTTCGCATATGTGGACAAATATTGCATCGCATTGGAACAGTGCACCCTGAAACAAATCAACAACGCAAATATGCACAAATCTACATCCTAGATCCGGATGAGGCGATCTATCAACGCATGAACCTTCCTGAAAACAAACAATGCACAAAGCTTATAATGAGAAACGTCACTCATGTCATAAACAATCACCCATTAGCTAAGTCTATAAAAATGCTACATGAAGTTGAAAAGGAGGCAAATACAAAAGCAAATGCAGAAGGTGTAGCAGCAACTACAATTGCTTTGGTCTTGATAAAGGACAAAGAACAAGATCCAAGACGATACAATCTGCCCGTCGTTAATGAAGTGGCAATTGTCTTTCAAAGTAAAGATGGTGAGCCTCATTTCACAGAGATATTGTTCTACATTTACGTCTTGATAAAAACAACACACCTACATTCAAACGCATAGACATTTGCTTTCCGCTTCTTGATACTTTAACATACCCCATATTATTTCCAACTGGACAGGAAGGATGGAGTGCTACAATTTCAAGAATTAAAAAACAGCAGGCACAGAGACGATCACGTGTATCCATGAAAGAATATTTCTCCTACAGACTCTCAGTAAGGGACGACTTTAATCCATTACTCAATGCAGGAAAGCTGACTCAACAATACATCGTTGACGTTTATGTTCGAGCGGAATCAAATGATCTGCAGTGGATAAAAAACAACCAGCCTTCACTTAGAGCCGATAAATACAAATCGCTGCTGGACTACATTAATCGGGATGCTGACGTCATGGAACACCCTGCTGGAAAACCTGTTATTCTACCATCATCCTTTCAAGGCAGCCCACGCAATATGCAACAACATTACCAAGATGCCATGGCTATCGTAAGAAAATTTGGAAAACCAGATCTGTTTATCACTATGACCTGCAATCCTAAATGGACAGAAATTACAAATAATCTTAAGCCGTGGCAGAGAGTCGAACATCGTCCTGATTTAGTTGCAAGAGTCTTTAAACTTAAACTGAATAACCTCCTACAAGATATCAAACAAAAATCTCTATTTGGAACTGTCACAGCCATTATCCACGTTATCGAGTTTCAGAAGAGAGGTTTACCACACGCCCATATATTACTAATACTTGATGAGGATTCCAAAATACGCACTGAATCTGACATCGATAAAATAGTCAAAGCTGAAATTCCAGACCGTGACACCTCTCCACGCCTTTTTCAAATTGTTATAAAGAATATGATTCATTCACCATGTGGCCCTACAAATCCAAACAGTCCATGTATGCTTAATGGCAAATGTTCAAAAGGCTTCCCCAAAGACTTCCAAGACGTTACACTTTTTAATATAAATGGATACCCTAAATATAGAAGACGAAAGACAACTCAATTACAAATTCGTCCAGGTCATTCAATTGACAACAGCTGGGTCGTTCCATACAATCCTTATTTATGTTTACGCTACAACTGCCATATAAATGTGGAGATCTGCGCTACAGTAAAAAGCGTTAAATATCTATTCAAATACGTATACAAAGGACACGATTGTGCTAATGTCTCCATATCTGAAACAAATGATCACGATGAAACTCGAATGTATGTTGATTCACGGTACGTCAGTGCTCCGGAGGCCATTTGGAGAATATTTTGCTTTCCTATGCACCATCAGAGCCACACAATATGTCGCTTACCAGTTCATTTGGAGAACGAACAAACTGTCTGTTTTCATGCAGGTGATGAGGCACAAGCAGCAAAGAGAGCAGCCACAAAGGATACTAAACTAACCGCGTGGTTTAAACTCAATCAAAACGATCCCAACGTTCACCGTTGGAAATATTGGGAAATACCTGTTTCACTATGTTTGATTGACAATGGCAATTTCTGGAGAAAACGACATCACCACGGTGATAATGTCATAGGACGAATGTACACAGTCAGTATTAAAGAACCTGAAAGGATTTACCTTCGATTACTTCTTCAACATGAAACCGGAGCTACATCATTTCACGACATTAGAACTGTACAAGATGGCTACACCATCAAACTCTGTCAGGACATTCCAACAGGCGGTAAATGACAAAGGATATTTATTAGATGATACAATTTGGCAAAAAACTCTACACGATGCGATATCCTATTCAATGCCATGTCAAGTTCGACAACTATTTGCTTATATCTGTGCCTTCTCATCACCATCAGATCCTTTGACCCTCTGGAATACAAACAAAATGGGAATGATTGAAGATATTTGCCACAAACTTCATGATACTAATGATTCCTGCATCGACTGTGAAGCCTATGCACTACACGACATTCGATTGGCTCTTATGCTCCTTGGGTATACATTGGAAAACTTCCATTTACCAAATGTTCCAGATTCCTTACCGGATATAAATTACACACCTAGTGATCTACAACAAGAAGAACGAATTGCACAAACTATGCTTTCCCTCTTTAAATGAATTACAATCTGATGCTTTTCAACAAATTATTCATGCCACGGAGGACAACAGCCCTATACCCAAATGCTTCTTTCTTGACGGCCCTGGAGGAAGCGGAAAAACATACCTTTATGAAACACTTATACATTTCTTTGCTGCAAGACAACAGATGATTATCGCATCTTCTACAACCGGAGTGGCAGCAAATCTGTTAATAAATGGTCGTACATGTCACTCAATATTCAAAATACCGGTCCCAATCACAGAGACATCGGTATCCACTATGAACATTCACAGTAGCAATGCCCGAGACATCCGTCTTGCAAAACTGATAATTATTGATGAATGTACAATGGCATCCAGTCACTTACTCAACACCATTGATAAACTTCTACAAACGTTGATGAATAATAATATTCCCTTTGGAGGAAAAGTTCTTTTATTAGGAGGAGATTTTAGACAATGCTTAGCTATTGTTCCACATGCCATGCGCTCAGCTATTGTTCAGTCCACCTTAAAATACGCAGACAATTGGCATTGCTTTAAAACAATACAGTTGGTACAAAACATGCGATGTCCAGATCCAGAATATAACAGTTGGCTAATACAACTGGGAAATGGTACACTCACAAATACAGATGGACTTCACCCAGATATTATTTCCATTCCACAATCCTTTATCTCAGACGACTTAGTAAAAGAGATATTTGGAACAGCAATCACATTAGACCAAATACCCCTGTTAACACAACGCACTATATTATGTCCAAAAAATATTAATATTAATCACATTAATAACCAAGTCATTTCATTACTTCCTGGAGAGACACAGATCTTTATAAGCTCAGACAAAGTTGACTCTGATGACGACAATGAACATATAAATTTCCCCTTAGAATATTTGAACACTATTAACCCTGCCGGATTACCACAACACGACCTTGCCCTTAAAAACGGAACAATAATCATGCTATTAAGAAACCTTAACACAAAACAGGGTTTATGCAATGGCACACGGTTAGTCGCCAACACCATGACACGCAATGTTATTCAAGCAACAGTTCTTACAGGATCACATGCTAACAATACTGTTCTCATTCCTAGAATTGACCTTACAAGTTCTGAGCTAGAATTACCTTTTACATTGAAACGCCGACAGTTCCCCATTAAACCTGCATTTGCCATGACCATCAACAAATCACAAGGACAAACCATGGACAAGGTTGGCATCTACCTCTCTGAACCCGTTTTTGGACATGGACAACTTTATGTTGCCTTCTCACGTGTTCGCCGTTCATCTGACGTTAAAGTTAAAATTATAAATAATCCATGCCAAGGAAGACTCATTCAAGGACAAGACACCATCTTTACTACTAATGTTGTATACAAAGAAATATTCCAATAAAACATTAATATATGACAAACACTCTATTTGTTATTTCTATGGGCATCATCCAAAGCTGCACACTATTCTATATCTAATTCATACATCTGACTCTTTCTCATGTCCCAACGCCAGGGGTTGGCGAGCGAAGGGAGCAGGGGGCGGAGCCCCCTAGTTTGGAAGAAGACAGACACAGCAATACCCAAATTCTGCCGTTTATTCTACAAAAGCGTCATCCACTTTTTTCTACAAGACAAGCAGTAAAGGGCACAGTCAGCACATGTAACGTCAGGCGCTCTCTGTCTCCTGCAAAAGCGTCCTCCAGCTTTTTTTTTTTTTTAATTAACCATATATACACAAATACGATAAATACAAATTTAACAATTGAATATAAACAGCAACAATGAAGGACAATAATTAACGTTGCACAATACCTACAAGACAAGCAGTAAAGGGCACAGTCAGCACATGTAACGTCAGGCGCTCTCTGTCTCCTGTAGCAAGCCAAACAAAATACCAATGAGGTTTGATCTCCGCTAAACCAAACACTTTTAAAATCCACTTCTGCCGACCAAAAGTGACAACAGACCCTTAAAACACATCAACAACCACGTGGTGTGATGTTTCCACTCAGTTTCAGACAGAAAAACACTCATTTAAAACTTGTCAGCTTATACAAGAGACGGAGAGCACTGAGAAGCACCTTACCTGCAAAAGCGTCCTCCAGCTTTTGCCAGGAGCCTGCTGTACGTCACATGTGCGTCCTATGGGTGTTACATTAATTAAAGCCCCCCCCTGCTACAACAGACAAATAAGAACTATATACAACAGATACAATGATTACATTCACATTAAACAAAATTCACAATATATAAAACAGAAGAATTTCAGTATAAAAAAAATATAGTTTTGAGAACGTTCACAATAAAACAAACTAACTCAGCCACACTAGCATCCTCCCATGACAAAACAAAAATCATAATCGGGCTTTTCTGTTTTTAATTAAAAATAGTATAGTAAAATGTTTTCTAATTATCCCCTGTGTTAATAGAAAGAAATAATTTTAGTTTTTGAGTAGACGGAAAATATCAACATTTTGTGCTTTTAAATGCACGTACAAAACCAGGCTAAGTTTGAAACCTGCTTTCTTATAAAGCTCCGTTTAAATGCCCAAGTGTATTTACAAAGTTCTCCCTTGTCAAAAGGCTCCTATGTTATAGAAGCGAGCTAAGCAAAAAATTAAAAAGTCCTCATAAGCACGGCCATTCTTTTCATTACTAGCTTATTAGGTTCGAGAGGATAAATATGAATACACGCGCAAGATGTGCTTCGAAAACAAATGAAATTCATACTCGAACGCGGCGACTTGAACTCCGAGGCAAAAGTAAAACTTTATTCGACCGCTTTACAAAGATACCTGACGTTTGTGGAAAAAAAAGCGGATAAAGAAACAGATACTACAGAAAAATGTATACAATCTTTTTAAAGAGGTAAATAAAAACAGACAGCCGGGTCTCAGGTTCCCTGTGTATCAAGATATAATCGCATACATCCCGGTACATCTTATACTATTCATTTACCCCTTATTCAACAATACACTGGAGACGTTTACAAGTCACCCGGACTTTGGAAATCTAGAAGGTATTAAAATAAATACATTTATGAAAGCTAATTTTTTTCCCTGTGCTTAAAAGACATTAAAAAAGTGTTTCTCAACTGTGACTCCGGAACAACTCAGTACGCAAGCTATATTAAGCATCAACAACGAAGACTCGCTACACCTTAATGAACAAGTGCTGAAACTTATCCCTACCGACGAAGTAACCTTCACCAGCCTCCATCGTCACAGATGATCCCACTTTCAGTCACGGACAATTGTATGTTGCTCTCTCCAGAGGTCCATCTTTTCATTCACTCACAGTGGTATCCACAAACCCACCCCATATGGACAATTGTGTTGTTCAGAAATTGTTCACCCATCAATACATAATTATGCGGCATATGCTACACCGTGGGTTGGCTAGCAGGTCATATGCTCGCAGAGATTACATCCCTGCCCTTTGTACACACCCCCTCCCCCTCGGTTCTACCATGGTTGCGTGACTTGGTGGATTATATATAGAAAAGCAGCCAGAACCACAAACAACAATGAAAAGTCTACGTGACTCACAGGTGCATGTGGACTGTGCAAAGAGGAAAACGACTCAGGTGACGAGTTGGGGGTGGGCACATGAGCAGGCAGTGCATACTGAACGAGAAATCAGCAGACTAGCATGACGGAGGGGGCGGAATGGGCGTCCTTCCCCTCTCCTCCCGTTCCGCCCTCCGCGCCCGAGCGCCGTCCACCCCGATCCCTCGCTCTGGGAGGAGAAGGAGCGACAGCGGTCTGCCAGTTTTCAGTCACAGACAATTGTATGTTGGTTCGTTCCGTGCATTGTTACAATGTTACTTTTCTTGGTGATTTATTACATTACCGATTTTTCAAATGTTAATTTTCTCCTTGTGCTTAAAAATCATTAAAAAAGCGCCTGATTATACGGCGTATGGTACGCCGCGGGTTGGCTAGTATTATATGGCTGTCAAAGTGTTTTATTCTAATCCATTTACATAAACTTTGAAATTGAAAGACAACACTCGTAGCAATTCATCCATCCATCCATCCATCCATTTTCCAACCCGCTGAATCCAAACACAGGGTCACGGGGGTCTGCTGGAGCCAATCCCAGCCAACACAGGGCACAAGGCAGGAACCAATCACAGGCAGGGTGCCAACCCACCACAGGACTCACATAAACACACCCACACACCAAGCATACACTAAGGCCAATTTAGAATCGCCAATCCACCTAACCTGCATGTCTTTGGGAGGAAACCGGAGCGCCCGGAGGAAACCCACGCAGACACGGGGAGAACATGCCAACTCCACGCAGGGAGAACCCGGGAAGCGAACCCGGATCTCCTAACTGCGAGGCAGCAGCGCTACCACTGCGCCACCGTGCCGCCCGTAGCAAATTCAGTGTTCAGGAATGAGGCCAAACAATAGCAAACCATATCAAGTTTTACATAACACCCATTATTGAAGTATCACATAGTCAATCACTAGAGGGCTCCGCCCCCTGCTCGCTTCGCTCGCCAAGCCCTGGTGTTGGGTAATTCGAAATAGCGTGATATATGTATGAGACATAGCATAGTGGGAAGGTGTAGATTACGCATATAGGAATCAAAGAATAAACCGCATGGCACAGTGTAAAGATTTATTGGAAAATTTCCTTGTACACAACATTAGTAGTAAAGGTGGAGTTTTGTCCTCGAATGAGTTTTCCTTGGCATGGATCTTTTATAACTTTAACTGTAACATCAGATGAACGTCGAACTCGTGAGAAGGCTACATAAAGTTGTCCATGTCCAAATACGGGCTCAGAGAGGTAGATGCCAACCTTGTCCATGGTTTGTCCTTGTGATGTGTTGATGGTCATGGCAAATGCAGGTTTAATGGTTCATTCGTTGATAGATTGCGTCATCTGGATCTAAGATGTAGATTTGTGCAAATTTGCGTTCTTGATTTGTTTCAGGGCAGTATGGGCCATTGCCTTTTGGTGGCCTGATATTTACTCCGGTAGATGCAAAAGCAAATGAACTATTGTAAGATCTATTGCAGTTCGTAAATTTGTTAGTTTTAGGTACATCGTTAGTTAGAAGCTTCCGTAGATATTGAGGATATGAATGTAAAGGAGGCAGTCTAACTTGACCCTTTTGACAACAACGTGTAAACTCATTAGTTGTACAGTAATCCCTCCTCCATCGCGGGGGTTGCGTTCCAGAGCCACCCGCGAAATAAGAAAATCCGCGAAGTAGAAACCATATGTTTATATGGTTATTTTTATATTGTCATGCTTGGGTCACAGATTTGCGCAGAAACACAGGAGGTTGTAGAGAGACAGGAACGTTATTCAAACATTGCAAACAAACATTTGTCTCTTTTTCAAAAAGTTTAAAACTGTGCTCCATGACAAGACAGAGATGACAGTTCAGTCTCACAATTAAAAGAATGCAAACATATCTTCCTCTTCAAAGGAGCAAATAAATCAATAGGGCTGTTTTCTTTTAAGTATGCGAAGCACCGCCGGTACAAAGCTGTTGAAGGCGGCAGCTCACACCCCCTCCATCAGGAGCAGAGAGAGAGACAGATAAAAAAAATCAATACGTGCCCTTTGAGCTTTTAAGTATGCGAAGCACCGTGCAGCATACTTAAAAGCTGCACACAGAAGGTAGCAAAGTGAAGATAATCTTTCAGCATTTTTAGACGAGCGTCCGTATCGTCTAGGTGTGCGAACAGCCCCCCTGCTCACACCCCCTACGTCAGGATCACAGATAGTCAGCGCAAGAGAGAGAGAAAGAAAAGTAAGCTGGGTAGCTTCTCAGCCATCTGCCAATAGCGTCCCTTGTATGAAATCAACTGGGCAAACCAACTGAGGAAGCATGTACCAGAAATTAAAAGACCCATTGTCCTCAAAAACCCGCGAAGCAGCGAAAAATCCGCGATATATATTTAAATATGCTTACATATAAAATCCGCGATGGAGTGAAGCCACGAAGGGCGAAGCGCGATATAGCGAGGGATTACTGTATTGCCAGTTGTTTCTTCAGGGAAGTTAAGTGAATGACAATGATTGCAAATGACATTCATTAATCCCAATGAATGTTCATGAATAGTGGACTCATTATTGAACGCGTTGTCAGCCAACTGGCGGAATCGTTTAGCAGGTGTTTGTTGTTCATGTCTTTGACGTTTATGTTTTGCTTGTGCCGTTTGAGAGGTGCGTTGTTGTATGTCCAGTATTTGGGATGTGTTGTTTTGGAGCTATAATCGCTTTGCTTGTGTTGTGCGAGACGCCCTTTGTAGTCGCCGGCGTTCATTGTTTTTATTGAGCCTGTCCCGTTTTTGTATCCCGGTCAGTCGAGCTCTGTCTTTTTGGAGCCTTGCCTGCTTGTTTTCCAGCATTTCAGACACGCGTTGTAGACGTCTGCGTTCATTTATTTTTTCCCGTAGCTCCCGTTTATGTATCTCTGTGACTCGAGCTGTTTCCCTTTGAACCCATGCCTGCTTCGCTTCAGCACTTTGAGATGCACGCTGCATGCGTCTACGTTCATTGTATCTGTCCATTTGGGCTCGTTTCTGTAACTGTGTTAGTTGAGCTTTGTGTTTTTGGAGCCGAGACATTTTTTCTTCCGCGGTTTCAGAAGTGCCTGTGGTTGTACGGTTAACAGTGCATCACTGTAATGAGATTCACCTATGCTGTATAGTTTGAACGTGTTCAGATGACATATGTTTAATACGGACTGTTCGTTTCTTCGTATTATTACCCATCAGGTGTTGCGCCTGTGTTATCTGTGGTTGTCCTGTTAGAATTTTCTCACTGCAATGTGATTCCAAAATGTATTGTAGTCCGGTCTGTTGTTTATGTATGACGTCGTTTGTCGGCGTGCGTTTTTTTAGAAGAACGTGGAATGTGCTGTGTAGTGTATACGTTGATTTCAGATGCGCGTTGTAGGCGAATGCTTCTATCGTAGTATCTGCCGTTTTCCGAACCACAATTCGCTTTCTGTAATATGTTGGGCTTGATGTGTGACCCTTTGAGGACTCTGTAGTCTGTCTCGTTTTACTATGGTGTGGGGGTGTGAGTCCTCAATTTCAGTACTATCTCGGGCTTGATTTGTGAACTTTTGTGGACTCCTTAGACTGTCCCGTTTCACTGTTAGGCGGGGATAGTCTGATTCAAATATGTTGTGTTGTCTGTATGTGTGGGGTTTCTGTATGATCTCGAGTGTTCGCTTGCGTTTGCTCTTTGGTTTTTGAGCCTCAATCTCGGGCTCGATGGGTGACCGTGTGTGGAGTCTGTAGTCTGTTCCGTTTCACTTTGGGGCGTGTGTCTGACTCCTCTTTTTTGTGTGATATGGGCACATTGCCTCATTTCTTATTTCTGTTAGTGGAGGTGTGCTTTGTGTTTCATTTCTTATTTATGTTAGTGTGTGGACTCCGTAGTCTGTCCCGTTTGGAGTGCTATGGGTTTTGTATGGCGTTTGTCTCTGACTCCTTTTTTTTGTGTGCCAGGGGCACGTTGCCTCATTTCTTATTTATGTTAGTGTGTGGACTCCGTATCTTTGTGGCACTGGCGTGTGACTCCTTTTTTTTGTGTGCTAGGGGCGCGTTGCCTCATTTTTTATTTCTGTTAGTGGAGGGGGGGTTTGTGTGTCATGGGTCTGAATCCTCTTTTTTGTGTTCGTCCCGGAGCTGTTAGCCTTCAAATTGGGGTCTCATGGGACCACACTGCTCCAGATTTGTTTTTAGCACAATTCTCATGAAGATCTGATCTACTAATATTGTTACAATCAAATGTTATGTGGCGTACTGAGAATATTCACCATTTAAACTCCGCACTGTGTAAACTGTGACAGTTTTTCGATGGTCATTTTCAGATGGTGCTGTTGTTGAACCTCGGCCCCCATTCATGAACATTGACTTGGCTGTGGGTGGCATGATTCAACTTCAAATTGTATGAAAATGGATTCAAATAAAGCACTGGGACAGCCACCATGACGTAATTTTGGACTAAGCCACTGAAACACACATTACGTTTGCCGGAGTTTCCCTCAGTAGTACAGCTTTGCCTTCTTCTTGGCTGTTCACAACAACAGAGTTTCTAAATGGGATGGAGCTTGTAAGAAACACCTGCAGGTGGGCCCAAGCCTCAATATGCCCCTCAATGCCTCGTCCCTTATCCACTTCAAACAGTCGGTGCCAGTGTTTGCCTTTTAAAGGTTTGATTCAGTAGCCATGTTGTAGCAGTGGTAAATGCAGGGTTAATAAATTCTGAAATCTCAAACGCATCGCGTTACTTTGATCACTGTGTTCACTCTGAGTGAAGTGGGAGAGTAGCACTGAAAAATGTAAGATGATCTCATAAAGGTCACTGATTGTAAATGAAGTACAGCATGAGCCTCAATACTAATATTTAGACTGTCCTGGCATTCTCTTGATGTGGCTGACAGTGTTACAGTAAGTGACCAGTGCATCTGCAAAGGGAACACTGGGATCTGGGCGTGAATTCAGGTCATCTGCTGTGAGCTCTTGTGCTCATTGGACCTCAGGAGCCTCGAGTCCCTCCTCACCATGTCCAGATGGCTCATCCCAGTCAACTCCATAATGTTCATCCACCTGCCATTTGAATTACAGTTATGAGCACATCTACATAAAGTCATTTAAACATGGCTACCATAAAGCAGTGTGATTTAAGCATGAGACTTGAAGGTTCGGCTTTACCTGTATGGACTCCTCCATAGCATCAGCTCTGTGAGCCTTCAGAATTGACTTTTCAAAGAGAGCTTCGTACTCTTGAGGCTGTGATATGAGAATCGTCTCTCATTACAGAGGATTGCTTAAGTCACCTCCGTGCTGAGGACATTTACAGAGTAATTTGAATTGTCATGTTAGCCATGTCTAAACCACACACTGGCTGTCTTTAAATAGACGAGTAATGGAACGTGATGTATGCATTGCCATGAGCCATTAGCTGAACTCCACAATTCTGTTAACTCTGTGCAGTACATTTAGTTTGGACTCAAAGACTTCTCGCCTGAAGATGGCCACCTGTCACTCTCTATCCAAAGGTAGGACAGAGCCTCTGGATTGCCTCCACTAGGTGGTCTCCATCTGAGACTGTTGAATACAAGTCAGACCCTCTAAGCTAAAATAAAACAGAGGATCACTTAAAGCCATTATAGTATTTAAAATGTCCTGACAGATGACAATGACTTAAACTACTGACTAATACAAAATGTTGTAAAACAACTGTGTATGTGCCATAATAAAGCTGAAGTATATGAGCGACTGTCGCTGCCTTTGCACTGGACGCCAACAAACCAAAGCCAAAGTCAAGATCAGGCTTCGAACCCAAGCACTGCGTCTGGCCCAAGGTTCTTGAGCTGTGATTGTGATTCGATCTGACCAGGAAGACCACTAAGAGGTGGTGGAAAGATTCAGATTATGAAAGGAAAAGTAAAAATGTCACAATGGAGAAATGCTCTAAGACAAACAATTCAACATTCAGAATATCAAAAATGTCTCAAAAGTACTCAGCTGACTTAATTCCTAGTAAATATGTTCACTTCCAGTGTGTTCAGTTGGCCCTTTCCCAGACTGTTCATAAAAGCCTTAACAACTGAAGCTCTCCTAAATGGTAAAAAAATGTAAAGAAGACTTTATATACCATTGGGCAATTTAATCTTGTTGTAGCAGTGTATAATATGGTATGGGCTTTCCTTTGGCAGAGAAAATAAATAATTTGCAAAGTAACTACTTGACTACATTTCACCCTACCTAAAATCATCAATCATTATTCCTGTCCCTAAAACAATAACCACGGTGTAGCGCTGAAACTTCAACTCCCAGCAGTCCCTGCAGTGGCCCTGACTGGTCCTCGGCTGAACACGCAGTGGCTGTTGGGTACAAGGAGGCCGGCGAGATTTAAAAGGGGGCCAGTGATACCAAAAATGGGGGAGGTCTTTGGTGCTTCCTGTCTGTCTGCCTGCCGTTCTGATACCGGTGGATTCTTGTTCTCTCCTGGATCATCTCTTGTTTTGGGCTATGGTCTAGTGATGGGCGGAGTGAAGCCTCATGAAGCATCAACACGTTTGAAGCAATTGTGTCGGAAATCGTATCGAAGCTTCGAAGCATTTGACACTCACCTCTCTAGGGACACCTCCTGGCCATTTGTATTAACAGCACATTTTAACAGTAAACTCTTAGAGCATTGTGGACGAATACCGAATCTCTATGAAGTTGTGATATACACCTTTGAAGTCAAAAATTATAATTGGCAATTGTAAATCGACATACGCTTAGCAAGTAATTATTCTGCAGTAATCGGATCAACGTTGACTAGTTATGTTAGGCGCTAGCACGGATTACCGTTGTTTACAAGTAAATGTATGCGTAACGGTGGCTTGAACAATTACGCCAGTCGGACAGCGCCAGGTCTCGTGTTCAATAACAAACCTGGTCAGCATCTGTCTGGGGATTGCAGATTGCCGTTGCCTGATGCGTTTGATTGATAGTTCCGATTATGCGGCAATGCTCCTTGAAAACCTGGTTGGTGTTAGACTTCTAATCGGGAATTTAATCTGCATAATGTACATTCATATTCTAATTACAATGTAAAACCAGCATATATCAGTATTTGAATTAAACTCTTCAACCAAACTAGACTACACCTCGTGGAAATGCGATTGGTCCATCACTAACTGTCACTAAATTTTGCAATAACTATACTGATACGAACTGGCGCTACACATCCACATCATCACGTGCATTGGAAATGAGACGCTGAGCTTTTGACGCACAAATGTTTCAAAACGACACCTTGAAGCTTGTTTAAAAGTGCACGTGAGATGATGAAGGGGAGGTAAAGCCAAATAAATGTCAGTGAGATATGTCGTGTGTTTACTTTTATCAGCACTGTCAATTACTTCACCCCATGTTAGCCTTGTTAATGACGACGCTGTAGACTCTTCATCGATTGATACAGACGCCGGCATGAAGATCTACTAATGCACTGGAAACAAAGAGCAGGCAGCTATCCATATTTATAGTAATTTCAAAAAAAATCTGTCTTTGCCAGAAACATTTATTCTTGTTTACCGTAAGAGCAGCCCATACTAATCATTTATCTCGAAGCATGCGCAAATAAGACTTGATACACGTATATCACCTAACGTTCAAAGTACAAGACCTGCAGTTTACATATTGTAACATAATATAGCTAATACAACTAATGAAACCCTCTACGTTAGCTAGATCTACCATTTCATCATACACATGAAACAAGACACATATTTTCATTAGATACATCTTTATCACACTGCTGCCTCACAGTAAGGAGACCTAGGTTAATTTCCCGGCTCCTCCCTGCGTGGTGTTTGCATGTTTTCCTCGTGTTTGTGTGGGTTTCCTTCGGGTGCTCCGGTTTCTTCCCACAGTCCAAAGACATGCAGGTTAGGTGCATTGGAGATCCTAACATGTCCCTAGTGTGTGCTTGGTGTATGTGTGTGTCCTGCGGTGGGCTGGCAGGCTGCCTGGGATTTGTTCCTGCCTTGCGCTCTGTGCTGGCTGGGATTGGCTTCAGCAGACCCCCGTGACCCTGTGTTTAGATATAGCAGGTTGGACAATGACTGACTGACTGACAGACATATTGAACATTAATGCAGTAATTATAGCAGTAATAATGAACCTGAGGAAGAAAAGGAATATTTATGAGAAGGGACAGAAACAGTGATATCGTAGCAAACAGTATAAAAACAACATATAACACAGTAAATAGAACATATAGAATATCAAACAAGATATTACACTTCACCAGCAACCACCCGGTATCTCATAAACGGAGCTGTGTTAAAACTCTATTCAGAAGAGTCCACACCCACTGTAATACGAAGGAAACAAAAATGAATGAATAACTTCAAACGGATACTCAAAAACATTCATTAATCGGAGCTTACACAGAAGACGCCAAAAAACTCAGCAAACAATTGAACTGAATCAGAACCCCCACCCCACCTGGCACTCACTCCCTTATCACCACAATGTGTCAGAAGGTACAGCGGGCATCCTGGCCAAGTCAGGTGTCAGAATAGTGCACAAGTCAAGTCAAGTCAAGTCAAGTCAACTTTATTTATAAAGCACTTTACATACAACAGCCGCTGACCAAAGTAAACCCACCAACAATCTGCGCACGGTCCTCTTTAATGCTAAAAACAAGAAATCGATAGCAGAAACACGAAACGCAGTTTATAGTATTCCACGCAGTTCTTGCTCAGCAGTATACATAAGACAAACTTCAAAAAGAATCGCAACACGTATACAGGAACATCGCAACGCCGTCAGAAGAAAGGACTCACTTTCATTGATCTACACGCATACTAAATCAACAGGACATACATTTAACTGGGACAAGTCAACTTTAAGGCCAGTACTAAAAGTAGCAGAGAGCTGGCCGAATCTTGGCTATCAAATGAGAACGCCATCAACAGACACTTGGACGTAAATCCAGCATATGTAAACTTAATAATAATTCATTACATTTATATAGCGCTTTTCTCAGTACTCAAAGCGCTATCCACACAGGGAGAAACCGGGAAGCGAACCCACAATCTTCTTACTGCAAAGCAGAAGCACTACCGTTGCACCACCTGTGAGGACACACAAGAAGAACACGTTCATAATAAATAAACTGTACACCCAATACCCCCCCCCCCCAATCACACTGATTTAGCCACCCCCCATCCACATAATGTTTTGCTATATATTGCCTTTGATTCTTGCAAGTCTAAGCATTATCCTCTGATGAAGACCCCTGGCAGGGGTTGAAAGCTCAGGAATAAAAACTACTTTATGATACATTTTTTCTCCCTTTGTGGATCTCCAGCTGCAAATATATATATATATATATATATATACAGTAATCCCTCACCTATCGCAGGGGTTACGTTCCAGAGCCCCCCGCGATAGGTGAAAATCCGCGAAGTAGCGACCTATATTTATTTTATTATTTATACATATTTCTAAGGCTTTATTAAACCCTTCCCATACTCTTATAAACCTTTCTCACTCTCTTGTTAACCTTTCCCACACTCTTATAAACACTTCCTATGCTCTTAAACACTTTCTACATTCTTAAACACCTCAGACCAACACTGCACACTGCATGCAGCTATCAGATGTCGATGTGTCTGCACTCGCTTTGTGAAGGGGGGCAGCTGAACTCAAGCTGAGCAGAAATGGACTTTGTGCTGCTTCTGCCAAAATGACTGCTTGTCGCTCTGCTCGTTTGGAAGGAGGAGGAGTGTGTGTGTGGGTGTGTGAGAGCTGAACGCACCTTCGCTCAAACCCCCCCTCCCCGGAAGCGCAGTAAGCTCCTGCCACTTTGCATTGTCAAGGGGGTGGGGAGCAGAATGAACGCTAAGGAGAAGTGGACTTTGTGCTGGCTTTGTGCTGCTTGTCGATCTGCGTGTCAATAATTTAAAAGCTTGTACATCACCAATTTTCCTGTCTCACTGTCTTGTCTTGCGTGAAGTTAAAATGTTTTATAATAGTGAGATGTTACTCATATCCTTAGCCCGACATTCACATATCACATGTGTTAACAAAGTGTGTTTTATAAGTTTACATGTGTTTAAAGCATGTGGGATGGGTATTTTAAGGCTTAAACTATAAAAATGTTTATTTATATGGTCTTTTCTATATCGCGGATTTTCTCCTGTTGCTGATGGGTCTGGAACATAACTTCCGCGATAGGCGGGCAATCACTTGTATTTAAAAACCCGCGAAGTCGTGAATCCGCGAAAAGTGAACCGCGAAGTAGCGGTACAATCATATATATGTTGATTTCTATATTCAGTGAATACACGCATAACACTGTTCACTATAGAAGTGAGGCAGTGCAACACAGAGACTGGAATATTTATGAGAACAGCCAGAGTATTATGGTGAAGGAAGTGTTTTGAACCATATTAGTACAGCAGTTCTTATGCATTCTAATAGTCAGCATTTTAATATGCAAAATTTGTCATTTATATTTTGACACTAAGTAATGTACTGCACAATAATTTCAGTTGTGTTGATGATCCAGAAAGATTTGTTTCACCAATCACAACTCTGTTGAAATTTTGTAACCTGGTGGTGGAATATGCAGTGTAATGTAATTAATATAACTTCCTAACTCTCTCGGGTCAAAGCAGTAAGCTGACATGAGGAATGGAGATGTCCTGCCCCCATGCATTGCGGTTCGAAGCAATGAGCAGACATGCGTAGTACTGAGATTGCATCCTGATGGGGTGCCGAAGCCTCAGACATGCTGAGTACTGAGATCGTGACGGGACACCGAAGCCTCTGACATGCACACTAGGTTAACTGAGGCTTCGAAGCCTCGAGCAGATTCGAAGCCTCAGACATGCGTAGTACTACTGAGATTGCGTCATGACGGGCTTCAAACGGGGATTTGAAGCCTCAGACATGCGTAGTACTGAGCTCATGACGTGCCGCCGAAGTCTCAGACATGCGCACTGGGTTAACTGAGGCTTCGAAGCGTCGAGCAGATTCGAAGCCTCGGACATGCGCACTGGGTTAACTGAGGCTTCGAAGCGTCGAGCAGATTCGAAGCCTCGGACATGCGCACTGGGTTAACTGAGGCTTCGAAGCGTCGAGCAGATTCGAAGCCTCGGACATGCGCACTGGGTTAACTGAGGCTTCGAAGCGTCGAGCAGATTCGAAGCCTCAGACATGCGCACTGGGGTAACTGAGGCTTCGAAGCCTCGAGCAGATTTGAAGCCTCAGACATGCGTAGTACTACTGAGATTGCGTCATGACTGGCTTCGAACGGGGATTTGAAGCCTCAGACATGCGTAGTACTAAGCTCATGACGGAGCTCTGAAGCCTCAGACATGCGTAGTACAGAGATTGGATCATGATAGGGCTTCGAAGTCTCGAGCAGACATGGTTACTGAATCTTTGTGAAGCCTCAGCACACTCAAAGGCATTGACCTCTATATTTTGAGAGTCTATCTGACACTTAACTCTCTAGTTACATTTTGTAATTCGTATTGACATTACACACTTCACTTAATATAGTTAAACTACAATTCAAGTAGTTGCTGAGAAGTAATTATTGTTCTTGTGGTTTGCTGTGATTTCCTTTGTCTGATACATAGTGTCAAAGATATATTGTCATATATCAACTTTATATATATAAAAAGATTAGGTAAATCGTGCAACCTTTTTATGGAACGCTTAATTTTGTTCAAAACCGTACGTCATATAGTATACATCTATAAATATAATTTTTTTGTCTTCATTAGGAGAATACAACAATGATACTCTCGTTAAATTTAACCAATTTAACGTGCATATGTCAAATAACATATTTCCACATCCGCGGCAGTAAGAACAGTAGTAGTAGTTCAGTTGTGCGAAGCTCGTTGATTATCCTGATTAGGTGGCTCAATGGTATCGCAACTGTCTCTCGGTAAAAACACCAGCGGTTCGCGTCATCGATCCTCCACTTGTTAAAGGTTTTTTTCAATTCCTCCATTTAACAATATTTTCGGCTTGGACGGATAGCGAGCGAATCGAGATGTCGAGGGAAGATTGGGCCGCCGTTGACGGGCAGGGGACACACGTCCCTAATTATATTGTGTATGTAAAGAGTTTCACTGTAAAACGTAATAAGCTTCATATTTGTGTGTTTGGAGACCCTGGTGTCGTACTGAATTTGTATTGTAGAAAAACAAACTACTGTCCAGCATGCCTAAATGTGTCTTTTCGTTTCTGATCGCTATACGGCACTACCAATTTAAGACAATTCGCTATAAACAGTTTCAGCCAATCAGCGCCTTCTAAACATGCAGAATGACAGTGTGACCCTTTATTGTAGCGGCGCAGCATCTTCGTTTCAGTCCGTCATTGTCCTGTTAGACTATTTACTGTTAAGTGCTGCTTGAGGTAGCGTTTATAGTACAACAGGTAGCCTACGTAGTTCTTAAATTGGTATTGAAATGCACACACAAGTCTCCTAAATTATTTATTGAAATGCCTACATTTACAGTGTCCGTTTTAGGAAATCGTAGTTTTTACTTGTTCCCGTCATTAGGAATTACAATTTCTCAGTGTCATATATTATTCGTTACTACTCGCGAGTCCCGCATCATTGAGATTCTGATTTATATTCGGTATAAGCAATTTTTTAAAAGGAGCGTTCATTGAACTGACTATAGCAGACTTGTCATCTTCTTAAAATGACTTTATTGATTTGATGTTGACAATCATAAGGTCAAAAACCACGGAGGCGATGAGTTTGCACGGACTGTGCTGTTTCTTTTTTTTTTGTGACATCGCATCAGTAGAGAGTGCATGATGTTAACAATGCATTCTGTCCTAAATGACAGCGCATACGCTTTTTTATATTTCCTAAAGGCCAATGTGTCTCAGTTTGCTCATTAATATATTTTGACAGTGTATTTTAGTGAGAATGATTATAAACATATTACCCATGTTCATTTCCCATGTAGATATGTAACGTTTGGTGAGAATAAATAAAAAGTAACAACACATATAATAGTTATGTTGCATTGTTTATGATTAACAAAATTCATAGTTTATCTGAAATGTTCTACTTATACAGTTGATTTATTCCACTTCTGAAGGTGTACATTGTCGGTATTCGCCATTGCAATTGCCCCAGAGTGTAAGGTGTGCCAGTGCAACTGAAGGGTGGCAGACGAGCTCACGTAATGGGTGACAAGGCACATCCTCACCCTGATGCCGAGGCTCTTGTCATGAATATTCCCATCTTGTGCTTTTTCTCGTTCCTGCCAGTTTACTATTATTATTGGACACGTATGTATTGGGAATGTGTGTCTTATTTTATGTCTATGAAAGGAAGGACGGTAAAGCCTTGAATGACACTGAGTGTTGATACTTTGGGTGACACGACAGGTGAGGGGCAGGGAACGTTAAATGTGACAGTGACTGCGGGGGATTGTGGGACTGGAAGATGGTTTAAGAATACAGAAACGACAAAAGCTTAGTCTGTCTGCAATTCTATTTACATCAATGATTTACTCCGTTGTGCTGCAGTTCGGAAGATTACTTATTTACCCCCCGGCGCAGCCTTTGATAAGATGCATTCAGAAGGAAAGGATGTTGCTGACAAAGTCAGGTGCTTTTTTGAAAGTTTGGCTCCAGATGTGCTTATCCAGCTGCTCCTTCTTGTCAGTACTTGAGTGATCTTTATGTTCACCTCTGGATGATTTCGCAAAGTTTCTTTACAACGTTTTTGTCTCATTAACGCAAAACTCCCGAAGCTTTCCTAAAATTGCAGAAGACAGTTGTGATTAGTTATGCAGCGCATGCTTTTACTCACATTGCTTTTTGGAAATCACTAATACAAATCAGCTACAGATCTGGGAATCACTGAATAGTAAAAACGTTTAATGAGAGTGTCTTGCGCATATACTGGTGTAATGGCCACGTCGGCTTTAGTGAAGCGTTTCTTAGCCTCTCTGATATGATCGACATGGCGTAGAGTAGATTCTGGATTGTTATAATACGTGCTATCTTACGCAAAATATACTCATTAATTTGTTACAGATTCTAGGTGGACACGATTCCACACCAAGGAAAAAGGTGCCCCATGTAAATCGTTCATAATGTCTCCAAAATATATTTGTTAACTTTCAGACAAGTACTACTTAACTGTTTTATACAAAATCCTTACTTCAACATATGCGAGCCTAAATTAGGATTTGATCTCGGGTTAGCGAACCTTATCGCTGTAGCAAGAACAACTGCTTTTACGCTTTGAGCCAAAGCGCTTTCACAGACTAGTGAATGACCAAATCGACTGCTGACTGCGCAGATATCAATGACGTCATTACGCAAGCATGACTCAAAATCACGTGACGGGCGCATTTGAAGCAAGCCTCGAAGCGGCGCTTCGATCTCCAGTGCTTCGAAAGCTCGACACAGTGTCGAAACCTGAGTATCGAGCGGTCCATCACTACTATGGTCTATCTGGTGTCTTCCTGCATATGAGGACTGTCCTCGGATTTGTTGTCATCCTGTGAAGAAAGGAGCGCTCCTGATCCCATTCACCGTCTTCATCTCATCAGGAAATACCGGCAGGACCATCTTTACATTCCCATTCAACGTGCTGCTCTCTGGACTATCGCCCTCCATCACTACATTTCATCAGCTGCCGCTTTCCATGAACTTTTTAGTGTGTGGTTTTTCTTCGTGGCTTGTTTGTCTGTATTGTGTAATCGCCGAAAGGGAATGGGTGTGAGATCGTTTAGCGTGTAGTTATATTTCATTTTTATTATTAGTGTTTCATACATTCTTTAATTGTTTTATTCCCACTGGCTTTTCTGCCTCTGCTTGTGAGTGTGTGTGGGTCAGGCCAAGACTGGGCTCGTAACTGGTTTGGTTTCTGGTAGGCTGGGTTCAACTGGGAATTTGATTACACAGAATGGAAGAAAGGCAGCGAGTGTTAAATTCTGGGTGCTGAAAGGGGAAAAGTTCAAAGAGACATTGAGAAGTGGACGGAAATGAAGGGTGAAGAAAAAGTGACATTAATATCATAGAAACTCGTTTCATGCTATGATGTCATTTGTACGTACGTCTGGAATAGTTGGTTCTTTTGAACAGATTTGAATTACAAAAACAACAAAGAAAAGTATTTATGACACAGGACTGTGAACAGACATTGCTATAGTAATTAAATGTCCACCTCCACATTTTCATATTGTAAACTCGCTGTTTTGTATCCAACACTCCCACATTTCTCTGCCCCAGTCCTGGCTCTCGGCTCCTGTCACTGTGGTTTTTATGTACAGTGAGCTGAGAACGTGATGAAGCCATCGATATGTAGATGAATTCAATTCATGAAGGTAAAGTAAAATAAGCATTTCTAGGTAGGGTTTACCTGCAATTATTTAGGCGGAAAGATTTAATATATAAAACTCATTTAAATAAAAAAAAATTAAAATCCTAAGATTAAATTTTGAGTGCTACATCTAATGCTCCTGGGATAGACTTTGGCTTTGAGAGCAACGTTCTGAATGCACTGATAGGCCGATTTTTTTTTTTTTTTTTTTTACTTTTTTTTACTTTTGCTTGTTTCTACAGGTTGATGAAACAATTAAAAATTAACATACCCAAGAAAAATAAATGACATCAACATGGGTACACTTTTCTTTTTAATGCTTCAGTGTTTTAGTGCCCATGCAATGTAAAATAAAAATTTAAAAATATATATTCCAAAACATTGAGTTATCACTTTGCACCCACTTTATTTGGGGAAATTTAGCGCCAAGTTGTACTAGGTGAAAAAAGCCCTGATTTAGCGTATTAACTATACAATTTCTTATAAATCCGGTAAAGTCGACCTAATATTGTAAATAAAGACTACTGAATTACAGTATATTTACTCTGTTTTACTTGGTACTGGACACTTTTGCCTTTTACCTATTTTTATTTTGTAGGTAATAATTTCTGCTTTATTTAAGAGCTGAAGTCTTACAGTAGTTAAAAGGAACGCCGTGTATTCAGTCAGTGTTTTACGGCAACTTGGGGGAAGTGATTAACAGATGGACTGGAGGTGGCGGGGCGGGTATGAAAGGAAGCGCATGTCATTACGTTGTGTGGCGCACAGTGAAGCGCAAAAGTCGTGATGTGTTACCGTTTACTATAAAATCACTGAAGTCTCCACGGTCATTTCACAGGTAGAATCGTCTATTTTTCTAAGCCTGAGCAGAACTGCAGGGTAGATGAAGCAAGCATCGGGCACAAAGCAGGAGCAACATCTGGACGTGGCGCCAGGCCATCACAGGGTGAAAGCAATCTGTTGGGACGGACGTGCAAAGAGCTTTGCGTCTTTAGTTAGTTAGTAACCTACCGATCGTATGTTGTAGTGTGGGCACTAATTAATGTTACACCGCACAGATCGCCAGCCCCCCCGTTTCTCTGCTGCCGCCACAAGCACACTGTTTGGCTGCTGCCAAAGGGTTAAGCAGTGTTTCGAGCTACTCATGCACGGAGTGACGAAGGATCGAAGCATTTGAATCAGTTGTCGAAAATCGCGTCGAAGCATTTGACACTCGGCTCTCTGGTGACATCTCCTGGCCTCCCGTTCAAGTTCAATGACGTCTCTTGAACTAACCCACCACCCGATACGCCACTGCAAGAGGGACATCTGTCCCTGGTCGCAGCATCCAGGGGGCGCCAAATTTCCCTTCCCCATTGCATTTTGGCAAACGGGAGGGGGGCGCGAAATCTTCAGTTGTCCCAGGGTGCTGAAAACCCTAGCTACACCTCTGTGAACTTGTAGCTCAATGTCTGATGACTAAATCTGTGTGTGTGTGTATAATAAGCCAAGTACCACTGACTCACTCATCACGAAATCTCTCGAACCATGAGGACTTGGGACTTGAAATTTGGAATGTAGGTCACCCTTGGCCCATAGGTGCTCGCTAAGAAACGGTTTTAAAATGTCGTGGTCCAAGCGCGTTCTGTCTGTATGTCTGTCAGATTTCCACGAGAGAATTACTTAACGGATTTACATCTGCTTGTTTTCTAGAATTTGCTTCATCTTTCCGGTTGATTTTGTGACTTCTCCCAGAGTTCGCTTGCGGTGCCGATGTATTTACACCAATCCAACAGAGTGGCTGTGGGCCGAGCCTTCCTCATTCACGTGCCAGCCTCTGTTCGAGTCTCTCTACCTGTCGCCATGTGTTGGAGTGCACCCGGCCTACGCTGAGCTAACGATACCTGTTTGTTCAGCAGACATTACCCTCTACAGATTGTTAAGGAGTAACGTTTGACGTTTTTGAGAGAGCTCAGAACTCCATGTGATTTAGAGGGGAGCTGCTGATTGGCAGAGATATCACAGCCATTTGCTTTTGTCCCCACGCGGGGGACGCTTTCCTGTCAGAGCTGAACACGATCAGATACAGTGCCAACGTCTATTAATTTTTAAAGTTTGTCCGGTTTCATTACTATGTGGGCGAAGCTATAAATATACATAAAACTGTACAGTGACTGACTAATAGATCAACGCAGAGCTTAAACCGCTGGAGCTAGAAATGTGAAATGTGGACAGTGGATTCCTTTTGTGACGTAGGCACCCGCTAAGAAGGGATTTTTCGAAATTCAACCCCTAAGGTGGTGAAAAGGGGGGGGGGGGGGAAACTTTTCTAAAGTGACACCCATATATCAAAGTACTTAACTGAGAAACACAAAAATTGGTATACAGACACTTCGATAAAAAAAAAAAATAAGTACGTATTTTTGAAAATTTCCAAATGTAACCCCCCACAGGGATGATACGGGGCTGCAGATTCGTCTGGATAAAAATGAAAATAAGACTTTGGTCTTCATACTTAATAAATATTGTCTACAAAAGAAATAATTAAACATGAACTTCGGTGTTTTTCAAAATGTAACCCCTCAGGGGGTGAAAAGGGGATTAAACAATTTTAAACTAACACCCGCATATCAGATACTACTTGATTGAGATACGGCAGAATTAGTGCAAAAACTATTCAATACATAAAAATAAACACGTATTTTAATATACTTAAATAAATACGCGCTTCTACATTAAAAGCATTTTAATTTGTTTTTTTTAACATGCACACCAATTGTGTAATTACTAAGAATTGTAACAAAATAATAGTCGTAGCGCTCATACTGTGCGCGCAGCACCCCCTCCGCCGCTGTGTGTATATAAGCTGCAGCAGGACAGCGCCGGCCACTTTGTTATGAACGCGACATTTCTCTGTGCAGGGAAGACGTTTGTGCGCTCGATACGACTTTCGATCGGGTCTACCTTCTACATTGTAAAAACTGTACTTTCACGTATTAAATGGATATCTCTATCATATTCGCTTATTCTATTCGATATCATCAGAAATACAATATTTTTAGTATTTCAACCTCCTTTCTCTCAGATCAGACACGCTTTTAAAAATATCGTATTACAGCTCCTATTCTGTCCCACAAACGTTATTTATTTCACTATAACAAAATGGCAGATGAAATTTGGAATATTAATGGGGAAATGATACGCCATGTTGTCATTCCCATGCAGGAGATGGCGCTTGCTTATTTCGGAGTCTGTCTATTTTAATGTACACTTTAAAAAAAAAAAAATGTTAAATTTACGGTACAATACTGGCAGCTGGGTTGCCAAAATTTTACTGTAAAAAAGGTGACAATATTTTTAGGTCTACAGTATAATTTTGTAGTAAACTTTTTTTTTTCTTTGCAACAAATTCCAATAGAACGGAATGTTTAACCATAACCAGAAATTCATGTAGTATATGCCAATCAATAAACCATCAAAGTATTGTCAGGATCAAACCTAAGCACACAGTTTGCATCAATAAAGTAACAGCAACCAATAGCAAACATGTACCATTTAATTTTGCACATTGAAAACAATGTTTAAAGAAGTTCTGGTACATTGTCTGGTGTGGAAGTAAAGTTTGCTTTTGTGGTGTATGGTGTCATACAGGTGTGCCAGCTTATCAAATACAACCCACGATAAATCCACTTCCATAACCTCAAAAAACCTTCAACACTCTGAGAAAAATAAGTCTGCTAACTTAAAGTTTCTTTCCCGACTATTCAAAGGTATGCGGTTCACCAGGAACAATATGGTAAAGGGGGGGGGGGGGGGGGGTCCTTATGCAAATATCGTAACCGGTTTTACTGAAACAGCGATTTACCGTTTCACATTTCACGGTTGTTTACCTTCGCTATTTAACGGTTTTACACTGTAAAAGTAACATTTTTTCAGCGTAATTGTAATGCATCAGTAAACAGTATTTAGCATATTTTGAAGGTAGAAAAATATCGATTTTACAAAACTTGGCTGTAAAAAATAATGAAATGTACTGTTTAAGATATACAGGTAATTTTCAGTAGAACACAAGGTAACTTTTCTTTTTTTTCAGAAAATGTCTTTTACTTTCACCATTTACAGTGTTTTTACCATTAAATTTACTGACATTTTTTACAGTGTTCCGTACCCAGGAAATGGCAATGGAAGTAGGTGAGCAAATCATTAGGTACGTAGTCGACACTTGGACGGAATTTTCAATTACAGGTGCTGGTCATAAAATTAGAATATCATGACAAATTTGATTTACTTCAGTAATTCCATTCAAAAAAGTGAAACTTGTATATTAGATTCATTCATTACACACAGACTGATGTATTTCAAATGTTTATTTCTTTTAATGTTGATGATTATAACTGACAACTAATGAAAGTCCCAAATTCAGTATCTCGGAAAATTAGAATATTGTGAAAAGGTTCAATATTGAAGACACCTGGTGCCACACTCTAATCAGCTAATTAACTCAAAACACCTGCAAAAGCCTTTAAATGGTCTCTCAGTCTAGTTCTGTAGGCTACACAATCATGGGGAAGACTGCTGACTTGACAGTTGTCCAAAAGACGACCATTGACACCTCGCACAAGGAGGGCAAGACACAAAAGGTCATTGCTAAAGAGGCTGGCTGTTCACAGAGCTCTGTGTCCAAGCACATTAATAGAGAGGTGAAGGGAAGGACAAGATGTGGTAGAAAAAAGTGGACAAGCAACCGCACCCTGGAGAGGATTGTGAAACAAAACCCATTCAAAAATGTGGGGGAGATTCACAAAGAGTGGACTGCAGCTGGAGTCAGTGCTTCAAGAACCACCAGGCACAGACGTATGCAAGACATGGGTTTCAGCTGTCGCATTCCTTGTGTCAAGCCACTCTTGAACAAGAGACAGCGTCAGAAGCGTCTCGCCTGGGCTAAAGACAAAAAGGACTGGACTGCTGCTTTCTGATGAAAGTAAATTTAGCATTTCCTTTGGAAATCAAGGTCCCAGAGTCTGGAGGAAGAGAGGAGAGGCACAGAATCCACGTTGCGTAAGGTCCAGTGTAAAGTTTCCACAGTCAGTGATAGTTTGGGGTGCCATGTCATCTGCTGGTGTTGGTCCATTGTGTTTTCTGAGGTCCAAGGTCAACGCAGCTGTCTACCAGGAAGTTTTAGAGCACTTCATGCTTCCTGCTGCTGACAAACTTTATGGAGATGCAGATTTAATTTTCCAACAGGACCTGGCACCTGCACACAGTGCCAAAGCTACCAGTACCTGGTTTAAGGACCATGGTATCCCTGTTCTTGATTGGCCAGCAAACTCGCCTAACCTTAACCCCATAGGAAATCTATGGGGTATTGTGAAGAGGAAGATGCAATACGCCAGACCCAACAATTCAGAAGAGCTGAAGGCCACTATCAGAGCAACATGGGCTCTCATAACACCTGAGCAGTGCCACAGACTGATCGACTCCATGCCACGCCGCATTGCTGCAGTAATCCAGGCCAAAGGAGCCCCAACTAAATATTGAGTGCTGTTCATGCTCATACTTTTCATGTTCATACCTTTCAGTTGGCCAACATTTCAAAAAATCCATTTTTTGCATTGGTCTTAATTGATATTCTAATTTTCCGAGATACTGAATTTGGGACTTTCATTAGTTGTCCGTTATAATCATCAGCATTAAAAGAAATAAACATTTGAAATACATCAGTCTGTGTGTAATGAATGAATCTAATACACAAGTTTCACTTTTTGAATGGAATTACTGAAATAAATCAACTTTGTCATGATATTCTAATATTATGACCAGCACCTGTATACCATTGTCTATGACTATGGAAGAAATTATCCAACCATCCATCCATTTTCCAACCCGCTGAATCCGAACACAGGGTCACGGGGGTCTGCTGGAGCCAATCCCAGCCAACACAGGGCACAAGGCAGGGAACCAATCCCGGGCAGGGTGCCAACCCACTGCAGGACACACACAAACACACCCACACACCAAGCACACACTAGGGCCAATTTAGAATCGCCAATCCACCTAACCTGCATGTCTTTGGACTGTGGGAGGAAACCGGAGCGCCCGGAGGAAACCCACGCAGACACGGGGAGAACATGCAAACTCCACGCAGGGAGGACCCGGGAAGTGAACCCGGGTCCCCAGATCTCCCAACTGCGAGGCAGCAGCGCTACCCACTGCGCCACTGTGCCGCCCGGAAGAAATTATATTCTATTCAAATAAAGCAAATATTAATATGAATTTAACTCAAAACTTTAACTTTCTAAAATTGGCTCTTACATTTCCGGCCCCTAATTGGCTATGCAGGAGCGGAGACAATTACTATACTTCAATATGAGCCAGTTTATTTTAACTATTGTTTTCAAATCACTAGCAATAACACTACAAACAAACATTTTAAAAATTTCATATTTCAAACATTGGCTGTTTCTTGAAGCAGGCACAGTTTGTTCACGGGTCTGTCCAGTGTGCTGGTTTTGGTCTGCACACAAACTCTTCTGACTGCACCTTTGGCATCTGGCATTGTCTTGATAACTCGACCCATTACCCAGGAATTGCGAGGTGTAGCTTTATCTACAATTAAAACGTCCCCTGGTTCAAAATTTCTTCTTGGTGCAAGCCATTTTTGACGTTCTTGAAGTATTGGCAAATGCAGTGGAACCTCAGTTCACGACCATATTTCGTTCCAAACCTCTGGTTGTAAACCGATTTGGTCGTGAACCGAAGCAATTTCCCCCATAGGATTACATGTAAATACAATTAATCCGTTCCAGACCGTACGAACTGTATGTAAATATATTTTTTTAAAGATTTTTTAAGCTCAAATATAGTTAATTACACCATAGAATGCACAGTGTAATAGTAAACTAATTTAAAAACATTGAATAACAATGACACAAAAACCCAGGCTGCTTCCTCAGCAGCACACGAGCTCTCTCTCTCTCTCTCTGTGACATTGCAGCAGTTCGGCTGTAGCCTTACAATCCGATCGTTGTATAAACACTTTTTTTTTTTTTTTTTAATTGAGTTTTAAGCACAGCGGAAAAAAAGGAACATTTGAACAAATCCGAACTTTATTTAAAAGCCAACCAAGGCAGTAACGTTTTAGGAGTTCAGGCTAATAGCATTACAACCCGACCGCATTAAACACGCTTTTTAAATGAGTTTTAAGCACATGGGAGAAAATAAACATTTGAAAAAAAGGGAAAAGTAACATTGCAACACTTTCTTCTCACCATTCTTCACTTGCTTAGAAGCCATGGTTAACTGCAAAAGCACACGAAATACTGTAGAGCACAGTATCGGCGCGTACGAACCGGAAGGGAAATGAAATAGAGCACAAAGATTTCACAGCGAAAGCACGCACGCACGGAGAACAATGCAACACGTGCGGTGCACAAACCGAAAGGGAAACTGGCTTGTTCGTATACCGAGTGTGTGGTCGTGAACCGAGGCAAAAGTTTGGCAAACTTTTTGGTCGTAAACCGAGTTGTACGTGTACCGAGACGTTCGTGAACCGAGGTTCCACTGTATATAGCAACACATTATCGCCAAATAAATCAGCAAACAATCGACTTAAATCAGAACCCCCACCCCACCTGGCACTCACTCCCTTATCACCACAAGGTGTCAGAAGGTACAGCGCGCATCCTGACCAAGTGGGGCGTCAGAATAGCACACAAACCCACAAACAATCTGCGCACAGTCCTCTTTAATGCCAAAAACAACAAATGGACAGCAGAAACACGAAACGCAGTTTATAGTATCCCATGCAATTCTTGCTCCGCGGTATACATAGGACAAACTTCAAAAAGAATCTCAACATGTGTACAGGAACATCGCAACGCCGTCAGAAGAAAGGACGCACTATCATTGATCTATGCACATACTAAATCGACAGGACACACATTCAACTGGGACAATGTAAAAGTAAAATTTAAGGTCAGTACTAAAAGTGCCAGAGAGGTGGCCGAGTCTTGGCTATCAAATGAAAACGCCATCAACAGACACTTGGACATAAATCCAGCATATGCTAACTTAAGAAGAACATGTACATAATAAATAAACTATACAACCCCCCCCCCCCTTGATCATACTGACTTAGTCACCCCCACCCCCACTTAATGTGTTGCTATATATTGCCTTTGATTCTTGTAAGTCTAAGCATTATCCTCTGATGAAGACCCCTGGTAGGGGTTCAAAGCTCAGGAATAAAAACTATTTTATGATACGTGATTCATTTTTTCTCCCTATGTGGATCTCCAGATAGATAGATAGATAGATAGATAGATAGATAGATAGATAGATAGATAGATACTTTCTATCTATCTATCTATCTATCTATCTATCTATCTATCTATCTATCTATCTATCTATCTATCTATCTATCTATCTATCTATCTATCTATATCCCAATGGGAAATTCACATTTTCAGCTGCATATATATATTATATATATATATATTTTGCCTGCGACGCTTGAGAGGTTGTGTGTAAACTGTAACGTCTCACAGGACGACCTCCAACACCTGATTTTGTATAAAGAACGCCATTATGATAAACCTCAAAAGAAAAATGAAATCGCCGCCCTGCAGCTACTAACTCACACAGACCACCAAAAGTCGAAGGCTGCAACATATCAGCGTAATATTCAGTTGATGTGGGGTAGTTGTCACCATTACTGTCATGAGATATAATTGAAAATTCCGTCCAAGTGTCGACTACGTATCTAATGATTTGCTCACCTACTTCCATTGCCATTTCCTGGGTACGGTACACTGTAAAAAATGTCAGTAAATTTAATGTTAAAAATACTGTAAATGGTGAAAGTAAAAGACATTTTCTGAAAAAAAAAAAGAAAAGTTACCTTATGTTCTACTGAAAATTACCTGTATATCTTAAACAGTACATTTCATTATTTTTTACAGCCAAGTTTTGTAAAATCGATATTTTTCTACCTTCAAAATATGCTAAATACTGTTTACTGATGCATTACAATTACGCTGAAAAAATGTTACTTTTACAGTGTAAAACCGTTAAATAGCGAAGGTAAACAACTGTAAAATGTGAAACGGTAAATCGCTGTTTCAGTAAAACCGGTTACGATATTTGCATAAGGACACACCCCCCCACCCCCCCACCCCACTTTACCATATTGTTCCTGGTGAACCGCATACCTTTGAATAGTCGGGAAAGAAACTTTAAGTTAGCAGACTTATTTTTCTCAGCGTGTTGAAGGTTTTTTGAGGTTATGGAAGTGGATTTATCGTGGGTTGTATTCGATAAGCTGGCACACCTGTATGACACCATACACCACAAAAGCAGACTTTACTTCCACACCAGACAATGTGCCAGAACTTCTTTAAACATTGTTTTCAATGTGCAAAATTAAATGGTACATGTTTGCTATTGGTTGTTGTTACTTTATTGATGCAAACTGTGTGCTTAGGTTTTGATCTTGACAATACTTTGATGGTTTATTGATTGGCATATACTACATGAATTTCTAGTTATGGTTAAACATTCCGTTCTGTTGGAATTTGTTGCAAAGAAAAAAAAAAACAGTTTACTACAAAATTATACTGTAGACCTAAAAATATCCTGCATGGGAACGACAACATGGCGTATCATTTCCCCATTAATATTCCAAATTTCATCTGCCATTTTGTTATAGTGAAATAAATAACGTTTGTGGGACAGAATAGGAGCTGTAATACGATATTTTTAAAAGCGTGTGTGATCTGAGAGAAAGGAGGATGAAATACTAAAAATATTGTATTTCTGATGATATCGAATAGAATAAGCGAATAGGGGGCGCCGTGCCGCAGTGGGTAGCGCTGCTGCCTCGCAGTTAGAAGACTCGGGTTCGCTTCCCGGGTCCTCCCTGCGTGCAATTTGCATGTTCTCTCCGTGTCTGCGTGGGTTTCCTCCCACAGTACAAAGACATGCAGGTTAGGTGCATTGGCGATTCTAAATTGTCCCTAGTATGTGTGTGTGTATGTGGTAGGATATAGCGGGTTGGATGATGGATGGATAAACGAATAGGGAGATCTATTTATGACATCTATATAAGATAGAGATATCCATTTAATACGTGAAAGTACAGTTTTTACAATGTAGAAGGTAGACCCGATCGAAAGTCGTATCGAGCGCACAAACGTCTTCCCTGCACAGAGAAATGTCGCGTTCATAACAAAGTGGCCGGCGCTGTCCTGCTGCAGCTTATATACACACAGCGGCGGAGGGGGTGCTGCGCGCACAGTATGAGCGCTACGACGATTATTTTGTTACAATTCTTAGTAATTACACAATTGGTGTGCATGTTAAAAAAAACAAATTAAAATGCTTTTAATGTAGAAGCGCGTATTTATTTAAGTATATTAAAATACGTGTTTATTTTTATGTATTGAATAGTTTTTGCACTAATTCTGCTGTATCTCAATCAAGTAGTATCTGATATGCGGGTGTTAGTTTAAAATTGTTTAATCCCCTTTTCACCCCCTCAGGGGTTACATTTTGAAAAACACCGAAGTTCATGTTTAATTATTTCTTTTGTAGACAATATTTATTAAGTATGAAGACCAAAGTCTTATTTTCATTTTTATCCAGACGAATCTGCAGCCCCGTATCATCCCTGTGGGGGGTTACATTTGGAAAATTTCAAAAATACGTACTTATTTTTTTTTTTATTGAAGTGTCTGTATACCAATTTTTGTGTTTCTCAGTTAAGTACTTTGATATATGGGTGTCACTTTAGAAAAGTTTACCCCCCCCCCCCCCTTTTCACCACCTTAGGGGTTGAATTTCGAAAAATCCCTTCTTAGCGGGTGCCTACGTCACAAAAGGAATCCACTGTCCACATTTCACATTTCTGTCTCCAGCGGTTTAAGCTCTGCGTTGATCTATTAGTCAGTCACTGTACAGTTTTATGTATATTTATAGCTTTGCCCACATAGTAATGAAACCGGACAAACTTTAAAAATTAGTAGACGTTGGCACTGTATCTGATCGTGTTCAGCTCTGACAGGAAAGCGTCCCCCGCGTGGGGACAAAAGCAAATGGCTGTGATATCTCTGCCAATCAGCAGCTCCCCTCTAAATCACATGGAGTTCTGAGCTCTCTCAAAAACGTCAAACGTTACTCCTTAACAATCTGTAGAGGGTAATGTCTGCTGAACAAACAGGTATCGTTAGCTCAGCGTAGGCCGGGTGCACTCCAACACATGGCGACAGGTAGAAAGACTCGAACAGAGGCTGGCACGTGAATGAGGAAGGCTCGGTCCACAGCCACTCTGTTGGATTGGTGTAAATACATCGGCACCGCAAGCGAACTCTGGGAGAAGTCACAAAATCAACCGGAAAGATGAAGCAAATTCTAGAAAACAAGCAGATGTAAATCCGTTAAGTAATTCTCTCGTGAAAATCTGACAGACATACAGACAGAACGCGCTTGGACCACGACATTTTAAAACCGTTTCTTAGCGAGCACCTATGGGCCAAGGGTGACCTACATTCCAAATTTCAAGTCCCAAGTCCTCATGGTTCGAGAGATTTCGTGATGAGTGAGTCAGTGGTACTTGGCTTATTATACACACACACACAGATTTAGTCATCAGACATTGAGCTACAAGTTCACAGAGGTGTAGCTAGGGTTTTCAGCACCCTGGGACAACTGAAGATTTCGCGCCCCCTCCCGTTTGCCAAAATGCAATGGGGAAGGGAAATTTGGCGCCCCCTGGATGCTGCGACCAGGGACAGATGTCCCTCTTGCAGTGGCGTATCGGGTGGTGGGTTAGTTCAAGAGACGTCATTGAACTTGAACGGGAGGCCAGGAGATGTCACCAGAGAGCCGAGTGTCAAATGCTTCGACGCGATGTTCGACAACTGATTCAAATGCTTCGATCCTTCGTCACTCCGCGCATGAGTAGCTCGAAACACTGCTTAACCCTTTGGCAGCAGCCAAACAGTGTGCTTGTGGCGGCAGCAGAGAAACGGGGGGGCTGGCGATCTGTGCGGTGTAACATTAATTAGTGCCCACACTACAACATACGATCGGTAGGTTACTAACTAACTAAAGACGCAAAGCTCTTTGCACGTCCGTCCCAACAGATTGCTTTCACCCTGTGATGGCCTGGCGCCACGTCCAGATGTTGCTCCTGCTTTGTGCCCGATGCTTGCTTCATCTACCCTGCAGTTCTGCTCAGGCTTAGAAAAATAGACGATTCTACCTGTGAAATGACCGTGGAGGCTTCAGTGATTTTATAGTAAACGGTAACACATCACGACTTTTGCGCTTCACTGTGCGCCACACAACGTAATGACATGCGCTTCCTTTCATACCCGCCCCGCCACCTCCAGTCCATCTGTTAATCACTTCCCCCAAGTTGCCGTAAAACACTGACTGAATACACGGCGTTCCTTTTAACTACTGTAAGACTTCAGCTCTTAAATAAAGCAGAAATTATTACCTACAAAATAAAAATAGGTAAAAGGCAAAAGTGTCCAGTACCAAGTAAAACAGAGTAAATATACTGTAATTCAGTAGTCTTTATTTACAATATTAGGTCGACTTTACCGGATTTATAAGAAATTGTATAGTTAATACGCTAAATCAGGGCTTTTTTCACCTAGTACAACTTGGCGCTAAATTCCCCAAATAAAGTGGGTGCAAAGTGATAACTCAATGTTTTGGAATATATATTTTTAAATTTTTATTTTACATTGCATGGGCACTAAAACACTGAAGCATTAAAAAGAAAAGTGTACCCATGTTGATGTCATTTATTTTTCTTGGGTATGTTAATTTTTAATTGTTTCATCAACCTGTAGAAACAAGCAAAAGTAAAAAAAAGTAAAAAAAAAAAAAAAAATCGGCCTATCAGTGCATTCAGAACGTTGCTCTCAAAGCCAAAGTCTATCCCAGGAGCATTAGATGTAGCACTCAAAATTTAATCTTAGGATTTTAATTTTTTTTTTATTTAAATGAGTTTTATATATTAAATCTTTCCGCCTAAATAATTGCAGGTAAACCCTACCTAGAAATGCTTATTTTACTTTACCTTCATGAATTGAATTCATCTACACATCGATGGCTTCATCACGTTCTCAGCTCACTGTACATAAAAACCACAGAGACAGGAGCCGTGAGCCAGGACTGGGGCAGAGAAATGTGGGAGTGTTGGATACAAAACAGCGAGTTTACAATATGAAAATGTGGAGGTGGACATTTAATTACTATAGCAATGTCTGTTCACAGTCCTGTGTCATAAATACTTTTCTTTGTTGTTTTTGTAATTCAAATCTGTTCAAAAGAACCAACTATTCCAGACGTACGTACAAATGACATCATAGCATGAAACGAGTTTCTAAGATATTAATGTCACTTTTTCTTCACCCTTCATTTCCGTCCACTTCTCAATGTCTCTTTGGACTTTTCCCCTTTCAGCACCCAGAATTTAACACTCGTTGCCTTTCTTCCATTCTGTGTAATCAAATTCCCAGTTGAACCCAGCCTACCAGAAACCAAACCAGTTACGAGCCCAGTCTTGGCCTGACCCACACACACTCACAAGCAGAGGCAGAAAAGCCAGTGGGAATAAAACAATTAAAGAATGTATGAAACACTAATAATAAAAATGAAATATAACTACACGCTAAACGATCTCACACCCATTCCCTTTCGGCGATTACACAATACAGACAAACAAGCCACGAAGAAAAACCACACACTAAAAAGTTCATGGAAAGCGGCAGCTGATGAAATGTAGTGATGGAGGGCGATAGTCCAGAGAGCAGCACGTTGAATGGGAATGTAAAGATGGTCCTGCCGGTATTTCCTGATGAGATGAAGACGGTGAATGGGATCAGGAGCGCTCCTTTCTTCACAGGATGACAACAAATCCGAGGACAGTCCTCATATGCAGGAAGACACCAGATAGACCATAGCCCAAAACAAGAGATGATCCAGGAGAGAACAAGAATCCACCGGTATCAGAACGGCAGGCAGACAGACAGGAAGCACCAAAGACCTCCCCCATTTTTGGTATCACTGGCCCCCTTTTAAATCTCGCCGGCCTCCTTGTACCCAACAGCCACTGCGCGTTCAGCAGAGGACCAATCAGGGCCACTGCAGGGACTGCTGGGAGTTGAAATTTCAGCGCTACACCGTGGTTATTGTTTTAGGGACAGGAATAATGATTGATGATTTTAGGGTTAGGGTGAAATGTAGTCAAGTAGTTACTTTGCAAATTATTTATTTTCTCTGCCAAAGGAAAGCCCATACCATGTTATACACTGCTACAACAAGATTAAATTGCCCAACGGTATATAAAGTCTTCTTTACATTTTTTACCATTTAGAAGAGCTTCAGTTGTTAAGGCTTTTATGAACAGTCTGGGAAAGGGCCAACTGAACACACTGGAAGTGAACATATTTACTAGGAATTAAGTCAGCTGAGTACTTTTGAGACATTTTTGATTTTCTGAATGTTGAATTGTTTGTCTTAGAGCATTTCTCCATTGTGACATTTTTACTTTTCCTTTCATAATCTGAATCTTTCCACCACCTCTTAGTGGTCTTCCTGGTCAGATTGAATCACAATCACAGCTCAAGAACCTTGGGCCAGACGCAGTGCTTGGGTTTGAAGCCTGATCTTGACTTTGGCTTTGGTTTGTTGGTGTCCAGTGCAAAGGCAGCGACAGTCGCTCATATACTTCAGCTTTATTACGGCACACACACAGTTGTTTTACAACATTTTGTATTAGTCGGTATTTAAGTCATTGTCATCTGTCAGGACATTTTAAATACCATAATCGCTTTAAGTGATCCTCTTTTATTTTAGCTTAGAGGGTCTGACTTGTATTCAGCAGTCTCAGATGGAGACCACCTAGTGGAGGAAATCCAGAGGCTCTGTCCTACCTCTAGATAGAGAGTGACACGTGGCCATCTTGAGGCGAGAAGTCTTTGAGTCCAAACTAAATGTACTGCACAGAGTTAACAGAATTGTGGAGTTTAGCTAATGGCTCATGGCAATGCATACATCACGTTCCATTACTCGTCTATTTAAAGACAGCCAGCGTGTGGTTTAGACATGGCTAACATGACAATTGAAATTACTCTGTAAATGTCCTCAGCATGGAGGTGACTTAAGCAATCCTCTGTAATGAGAGACGATTCTCATATCACAGCCTCAAGAGTACGAAGCTCTCTTTGAGAGTCGATCCTGAAGGCTCACAGATGAGAGCTCTTTCAGCCAAAGTACTCTGACTGTGCAGTACATGCATTTCTGAGCACCTGATCAGTTTATGATTGCCATCAATGTGCCACATGGCATCGCTGAAGGGCACAGAGCACTGGCGACGTCTCACTGAAGGTGCTGCTCGTTTGTGACCCTTCAGGATCGACTCTTCAAGGAGAGCTTCGTACTCTCGAGGCTGTGATATGAGAATTGTCTCCTCTTGTGCTCTCATCACACACGGCCAGCTTACTGTAAGATCTGTCTTGTGTTCAAACTTGGTAATTGGTGAGAGGTAATATTTGATTGTTTGAGAGTAGAGAGACTCTGGATGGAGGTGCATGTCCTGGATCTGTTCAATCACATCTTCTACATCCTAGAGATGGCCAACTCAATCCAGACTCTGACATTGATATTTTCATTGGAGTTTTGAACATTAAAAACATTTAGCTTTCTTGGCAGAGGCCTGGCACCATCACAGGCTCAGGACAACAGGCAGCCAGTCACCTGTCCAGCTGTGGACAGCAAACAGAGTCAATCACACTGCTTTATGGTAGCCATGTTTAAATGACTTTATGTAGGTGTGCTCATAACTGTAATTCAAATGGCAGGTGGATGAACATTATGGAGTTGACTAGGATGAGCCATCTGGACGTGGTGAGGAGGGACTCGAGGCTCCTGAGGTCCAATGAGCACAAGAGCTCATAGCAGATGACCTGAATTCACTCCCAGATCCCAGTGTTCCCTTTGCAGATGCACTGGTCACTTACTGTAACACCGTCAGCCACATCAAGAGAATGCCAGGCCAGTCTAAATATTAGTATTGAGGCTCATGCTGTACTTCATTTACAATCAGTGACTTTTATGAGATCATTTTACATTTTTCAGTGCTACTCTCCCACTGCACTCAGAGTGAACACAGTGATCAAAGTAACGCGGTGCATTTGAGATTTCAGAATTCATTAACTCTGCATTTACAACTGCTACAACATGGCTACTGAATCAAACCTTCAAAAGGCAAACACTGGCACCGACTGTTTGAAGTGGATAAGGGGCGAGGCATTGAGGGGGCATATTGAGGCTTGGGCCCTCCTGCAGATGTTTCTTACAAGCTCCATCCCATTTAGAAACTCTGTTCTTGTGAACAGCCAAGAAGAAGGCAAAGCTGTACTACTGAGGGGAACTCCGGCAAACGTAATGTGTGTTTCAGTCGCTCAGTCCACATATTACATCATGGTGGCTGTCCCAGTGCTTTAATTGAATCCATTTTCATACAATTTGAAGTTGAATCATGCCACCCACTGCCAAGTCAATGTTCATGAATGGGGGCCGAGGTTCAACAACAGCACCATCTGAAAATGACCATCGAAAAACTGTCACAGTTTACACAGTGCAGAGTTTAAATGGTGAATATTCTCAGTACGCCACATAACATTTGATTGTAACAATATTGGTAGATCAGATCTTCATGAGAATTGTGCCACAAACAAATCTGGAGCAGTGTGGTCCCATGAGACCCCGATTTGAAGGCTAACAGCTCCGCTGAGCAATGAGTGATGGGTGTGTGTCAGCATTCAGAGTCTCAGGCACCACTGCTGCTCCTGACTTTCTGTGGCACAACTGTGTTATTGAATGATATTTTTAATAAAAATACGAGCATTTCTCACATTCTGAACAATATGATTGACTATGTGATGCTTCAATAATGAGTGTTATGTAAAACTTGATATGGTTTGCTATTGTTTGGCCTCATTCCTGAACACTGAATTTCAACTTAAATGTTTATGTAAATGGATTAGAATTAAACACTTTGACAGCCAGCATTATATAATCTGGGGGTTGAGGAACTGGATTTGATGAATTTCATCTTCAAGTAAAGAGCACAGCCAAGGACAATCAATTTGCCGCAGCATACACTAATATAACAGATTTGGAGGATAGTTATAGAACAGAAGAAGAATTTTACCAGTGGGTTATCATTTTGAATTGTCATAACTTGAACATAAAATTAGCTTTGAAGATGCACAGTAATCAGAACCCGTTTTTGGACAGGATTGTTTGTCCATCCATCCATCCATCCATCCATTATCCAACCCGGTATATCCCAACTACAGGGTCACGGGGGTCTGCTGGAGCCAATCCCAGCAAACCCCGGGCAGGGCGCCAGCCCACTGCAGGGCACACGCGCACACACACACTACGGACAATTTAGAATCGCCAATGCACCTAACTTGCATGTCTTTGGACTGTGGGAGGAAACCAGAGTACCCTGAGAAAACCCACGCAGACACGGGGAGAACATGCAACCTCCACGTAGGAAGGACCCAGGAGGAGAACCCAGGTCCCCAGGTCTCCCAACTGTGAGGCAGCAGCGCTACCCACTGTGCCACCCAGGATTGTTTGTGATAAACTCAAATATATTTCTAAGATAGCGATATTCACTGCTTGCTCCACAGATGCAGCTCTCATTCTACTGTACGTGTCAAGGCATCCCTGACTCACAGTAACTGAGATTTGAAAGGATTTGCGTTAATCAGCGATGACTTTGTACCACCACTTAGTTATTTCAGACTCTGGGGGAACCTCCCTACGTAAAATACCAGTCCAGGCCAACGACATTAGAATAAGAGACGATACCTAATAGATATTCTTTGGATGGTGTGCATTTTATTTCTTACACTCACTGATGTCAGATCTACATCTGTGAAACTGAACATGTTTTAAAAATCAGATTATAAAAACAATCTTAGTAATGTAAGAAATACACTATTAGTCGTTTTTACAAAATTGGCGTATGTACAATAAGAATTGGGATGCCTGAAGGACATTTAATTTGGTGTTTTTGACAAAGGAAATTGAGAACGTTTTGGGTCTAAAGACTGAACACCATAACCTCCAAAGGGAAGAATGAGACATAGAGGAGGAGGAGGCTCATGAATGTGATGGGGCGCTGAGATGAAACTGTGCAGAGGACAATAAAATCAGAAGATCATCAGGGCATTCTGGAGCAAACATCACAAAGCTCTGTCTCTGGTGCAGGTCATTCAAAACATACCAGCCAGATATTGTGGACATTGCATAGGATGGTTCTGAAGTGGTCTGCTGTGAGCCCTGAACTGAATCCAAGTCAACATCCAAGGAAAGAGCTGGAAGTCCTCAGACCTCAAGAAGTGTGGGCCAAGTGGCCAGTGAGAGCAGCAGGAAGATCTTGATGGCAGACATCACCTGAAAACAGTGTGATACAGAACATTAGGTGAGGGTCCCAAGTGTGTTACAGAAGATTAGGCGAGGGTCCCAGTAGTTGTGTTTATGCCATTGTCATTTACTTTATTGTGTACGTCCAAAATTAAAAGCAAAGAGTCCGCTGTGTGGCATAAAGAATGGCGGATGACCATCACTGTCGTCAGTTTACTCTTGTCTGACAGAAAATTGGGATTCTTGTTTAAAGAGTGGAAGGGGAACCAAAACTACTTGGGGATGTCAGTGATACAAACAGTAGAGAGATAGACCTGAAAGGCGCTATATAATACATAGATATTAAAGACACTGTAAGAGATGAGAAGGAAACAATATGAGTGATGGACTGAACAATGTCAAAAACAGTATCTAATATGTTGTATTATCGTGGGATTTCCCTCTACTTACCCTTTACTTGTTTTCTCAAGGGTAAGTGTTCTCGTCAAGTCCATTATCGGGTTGGTCTACTGTTGCACTTTAAGATGAACACACACACACACACAGACCCTCACCACAACAGTACCCCATGAATGACACACACACACACACACTGATTAACCCTTAGCACTTTAAACCACACAAACACTTTAGGAATAACACAGCCTGGCACTCAGCACTTCAAGAGACTTACGATGTTTTAGTGATATCTCAGACCTAAATATTACTTTTGGTCTACAAGAATAATAGATGACAGGAAAGGCACTAAAACAGAGAGAAAATGACAAATAGGAAAGGCACTAAGAAAGATATAGCAGACAGACATGGAAGACAGTACAAGACAGAGAGATGTGAAAGTCACTATATTTAGATAGATACAGTAAAGAGATATGAAAGGCACTATAAAATATATACTGTAGATAGATAGATAGAGATAGATAGATAGCAGAAGAGGAGGTAGACTTGTCTGGAGGGAGGAGGAGAGGAGGAAGTTAAAGAGAGCAGACCTGAGGGTATGAACTTTGAACGTTGGCAGTATGACTGCTCAGGGGAGAGAGTTAGCCGATGTGATGGAGAGAATGAAGGTTGATATTTTGTGCGTACAAGAGATTAAATGGAAGGGGCGTAAGGCCTGGTGGATCTGAGGTGGATTTAAATTGTTCTATCATGGTGTGGATGAGAGGAGAAATGGAGTAGGAGTTATTCTGAAGGAACAGTACGTCAAGAGTGTTCTGGAGGTGAAGAGAGGGTCACACCGAGTGAGGATTATGAAGCTGGAAGTTGAAGTTGTGATGATGAATGTTGTTAGTGCATATGCCCCACAAGTTGGGTACATGAAAGATGAGAAAGAAGATTTCTGGAGTGAGTTGGATGAAGTGGTGGACAGTCCAAGGCACAGCTCTCTGTCAGTAATGTATCAGACAGTCCTAGCGGTAGTCCTGATATGGTGAGGGGTGATCAGATTTGCTGGGCGCCCCCTCCGATGAAGCACGTTGACCAATCCAACTCCACTCACACAATAGGCAGGCCCAGGACAGTTCATACATCTTCATGGCTTCGCCGATCCAGGATACTCCACGGGTGGAATTGCAGACGAGTGAACACAAACACAAAACACTTAGCTGGCGTTTGAAAGTCATGTGATGTAAATGTGCTTTTCTTTTTGTCCCCATTTTATTTGAATTCCTTAATTAATTTAAGAAGTAATTAGTATAATTGATATTTGTTACATTATTTGATAACTTCTGATCTGTAAAATTCCTCTGCTCGTGTTTTGTGGGTTCTGTACATGTTGCATCCCGGTGGTCCTGTTAACTTTATTTCGTGTGACTGTAGACTGCAAAGTGGTGTAAGGATGGCATCACAATAAAGCCACTTGACTTAACTTCTGAAGATATGAAGACTCTTTATTGATGATCCATTTATTAATAAAATCATACAAGTAAAAACCTATTTTTTATTTTGAAGAATATGAGGTGTGTAATAAATAATATGTTGATATTGTGTGAATATTTGACCCTAAGTATCCCGCAGTGAAATCAAATATTTAGGCAGACGAGTGGCGCTCTCCATGACGAGTCCAGCCTTTTGCACTCTGGTGTGTGTGTGTGTGTGTGTGTGTGTGTGTGTGTGTGTGTGTGTGTGTGTGTACGTGTGTGTGTGTGTGTGTGCCCATATCTGTGCCCATGTGTGATGTGTGTGCCCTTGGACGTCCGCTCAAGCCTTACCTCCCCACTCCACATTCGGCCCCCTGAGATGTTCAGTAACTAATAAAGATGGACGTTAAATGGTAAATGTTGGTCCTCGAGGACGTCACATGAAGCTGAAGTGCTTTCAGGACTGAAGTCAAGTGTGATGTTTCATTTTACCTTAAATTTACATTTACATTTACATTTACATCATTTAGCAGACGCTCTTATCCAGAGCGACTTACAACAGTGCTTAGTAGTCTACGACTGTTCTTCAGTCTTTAAGGCTAGGATTAAATCTACTGTCATTAAACAAGTTACCGCTGACCAAGTTGTATACAAAACCCTGCTAGAAGAAAATAGTAAGTTAGTACAAAATTTTTTTTTTTTTTTTTTGAAAAAAAAGGGTAGAAAAAAAGTATGGGGACTTTAGTCCAAGTGCTGTTGAAAGAAGTGTGTCTTCAGGCGACGTTTGAAGACAGTGACAGTAAATGTGTTTACTTTGTCTTTAATCTTTTTGTCATTTGTTACAGTTTAATAAATGCTATTGATTTTGTTGCTGTATGTACTGCGTGTTGATGCTCCCTATGTTTATTGTATTTAGTTTGTTTTGCTGTTCCTCGTTCCCTTTTTGTGGAGCCCGAGGTGGGGGTCTTGGTCATGTGACCCTGCAGCTGGAGCTCCACCCCCAGGGGTATTTAAGAGGAAGCTGAAGGTGAAGAGCCGCTCCAGCACTGAGCTTTGTCCTGTCCTGTGGACGGTGCTTTACATTTTGATTTGGGTGGTTCTGTTGTAGCCCGCTGCTCCTATGAGGAGGTCCTGTCTTTAGTGTGTGATTGTTGGATTTTAATTCACTTCTGCTCTTTCATTTCTCCTGCCTGCCTATTTTTAGAGGATTATGGCAAGTTGTGCTTGGTAACCGTGGCGACTGTCACCTGTTAACCCTCTCCTTACCGGCGTGAAGATGAAGCTTAGCAGAAGGCTGGGTCCTGACTGAGAGTTCATGAAAGTCCGTTTGGTGAGAAACACAAGTTCAGGGCCGGGGTAGAGAAATTTATTTTAACACACATAAAGTGTCTGAATGCTTCTGTAAACAATCTTAAATGGTTATTCTAAAATGGTAACACATTATAAAGTCATCTGTCCATCGAATACCCATAATAAACAACATTTAGAGGATGTCAGGTGTTATCACCATTTCTGTCAGTGACAGGACTTTTAGAGTATATCTGAGGTTCCTGCACTCCTAACAAGAACACTGTGATTTAAATTAATCTTATATCTTCAGTACAAAACAGTAAAACATGAAAAGTGTCATTTAATAAAGGACAAGAATGAATCAAATGTCACATTTAAGTTTTTATGCCATTGATCACCATTCATCATTTTTTTCATCAAGAGGCAAAATGAAAGTTATAGTAATAAAAATACAAGTTAAAAAGTCGTGTTGTCTGATGTTAAAGTCACCAGAAGTCCTCATTCAAAGTGTGTGACCCTAAAGCAGCACAGGGCTGGATGTTCATAGCACTTCAGTGAGTCCATTCAAGTGACAAACACAATCAGTGACACACTGCACTGGCACTTTGAGCAGCTTTGCCATCGCCATCATATATTGGGGTGTCCACCTCTGTTCCTGGGGGTCCTGCAGGTCACCATCATATATCGGGGTGTCCAGCTCTGTTCCTGGGGGTCCGGCAGGTTTCCATTCCAACCATCTTCCTAATTTTGCCTTTTTTAAGACGCGGACCCCTCAATTGTGTCTTCTTTCCTTACTTAGCAGCCAAACAATACTGAGATCCAACAGATGACCAGCTACCTGTGCCCAACACACAATATCTGGACATAAAGAAAGTTAAAAGGCTCTTTAATGTCGATCTGCTCAGGTCCACAATACATTTTGACGGTGGTCATAGAAAAATGAAAATCAACAGTTTGGGAAACATCTTCTGTGTCAGCCTGAGACCACCAACAAGCCATGGAATTAAATAAAGAATTGAACTAACAATAAGAATCAAGTGCTAAACAAGAAACTGGTTGGAGTTTGAGGCCCCGACTTGGCTGGTCATCTGCTGGCTCACTAACTTCACATCTCATTTCTGTTTTTTTATGGTGATGTTTGTTATAAAATACGCAAATCAGAAGACTGAGTCTTAAAAACAAAATGAAGTAAATGAACAGCAGGCTTTGGTGACTGATGAAGACGATGGTTAGAATAAAATCCTGCAGCCAGGGTAGCCCTCAGGACCAGAGCTGGACACCCATGATGTACACTCATGTAAAGTGACCAACAGGCCACCTCACCAAACAGCTGATGGCATTTTATAAGGCATCCCCTGTGAGAAGACCCCAACATTGACCACTGTGACCCTGCAGCTCTTCTCTTCATGGAGATCTGAGGGCTCAAACTCTGTGAAAGGCTGTGCTTGGTCACAAAGTCTCAGAGATAATGACATGCAAATCCTAAACCCCCCCAATCACTAAAGCCTTGAAAGGCCCTCAGCACAGTGTGTTCTACTCATTCTTGGTGGGCTCTCTAGCTGACTTCTCTGTCAAAGAGGACCTGAAGACCATCTGTGGTGAAGAGGAACAGCCGAGACATAAAGTGAGAGCTGCTAAGTCTTCATAAGTCTTTAAACACCTGCAGTGAGCCCAGTGTGTTACACATCAGTGGGTATGCTGGGCACCACTGACTGGTACTTTAGTGGGCTTCAGTGTTTGGTGTTTTAGCTGCTTGTCAGTTTTGTGTTACATCTGAACAGCCCTGTTCTAGTAATGACTGCTCAGTGAATAGAACTGATGTCACCAAATGCCATCTTCACAGTCCCCATTCTGCTCTTGTCATGTGCAGGTCCTCGTGCAGACGTCTGAACTCCAAGTGGTGAGCAGTTTTTACAGGTGAGTTTGTGTTCTTATTGATTTGGTGATCCTGATGAGTATCTCTGACACTTCATGTCCTCCCCTGGTGTGACTGTGTGTGTGTGTGTCACTGTGTCACAGAAGTGCAGGCTCACTTTCATTCATCTCACTTGTTGTAATTTTCTCTTTTCTCTCTTCTTTTTTATTGAATTTTATTGATATTATTTGAAGAAAACAACATTCATACAATCATGTCAAAGTTAGCAAAGCAAAATTCAACTCCTACCCGAGAGAAAGAGAGGAGAGTCTACAACATGAGTAAATCTTATAAAAGAAAAGAAAAAAGAAAGAAAGGAGAATGTCCTATTGGCCAATTTAAAACATTATTCTAAGATTGGACTCGTTAATGAGATCCTGACATATTTTTACAAAGTTTTGAACGGACCCTCTAAGTGGGAATTTGATTTTCTCCAATTTCAAATATTCCAGAACATGCGTTACTTCAAAGAGCTGGGCTGGGATTCTTCCATTTGAGTGAGATACGTCTACATACATGCTAGTAGTGAAGTAAAGGCGACTACAGTTGGTTTGTCCTTGTCGATGTTAAGCCCCTCTGTCAGCCCACCAAGCACAGCTGTTAATGGGTTAGGAGTGACTGGGACACAGAGGCTGTCTGATGGCATTTCAAGGTTTTGGTCCAGAATGATGTCACTTTGGTGCAGGCCCAGTGACACTGGAGCTCAAGGACAATGTCCACAGGTCGAGTCTGGGGCCTGGATCCATTTTGGACAATTTTGAAGGAGATAAATGTGCTCGATAAAAGATTTGAAGTTGAATGATTGAGTGCTTTGTGCAAGTGGAGCCAGCATGTATTCTGGGCATGGCTGGCTGCCTTCCACTCATTTTCACAGATGAGAAGTGAACGATCCTTTAGCAAACGTACATAAGTAGGATCTTTGAAAGGAGGAGACGTCAAGATGCTTTTCTATTTTATTGAGATGCTGTCTGAGTCTTCAGACTGATCAGGATTGACTCTGGAATAGAAATGGCTGGGAGGTGAGGACAACCAGGCAGGTCCATTTAGCAAAGTTCTGATGAGAAAAACTGTATTGCTGGGAAGTGAAATTTGAAATGTGATTGTTCATAAGATGCAGAAATTTATCTATATACAGTCCTCAAAGTGTTAGTGTTCAGACATTAAATACTGTGTAGGTCTGAGAGGGCAGAAAGAGAGGATCATCATGGAAAAAGTGTGACAGATTAGAACTTCTCTGTCTTAGAGTGCTTACTGTATTGGTTCAATATTCTAAGTGAGTGACGGACATTTGAATTATTAGTATATCGATGATAATTTGTGTTTACTGGGCACAGAGCAGGGCATATAAAGAAGTACAGCCAGATTTTATTTGTATTGCACACCAGGCTTGTGTATATTCATCAATTTGTGTCCATGTCCAGGTCCTTATAATTTGTACAGTAAAATGGTGTTGATAAAGATCTTTCTATTTACTTGTGATGTTTAGGCCCAGATATTTAAAGTGATGTGCTAAAATAAATAGGAAGGTGCCAGTCTAGTATTGTGTGCTGGAGAGTTCACTGGACAAAGCACACTTTATTCAAATGAATCTGAGTCCAGATATCTTGTGAAACAATGCAAGTGCTGTTAGGACTGCTGGCCCAGAATGCTGTGCGTCAGATATACACAGCACCATATGATCTGTTCAAGGCCTTAACTGATAATCCCCTTTATCTCTGATACATTTGGAAAGTGAACAGCCGACGGCTCAATGGTGACCGTGTAGCTCAATGGTGTTGATAGATGGCATCCAGTTTGAAGGAGTTTGAAATAATGTTAATACAAAGAGAGTCTTCTGCAGTAATATAAAGTCGTTTGATCCATGCACTTATATTTGGGCCAAGCCCAGAACTGTGCAATGTGATGAATTCAAACATGTCCAAAGATAAGGAGATGTGAGGGACGTCATCAACCGGCCAGGACGCCTCTTTAAAGGAAGGACAGGGGAGATGGCTTTTGATGGGCATTGTCTCCCCCAAACTACTTCTTGGCAGCCCCCCTGGGTTGCAATGGCACCTTGGATTTCCACTGGTCTGTGTAGGAATTGGTATTTGTAGGCTCGGCCCTGTTGGGTGGTGTGGGGGTGCTGCAGGAATTGCTGATCCTTCATATGTAGGGCTTCCGCCTTACCCAGAAGTGCTCCTAAATCACAATTATGTGCCCAGAAGTACTTCTGGGACTCTGAATTAAAAGAGTGGCCTCCATCTCTGATGGAGGATCGCAGGAATCGTGGGAAAGAGGGGTCCTTTCATCGGATTGGCTGGCCCAGCACTGTTTCAGCCGTGGAATGGCCAAATGGGGGAGGCAGCTTGAAGGATGAGGTCTCCAGGACTCTACACAAATCCAAATCTTATTATGGGATATATCATCTACTGTTAAATTCTGCTCTGTACTTCAAAAAATTATATTTTTTATTTCTTACTATATTGAGAAATTGTTCTGTTCTGTGTACTGTATTGTATTGTATTGACCCCCTTCTTTTGACACCCACTGCACGCCCAACCTACCTGGAAAGGGGTCTCTCTTTGAACTGCCTTTCCCAAGGTTTCTTCTATTTTTCCCTACAAGGTTTTTTTGGGAGTTTTTCCTTGTCTTCTTAGAGAGTCAAGGCTGGGGGGGCTGTCAAGAGGCAGGGCCTGTTAAAGCCCGTTGCGGCACTTCCTGTGTGATTTTGGGCTATACAAAAATAAAATGTATTGTATTGTACTCCATTTGGAGAGCCAGAGTCGGGAGGAAGAGGGACGAAGGGTGCCAGGAGGAGTGAAGGCGGAAGGAGACAGAGAAGGAAGACTGTGTGCTTGGGACTGTGTTTTACTGGGCCGTCTACTGTGCACTGCAGGTGGGAAAGGATTGAAAAGCGTTTTCCACTGAAGTAATAAAGCCTTCTGTTGTGCTGCACTGGCGCCTGTGCCTGTTGTGTCGGGTGTTAGGGGAGCTGCGTGCCCCCTGGTGGTCACAAAGATCTCTGGGGTGTCAGATTTAATGGGTGAATACATTACATTAAGCAAACATTGAAGATGAGAAACTAAGTGTCTGCTTTTAATAAATCTGATTTGGCTAGTGATAGTCTTTGTGGTTTTCTTTTGTTCTCAAGAAGTTCAATTCTGACTACAAAAGCGGTCTTTTCTTATAAAGTGCCTCATTTGGAGACCTGCCGTATTCTTGATCTATTCTGCTAATTTCATTAACTAGCTCTCATGCCTTCTTGATTTTCTAATTGTTTTGTTTAAAGATATGAAGTAATTGGTCTTCATAGAAATGCCTTTTCCATTGTATTCCTGCAGAGACCTCCGAGGATGCATTTGTCTGTAAAAAATGATGAGTTTGCTTGGAGACGAATTCTGCACAGTTCTAATGACAGCAAGTGACATGAAGTTAAGATGGCAGCTCCGAGAGGAGTGTGTAGGGCACAGTGACGTGAGCTCCATGATCAGAGCGGTGTGGTCAGAGAGAACAGTAGCCTCATACTTGAAACATTTGGTAGTGGGCAAAAAATGATCAATAAAGAAAAACAATTCTTGAGGAAGTGGGATGTGCTGATGATGAGAAGAGTTTGGATTTTCAAATCCACAAGGTTCTGTTAAGTTATGATCCATTACAAACTGGGTGATTGTTTATGCAGTGTCAGGTGTTATCACCACTGTAGATGAAGACCTGTCCTTGTTTGGATTTAAAACACAATTAAAGTCCACTGCCATTATCATTTTATGAGTGTTCACATTAGGAATAAATTCAAAAACATCTTGGATGAAGTCTCTTATCATTCACATTGGGTCATAGATATTCATCAGAATGACCCGTCACCATGACATGTCTGCCTTCAGGATCAGATACTACATCTGATATTGCAAATGGGATTGTTTTGTGTCTTCAGTTCCCACGTCTCTAGTTTTCTGTGTCTAGCTGGAGTGAAAAATCGAATTTCTTTGCAAGTGAAACTGTTCCTGAATTATTAAGTGAGTCTCCTGTAAAAATACTTTCTTGGCATTGAGATGTTAGGTGAGAAAATCCTTTTGAATTTCTCTTTAGATTGTGATGGAGACCTTTGACATTCCAGCTGACAAAGTTGACTGTTTGGTCAGAGAGACACTGGTTCTGAACTTCTGAGGACATTTTGTACATTTAAGTTAAAGTAGTACGTTGTTTCATACAACAGCTTTGACTTGGATTTCATGTTGTTGATGACATTTGTGGCCACAGAGCCCATTATTATGTTGGCACTGATAGGGTAAATGAGAAGTAACTTACTCTGTCCCCCCGTTTTCTCTTCTCCCTCAAGCTGTCCCCCTCTTCACCTCCCAAGTGAGGCGAGACATTTTGTGGCTGAAAATTGCGACACACAAAACAAAATCTTTAACCAGCTGAATTTATTGAATGTAAGTCATAACAGCCAAGTGAAGGAGATAATAGCAACAGTTCAGAAAAATAATAAAAAACAGAATCCCTGAGCTGGTTAAAGGACCCCCCGCCCACGTGTCAGGACTTTGTCAAACCCCCTTATCTCTTGGATGCCAGCCCTGAGTCTGTTGTGATCCTTCTGTACCCACTGTGCCCATCTGGACTGTGTGATACTCGTCTTTAGTGTCCACACTCAGTCAGACTGGATGGTGACTGCTGGTGGACTGCAGTCTTCAAGTCACTCCACAGATTTTCAGTCAGGACTCTTTAATATACTCACTGTGGATGGATGGATGGATGGATGGATGGATGGATGGATGGATGCACTACTTCATTAATAGACTTAATTTAATTAATTAGTGAAAGCGTTTGACAAGACTCCAAGAGAGACACAACTGTATGAGGAATCCAGAGTAGCAGTAAAGTAATTCCAAGTGGTGAGAGTTGTCTTCATGGACAGTTAGTCTGCAGTGAGGAGTGTGGTAGGAATGACAGCCTGGATCATCTTATTGGCACCTTGGTAACACTTCACTGATTTGATAAAACACAAAATCATGTGCCCCCCTTTTGTGGGAGAGGCACAAGGCTTTTCACAATACAACTTTGAGCTCCTACTTGTTTGTATTTGGTGATCTCTGCTTAGCTGACCTGCCTGAAGATATCAGAAGAACAACTGAATTCTGGATTAGAAATAACTGGAAGTTCTTTTTCTTTCAATCCCTCTGCAGCATTCATAAAGATGGCTGACAAGTTCAGAGTGTCAGTGAAACTCGCTGAGGACTTCTGTACCATTGAAGAATCAGCACATGGCAGTGGAGCAGATGGGCACACAGGTAGGCGCTGTACACCTACTTTAAAAACTTAAAATAAATACAATTATTATTCTGTCAAGGCAGGTAAAGTAGGACTTTGATGTATTGTGGTGTTCTGAAGTGTAAGGAAGAGGAATGGATGGCTGATGTTAATGAATGAATTGTCTGCTTCACCTTCTCACAATGAGCCATTTCAGTGAGATTCCCAGTTTATTGGTCCCCTCTCTCTGTGAATTTTGAACCTTCATGTAGTTGAACAGTCTGCTCACTCTTTCTTGCTGTATGGCACAGTTGTGCTCTCGTTTGTAATTTAGGCAAACACTTTTAACAGCTAAGAGTGAACTCGTCACAGCTCTCCCTGTTCGTGTCACACACTAGTGACTAAATCTGAGAAAGCCAATTTTTGGTCGTCTGTTCAGAGTGCTAATTTAACATGGCAGAGAAGAAGCAGTTTGAGGGACATCAGGCATTTCCGGAGGTGCCCCATATTGTGTGGTAGGTGTTACTGTCAGGCCAGGTTCAAGTCAATAACTCCACCTCGAGTAGATTCATTTACTGATGCCGCGTCTTTACTCGCCGGTGGTGAGTGTTTGGTGTGCTCTGCCTCAGTTCACTCTGATCTTCACCTCTTTGCTGTGTCCTCTACAATTTCATAAGGAGAAGTGTGATTCTGATGTGACAGATACGTCCACAAGAGATTCATTTGAAGAACGAATCCTGTTCAGAGTGCATTTAGTCACATGCACACAGGACAAGAAGTGAAGAGCTGAGGTTAGAGCTAGTGGTCATCCTTCATGTTCAGGGGGAGTTTTAGAACGTGTCCAGACCCAAGACCTTCAGATCCACAAAGAGAGAGTGTGAGAGATGTTTTCAAGGAGAGGCGTAGCTTCTGGTAAGAGCATCATAGATGACTTCTGGCTCAGGTGGAACCTCCTTACAGAGTGTGAATCCTCTCCTTTCACGTCCCTCTCTGGTGGTACCCACATACCCTGACAGGGCTGACCATCATGACTACAATTCCCAAGGTGCCCTGCAGTTTACAGATGGCAGCTCTACCTGAGGGATGCTGCTGCCTGGCGTCCTGGGGGAATAGATAGTCCCAAGAGACAGTCTTTCCTTATCCCTCCATTACATCTTCCTGGCCATGAAAGGCACCTGCAGCTAACCCAGCTGGGGCGCCTGTCCATCCAAATCCTTCCCCTATGGCTTCGTGTCCAGGTAGGCCATAAGGTAATGCCAGTCCATCCACCTTGGCATTGACAGTGGAGAGCAGCAAAAGGCACAGAAACAGCATCTGTGACTCTGAGCGACACAGGAAGAGGGACAGAGTATGCACTGTCAGTGCTTCGAATTGTACTGGACAGCCATCAGAGCACAGTATGCCATGTCTGATCGTCAAACACAGTGCCAGTGTCACGCTGTCAGGCAGTTTAAGCTGTTAAGGGAAAATTTTAAAATAAATCCTAAAAATGAATGAAATAAAGATTACATAAAATGAAAACATTCGCTCGTTTAGTTTGTCACCAGTTTGTAGACTGGAGTCCATTTTCTCAAGGTAGTAATAAATTTTCCCTTTACTGTGCCAAGTGACAGGCAAGTTAGTCTTAAAGTAACACAAAGACGTGACAAGTAAGCTGACAACAGCTGATGTTGTGAAAATAATAATCAGGTAAGCCTGTGATGAGGTCTGGACGTGGTCACCGACAAGAAAACACGTAACGAGGACACGGAACAGGAATGTCGATGTGACAACAGCAAGTGGGAGTGAAGGGGAGACCAGTTAATGGCCCCATTGATGGTGGGGCACCAGTGCAGGAAAGGAAAATGAACTTTAATTGACCACTGACAGATTGAGGAGATCGTTCCTCCCCCAAACTATGCGACTCTTCAATTCCACCCGGGGGGGTAAACATTACCATTTAACATTATACAAAGTTATTGTCTGTTTTTCACCTGCATTATTTAATTTAATTTAACATTTAATATTTAAAATTTAATATTAAATAATTTAATATTATTTATTGTATCAGTATGTTGCTGCTGGAGAATGTGAATTTCCCATTGGGATTAATAAATCCCATTGGGATTAATAAAGTATCTATCTATCTATCTATCTATCTATCTATCTATCTATCTATCTATCTATCTATCTATCTATCTATCTATCTATCTATCTATCTATCTATCTATCTATCTATCTATCAGAATAATGTGGGAAGGAGGAGAGATTTAACTCGGCCATTGATCAAATCATTTATGAAGGCTCCTTCTTGATTTACCTCACCTTCCTCTGTCGTAGGATGAGGATCTCTGACTGTTAGATCAGTTTAAATGAAGGCCACTCGTCAAAGAAACAGAATAATACCAAGTATTAATAAACACAAGGATTATAGAAATATGATAACTGCGTATATAAAGTATGCTGATCTGTACGACAGGACTCTGCCACACTAGACAGACGATCATATAAGACAGAGAGAGGCTGGCAGTTTACTGCTCTTTAGAGTTTAATTTATCTTGGCACACAGAACTAGTTTAATGATGCCAAGTCTTTATAGATGATGTCTGATGTTGTGTGCAGTTGTTGCTTTGTTGTGTTGTGTGCAGGTTCATGGAGGTGAGCGTTACTGTTTGTGGCACAAGAGTTTAGCTGCTGAAATTCCCTTCTTGAAGTAATGGCTACTTGTTAACCTTTATAGCCCACTGGCCCACAGTTTGGCTTGGCGGAGACATTAATATTAATAATAATAATAATAATTAAAATCCTTTACATTTATATTGTGCTCTTCGCACTCCTCAAAGTGCTTTCCAAAGTGAGTGGAGAGCCACCTACACCCCCACTAATGTGCAGCATCCTCCTGGATGATTCGATGGCAGCCATCATTGCGCCACTACGCTTACCAAACATTAGCTGTTAGGTGGTGAAGTGCTGACAGGCAGTGAGCCAATCAGAGACAGAGGATGATGAGGGGTCAGAGTGACCAGGCCATGGATGGCAGATTAGCCTGGACATCGGGATACACCCTGCTCTTTATGAAGGATTCTCAGGGTCTTTGATGACCACAGAGAGTTAGGACCTCAGTTTTATGTCTCATCTGAAGGATGGCACCATTTTTACGGCAGTATCCCCATCACTGCACTGGGGCATTGGGTTCCACGCACAGACCACAGGGTAAGCGCCCCCTGCTGGCTTCACCAATACCTCTTCCATCAGCAGTAACCCAAGCTCTTCCCTGGTGGTCTCCCATCCAAGTCCTCACCGGGCCTGAAGATGCTTAGTTTCAGGTGGGTGGCCTCTTCTGAAGGGCAGGTGCTGTGGTTTCAGGTCCACAAAGAGAAAGTGGTTGTGAGTTCTCAGCTTTTAACTTTAAGAGAGCCATTGTAGAGATTTTTAGTCATTTTGGAGAGTGGGGGTCCTGGGTCCCCTCGGAAGGCTCCTTAGAGATCAGTGAGTGTGTGCACCTCTCTGACAGAACACGAGGGTGCAGCTCGTTTTTTAAAGGAATTCTAACATCTCATGATTGGTTTAAAGTCACTTCTAGTCACAAAATCAGGACCTGCTCACAGTCAAGTTATTCTGTCTATCTCAACGCTCATTCCTTGAATTGAATTACAGCTCTTTGTTCTTAGTTGAGTCCATTTCATGCCTTGTGACTCAAGACGTTTTCTGAGTGGCCTCAGGTCAGATGTCTGATTTCCACCTTTATCATCAGAAGAACTACAGGCAGATTCTGGTGGAGTTCAGTCACTTAATTTGTTGGACTGTTAGTGAGAGAAGGCACAGCTGGACATCTGCTAAATCTGCTACCTTAACAGGTCTGCTGGGCCGCTAAAGACTAGAAGAATGGCCAATGCCCACTTTGTCCTTCATCAGGTAGTTCATGTGCTCTTCAGTGTCTGATCTCAATCCATCTTGCTTTTCTTGCAGCTCTAGTGCCTCCTGTTAGAGCAGAAAGGAAAGTCAACCTTGTGAAGATGATGAAGATCTTTGGTGTTCTCCTAGTGGTCGGCCTCGTATCCCTTTCTGTTTACTGTAAGTATCCTCTGTACTGACGTGGCATTGAAAAGTGAAGGTAATGTGAATGCTTTGTGTATTTCTTATATACGTAGTCATAGGCCCTTTATTAGGAGGACTTGCTCATTACCTCAAAACAGCTAATCATGTGCTTGTCATTCAGTGTACACAGTGGGGTCATCTGAACGAATAACAGGCTCAAATGAAGATGAATTTCTGGGGTGCCAACCCGGCCATCCCTGTTTACTTCTAAGTCCAATCAGAAACAAACTCTCGATGGCGTAAAAGGAAACAAAACTATTGCCACAGTAATAAAGTGACTGGCATTAATCAGCTTTCTTGTCTGCCGTCTGACAGTCATGGAGCTCCTTAGTTCTGGTCACCCTGGATAGACGTGACACTTCCTTCTGGGATGTCAAGTTCTTATAGCCCAGGGACTGGAAGGTGTGGAGTCAGTTGGCCTCACTGGGTGTTTCTCTGTACTTTGGTGGACTAAAAAGACAAGACAGTTAGCCACAGCGCTCCCTCCTGGCCCAGGGTGGTATCACATACCTGGAAGAACTTGGAGGGTGAGCCTCTGACGATCATGCATGACAATAGCAATTGTGACCTTATGTAAAGCTGAAGGGGAATAGAAATCTGAACAAGCTACTTAAACACAGGTCTCCTTTGAGCTTCTTCGTTTCTTCCCCTGCCCACCCATCAAGTGACCACTGCATTGTATTCATAGACAGAAGCGTCTTGAGGAACATTGTGATGTCTCCTTGTTTGAAATGTTTCACCTTTTTGTTCTGTGGCTTGTTATGATATTTTAATGTGCTGATTTCATTTGGCCGTGATGTCATGTTGTTTCTCGATTGATGCCAACATGTTATGGTTTTGTGGCCTGAACACATTCAGTGACATATGCGAATAATGTAATCAAAAGACAGGAGTTTTCTCGACTTCTATAATGAACATCAGCTCGGTAGTGTTGGTCATCTCTGGGAGCTCCCTGCTGCTCGTAGTTCAGATCCGCTATGAGACACCATTCTCTGGGGTGCCCACTCTTTTATAATCCTCCAGCCATTAAGGGCACATCAATTACTCTCAGGGGGCATCTTCTCACTCCAGTGGGTGACAGACAATACTGTTAGTGACTGCGCCCCCTCTCACCCTGTGCTGGTATCGCTTACCTCTGATAAACCTGGAAGGAGATCCTCTGCGTGACACCGAATATTATAAATTAACCTGGGAATGACTTTAATGACTAAAGATGTCACCATTTCTAGATTTTTACCGTAGCATAAACCTTGGTAACCTGGTTAGACTGCATGTGCGTTTGACCAGCTAATATTTCAACCCACTCTCATGTGAAGTGTGCTGTTATAAATACTAAGACAGGTTCTCAAACTCCAATTGTCTTCGGGCCATTGCTGGTATTGTCATGTCCTACAGGGGCCACATGAATGTTCAAGTACAATAAGAGATAGTGATATTCTTTAAATCCATTTCTGTTTCCATTACTAACATATTTTTTTCATTAAATTAACTTCAATAAATGAACATAACTTTGCATTACGCTAACACAACATGCTACACCTGAGTACATTTGAACTTATTTCTGTCCATAAACCTGGCAGCGTTTCTGCTCACACAGCCTTGACACATTTCCCTAATGGAGTTTACAGGTGAAACTCTGAGTACACCTTCAGGATTAGCGTCAGTAAACCTACGTCTGCACTTGTATTTATTAAAGTTCATAGTTGAGAGTCAGACCTGAGTTTCTAAAAAGGCACATTCCCTGACTGAACACTTTGGGCAGCTCTGTGAAGGATGGAGGTCATTCTCTCAGACTGCCCAGTCACGTCTGCTTTTTGCTGTGCCTCTCTGATCTTAGATTTCAGCTCACTACTGCACTGCACGTCAATAAGTTCCATTTGGATCAAACTAGAAACACTCTGCACATCAGCTGAAAAGGGGTCTGCAAACAGCTGGGGGTGTTGTGGTGTGACCTAAAGTCATCAAAATGGTGATCAGATTCCTGCAGTAGGTTTTCAACAGCAGATGTTCAGTATATGTATGAGTCCTGAATGCTGAGCCATCCTCCACAAGAGACCGCCATGTTGGGAAATGAGGGAGATTTTTGGCAGAAAGCTGTGTTTTACAGAATTTCAATTTTGTGGTGAAGACTTTCACACTTTCATAAGCTGCTGTGATGAGCTGATCAGGGCCTGGAGCATAAAGTTAAGTACGTTCAGCTCCTGTGTAATGTCCACTAAGAAAGCAAGGTCCATGACCCATTGTGGATCTTCCATGTCAGGAACATCCATTCTGCCATCTGCTGTGACATTTAACACCTCCGTTCTCATCTGAGCCAGTGCACCTCAGTACAGTGAAGTACATCACCATAAGTTGACTCTATTTCTTCTAAACAGGCTCTGAACTGGCGATGCTGTAAACTCCCTGACCTGATGTAATTAATACATTTCAGAACATCAGACATGACACATTCATATTGTCAGCATTTGCTGCACAGTGCTTGTTGATGAATGATGCTCTGTGAAGCTACTGCTGGATCAGCTTTTTCCTCTTCTAGTTTCGTTTGAACCAACACTACCAGTCCATTTTGTTTGCCTGTCATGGACGGGGCTCCATCTGTGGTGATGCCTACCAGTTTGTTTCTTGGCAAACCAGAACGCTCAATCGCGTCACACAGAAGCTGACATATATCATTGCCTGTGGTACGGCCGTGCATCGTTCATAAACTTAGCAAAGTGGGAATTAACACCGCTAATGCAAATCACTAGTTGAGCAGTGTCGGTGTTGTCGATGCTTTTATCAAGCACCACGGAGTGTGCAGTAAAGACTTTAGCTTTCTCACGTAGCTGATCATGAATGTCATTTGATAACTCGCCTATTCGCTCTGCCACGGGGTTTGCTGATAAGGAGATATTTTTGAACAAGCCCGTCTTTTCTGGACACAATATTTCAGCGACTTTTAAGATACAGTCCTTGAGAAACTGTCTTTCGGTGAATGGCTTCCCTGCCTTAGCGATGCACCGCACCATCAGCATCCTTCTTTGCTTTGTGATAAAGACTTTGCTGTAATTTCAGGCCTTTGTGTAGCTGCGTGGCTGATTTAACCCTCTCCTCTCCCTGATACTTATCATACTGTTCTCCGTATTTAGTCGAGTAATGACGTTTGAGGTTATATTCCTTCATAACAGCGACTTTCTCTTTGCAAATAAGACAGATGGCATTTCCACTGAATTCCATAAAAATTCTCTAATGTCCATCTTTCTTGAAATTCTTTGTATTCAACATCTACCTTCCTTTTTGGTTTGGAAAGAGACATCTTTCTTATTGACAACCAAGAAAATGAATTCCAAAAAAAATTAACTTTCGTTTTATCAAAAACTGCACATTTGAACCAAATGACAGAAGTGAAAGATTTAGTTTGAAGTCATTTTTAATTTAAAATGATTTTTTTAAAGTAGTTTGGACTTAAACAAGTAAACAAAGGAAGTAGATGAAAATAGTTAAATAAATTTACCATTTGCTGGCCACATTGCATTATTTATTTGAGATCATATACAGGCAGGTGGGATGGGGACGGGAGGCCGGAACTGACCTGTGGGCTGGGAGTATGAGACCCTTGTACTAAGATGTAGAGGCCAACACACATAATAAATCGCACTTAAACCAAAGAACAGGTTTGTTAAAATAATAATGACAAATCTCCCCCCATATCGAGGAAGCCTAACATTTATAATTGCACTTTCCCACTCTTATGAGCTGCCATTCTTGTGCAAGCAATCAACCACAATCGATCCTCCTCTTCTTCATGAGACTGTTGTTTATTTGGTCATCTGCCTTCTTGAATCTTCCCAGGCTTGATGGATGAAGTGCAGACCCTCCTGATAGTGACAGGTCACTTGTCAATCAGACATCCAGCCCCTCCCATCTGCAGGTGATGAGTTAGCTGCTAAATTGCTGTATTACGTCTGTGAGATAATCCCAATTTAATATCTGAAACTACTCTCATATTAGATATACTGGGTTTACTTGTATGACGCTAAGCTCTGGTCCTGCATTACACTGTGGTGTCATCACCTTGTATAAGAAATCTCAGTATCCATCCATCCATCCATCCATCCATCCATCCATCCATCCATCCATCCATCCATCCTCTTCCGCTTATCCGAGGTCAGGTCGCGGGGGCAGCAGCTTGAGCAGAGATGCCCAGACTTCTCTCTCCCTGGCCACTTCTTCTAGCTCTTCCGGGAGAATCCCGAGGTGTTCCCAGGCCAGCCGGGAGACATAGTCCCTCCAGCGTGTCCTGAGTCTTCCCCGGGGCCTCCTCCCGGTTGGATGTGCCCGGAACACCTCACCAGGGAGGCGTCCATGTCCAGTAGGCATCCTGATCAGATGCCCGAGCCACCTCATCTGACTCCTCTCGATGCGGAGGAGCAGCAGCTCTACTCTGAGCCCCTCCCGGATGACTGAGCTTCTCACCCTATCTTTAAGGGAGAGCCCAGACACCCTGCGGAGGAAACTCATTTCAGCTGCTTCTATTCGTGATCTCGTTCTTTCGGCCACTACCCATAGCTCATGACCATAGGTGAGGGTAGGAACATAGATCAACTGGTAAATTGAGAGCTTTGCCTTAAGGTTCTGCTCCTTTTTCACCACGACAGACCAATGCAGAGCCCACATCACTGCAGACGCCGCACCGATCCGCCTGTCGATCTCATGCTCCATTCTTCCCTCACTCGTGAACAAGACCCCGAGATACTTGAACTCCTCCACTTGGGGTAGATCTCGCTCCCAACCCCGAGAGGGCACTCCACCCTTTTCCGGCTGAGGACCATGGTCTCGGATTTGGAGGTGCTGATTCCCATCCCAGCCGCTTTACACTCAGCTGTGAACCGATCCAGAGAGAGTTGAAGATCGCGGCCTGATGAAGCAAACAGGACAACATCATCTGCAAAAAGCAGTGACCCAATCCTGAGTCCACCAAACCAGACCCCCTCAACACCCTGCCTGCACCTAGAAATTCTGTCCATAAAAGTTATGAACAGAATTGGTGACAAAGGGCAGCCCTGGTGGAGTCCAACTCTCACTGGAAGTGGGTTCGACTTTCTGCCAGCAATGCGGACCAAGCTCTGACACCGATCGTACAGGGACCGAACAGCCCTTATCAGGGGGTCCGGTATCCCATACTCCCGGAACACCCCCCACAGGATTCCCCGAGGGACACGGTCGAACACCTTTTCCAAGTCCACAAAACACATGTAGACTGGTTGGGCAAACTCCCATGCACCCTCCAGGACTCTGCTAAGGGTGTAGAGCTGGTCCACTGTTCCGTGACCAGGACCACACTGTTCCTCCTGAATCCAAGGTTAACAAATAACAAAACACCACTCGGGTTCAGGTCGGGGGGCCATTCCTCCCAGTCACGCCCTTCCAGGTCTCACTGTCATTGCCCACGTGAGCATTGAAGTCTCCCAGCAGTACAAGGGAGTCCCCAGAAGGTATGCCCTCTAGCACCCCCTCCAGGGACTCCAAAAAGGGTGGGTACTCCAAACTGCTGTTCGGTGCATACGCACAAACAACAGTTAGGACCCGTCCCCCCACCCGAAGGTGGAGGGAGGCTACTCTCTTGTCCGTCTATCCATCCATCCAACCATCCTCTTCCGCTTATCCGAGATCGGGTCTCAGGGGCAGCAGCTTGAGCAGGGATGCCCAGACTTCCCTCTCCCCGGCCACTTCTTCTAGCTCTTCCGGGGGAATCCCAAGGCGTTCCCAGGCCAGCCGGGAGACATAGTCCCTCCAGCATGTCCTGGGTCTTCCCCGGGGCCTCCTCCCGGTTGGACGTGCCCGGAGCACCTCACCAGGGAGGCGTCCAGGAGGCATCCTGATCAGATGCCCGAGCCACCTCATCTGACTCCTCTCGATGCGGTGGAGCAGCGGCTCTACTCTGAGCCCCTCCCGGATGATTGAGCTTCTCACCCTATCTTCAATGGAGAGCCCAGACACCCTGCGGAGAAAACTCATTTCAGCCGCTTGTATTCGCGATCTCGTTCTTTCGGTCACTGCCCATAGTTCATGACCATAGGTGAGGTTAGGAACATAGATCGACTGGTAAATTGAGAGCTTTGCCTTATGGCTCAGCTCCTTTTTCACCACGACAGACCGATGCAGAGCCAGCATCACTGTGGATGCCGCACCGATCCGCATGTCGATCTCATGGTCCATTCTTCCCTCACTCATGAACAAGACCCTGAGATACTTGAACTCCTCCACTTGGGGCAGATCTCGCTCCCAACCCTGAGAGGACACTCCACCCTTCTCATGGTCTCGGATTTGGAGGTGCTGATTCCCATCCCAGCCGGTTCACACTCAGCTGCAAACCGATCCAGAGAGAGCTGAAGATCACGGCCTGATGAAGCAAACAGGACAACATCATCTGCAAAAAGCAGTGACCCAATCCTGTGTCCACCAAGCCGGACCCCCTCAACACCCTGGCTGCGCCTAGAAATTCTGTCCATAAAAGTTATGAACAGAATCGGTTACAAAGGGCAGCCCTGGCGGAGTCCAACTCTCACTGGAAACGGGTTCGACTTACTGCCGGCAATGCGGACCAAGCTCTGGCACCGATCGTACAGGGACCGAACAGCCCTTATCAGGGGGTCCGGTACCCCATACTCTCGGAGCACCCCCCACAGGATTCCCCGAGGGGCACGGTCGAACGCCTTTTCCAAGTCCACAAAACACATGTAGAATGGTTGGGCGAACTCCCATGCACCCTCCAGGACTCTGCTAAGGGTGTAGAGCTGGTCCACTGTTCCGCGACCAGGACGAAAACCACACTGTTCCTCCTGAATCCGAGGTTCGACTATCCGACGGACCCTCCTCTCCAGAACCCCCGAATAGACTTTTCCAGGGAGGCTGAGGAGTGTGATCCCTCTGTAGTTGGAACACATCCTCCGGTCCCCCTTCTTAAAGAGGGGGACCACCACCCCAGTCTGCCAATCCAGAGGTACTACTGTCCCTGATGTCCATGCGATGTTGCAGAGACGTGTCAACCAAGACAGCCCTACAACATCCAGAGCCTTGAGGAGCTCCGGGCGTATCTCATCCACCCCTGGGGCCCTGCCACCAAGGAGTTTTTTGACCACCTCGGTGACCTCAGTCCCAGAGATGGGGGAGCCCACCGCCGAGTCCCCAGGCTCTGCTTCCTCATTGGAAGGCATGTTAGTGGGATTGAGGAGGTTTTCGAAGTACTCCCCCCACCGACCCACAACGTCCCGAGTCGAGGTCAGCAGCGCACCATCCCCACCATATACAGTGTTGACACTGCACTGCTTCCCCCTCCTGAGATGCTGGACCAGAATCTCCTCGAAGCCGTCCGAAAGTCGTTCTCCATGGCCTCCCCAAACTCCTCCCATGCCCGAGTTTTTGCCTCAGCAACCACCGAAGCCGCATTCCGCTTGGCCTGCCGGTACCTATCAGCTGCCTCCGGGGTCCCACAGGACAAAAGGGACCGGTAGGACTCCTTCTTCAGCTTGATGGCATCCTTCACCGCTGGTGTCCACCAAAGGGTTCGGGGAATGCCGCCATGACAGGCACCGACTACCTTATGGCCAAAGCTCTGGTCAGCCACCTCAACAACAGAGGCACGGAACATGGCCCATTCGGACTCAATGTCCCCCACCTCCCTCGGGACATGGTCAAAATTCTGCTGGAGGTGGAAGTTGAAGCTACTTCTGACAGGGGGCTCTGCCAGACATTCCCAACAGACCCTCACAACACATTTGGGCCTACCAGGCCTGACCGGCATCCTCCCCCACCATTGGAGCCAACTCACCACCAGGTGGTGATCAGTTGACAGCTCCGCCCCTCTCTTCACCCGAGTGTCCAAGACATGTGGCCGCAAGTCCGACGACACGACCACAAAGTCGATCATCGAACTGAGGCCTAGGGTGTTCTGGTGCCAAGTGCACATATGAACACCCCTATGCTTGAACATGGTGTTTGTTATGGACAATCCGTGACGAGCACAGAAGTCCAATAAGAAAACACCACTCGGGTTCAGATCGGGTGGGCCATTCCTCCCAATCACGCCCTTCCAGGTCTCACTGTCATTGCCCACGTGAGCATTGAAGTCTCCCAGCAGTACGAGGGAATCCCCAGAAGGTGTGCCCTCCAGCACCCCCTTCAGGGACTCCAAAAAGGGTGGATACTCCGAACTGCTGTTTGGCGCATACGCACAAATAACAGTTAGGACCCGTCCACCCATCCGAAGGCGGAGGGAGGCTACCCTCTCGTCCACCGGGGTAAACCCCAATGTGCAGGCTCCAAGTTGGGGGGTAATAAGTATACCCACACCCGCTCGGCGCCTCTCACCAGGGGCAACTCCAGAGTGGTAGAGAGTCCAGCCCCTCTCAAGGAGATTGGTTCCAGAGTCCAAGCTGTGTGTCGAGGTGAGCCCGACTATATCTAGCCGGAACCTCTCAACCTCACGCACTAGCTCAGGCTCCTTCCCCTTCAGAGAGGTGACATTCCACATCCCAAGAGCCAGCTTCTGTAGCCGAGGATTGGACCACCAAGGTCCCCGCCTTCGGCCACCACCCAACTCACACTGCACCCGACCTCCTTGGCCCCTCCCATATGTGATGAGCCCATGGGAAGGGGGACCCACGTTGCCTCTTCGGGCTGTGCCCGGCCGAGCCCCATGGGTGCAAGCCCGGCCACCAGGCGCTCGCCATCGAGCCCCACCTCCAGGCCTGGCTCCAGCGGGGAGACCCCGAGGGAAAACGGCGTCCAAATTTTTTATTCATCATAGGAGGTCCTAGGTGAGGGATGAGACAAAGTGCGGTTCAACATAACCTCCTATGATGAAATCTCAGTATATTTAACATGAACATGACAGTTCTTTTAGAATAATAGATTAGATTATGCTTTATTTGTCTCAAAGGGGAAATTAACATTTTACTGAACTTCAACAAAAATGATAAATACTGTATAAAAATAAAACCAATTAACGACACCCCCTTTGCTTAATTACATATTTGTCTCGCAGTTATCTGTCTGTGTCATCTCGTGACTCCATTCCCTCTCTTTAAACTGCTGTTGTCCAGTGTCAGCATCACCGCCTCCTCCAGCCTAAGTTATTTTTTACTTTTACAGACCTGTGGAGTTTAGGAGACGAGTGAATTTGTTGTCTTATTTTATGTATTTATCATGTCATGTGCACTAAATTATCATTAACTGTTTAGAAGAAACAATAACTAAAATAAACGTCACACAAAATACTCAACTGTTATCTCAGTAGATGTCACTAATGTCAAAGATGAAAACAATGAAGAGAAACACCAGGAACTGAAACATAAGAAATGTGACAAACGACAGGAGACCCTTCAGTCCATCAGGCCCGTCTATTTAGCTAATAACTAAGCTGTCCTAACATCTCATCCTGATTCTTCTTTACGGTTGTTGAGGTTTCCTCTCCAATTTCATGTCTCACTGTTTGGTTCAGAGTCCCACAACTCTTTGTAATGAAGAACTCCCTGTCTTCATTTTTAAAGGCACTTCCTCTTAATTTCCCCTGATGTCCTCGAGTTGGTGATTCACCATTAAGCTGTGAGAATTCTGCTGGCTCTACTTTATTAATGCCTTTGAAGATTTTAAACACCCAGATGAGGTCCCCACATGATGTCCTCTGCTCGATACTAAACAGGTTTAATTCTGAGTCTGTCACAGTAGGACATGTCCTTCAGTCCCATGATGCACCTGGCTGCTCTATTATAAAGTTTGAGCATACTGTCCATTGACTTTAACGGTTATTTGTCATTATAACTGCTGATGCACATTGGTTAGTTGCTGAAAAAGTTGTGTCAGCATAAACCCCTAAATCCTATTCAGAGGTCTTCCTGTAGCTCACTGTCTCCCATCTTGTATTCATACCTGATGTTCCTTTGGTCCACGTGGAGCACTTTGCACTTTTCTACATTAAACTGCATGTTCCAAGTGTTCTCCCAGTTCTGAAGGTTGTCCAGGTCTTTTTAATTTTACTGCCTCCTCAGTGTTTGCTGTCCGTCTATCTTTATATCAGAATAATCAGATAATGTAATGAGGGTCCAAGGAGAGACCCCTGAGTGACTCCAGTGTTGATTTGGCTTCATGCGGAGCTTTTAGCTCCAAATCATAACCTGCCTGTTGTGCTTGCCCTGTTAGGAAGAGATTGAGTAGATGTGCCCATTCGTGTTGGCCAGCAATGCCAGGCAGCAGTGCACTCAGAAATCAGAAGGTACAACTCAACGTCATCCAGCGGACACATTGTGACTTCAATTAGGCCAGTCCCTGTCCTCGTCCAAGGCATTGGGCTACTGCTGTCTGAAGATGTGCTTTGTCTTTGGCCAGATCTGTCTGTGGTGAATTTGTAACTGGTTTAACTGGTCCACCAGTTGTCGGACTGATTCTGCTAGGTTAGCCAATTTCTGCCATCGTAAGGCACAAACTCCTTCTGACTACGCCACTTGTGGTCAGACTAAGGAAGGACAGGACTCAGACTTAATATTGGGTGCCAACTGGACCACCCTGTTTACCTGAAATAAAAAAGGTCTAAAAGATATATTACTTTATATTACTGATTGCATGATATGATTTGTTTTACTCAGATTTCATAAAATTAAATCACAAGGAGCAAGAGTTGGAAGAGTTAAGAAATCCAAATTACATCTTGACCAGTAAGTACAGTGCTCTGTCTGAGGATCAAGCTACCCTGCAGTCCGAATACAAAAGAAGCAACAGTGGACTACAGAAAAGTCGAGATATGCTGAAGTCTGAAAGGAAAAAGTTCAGAGCTCTGCAGTCAAAGTACGTAACTCTGAATGAGAAACATGATGAACTGACCAAAGGGTTTAGTAATCTGAAAGAAACACTTGATAACGTAACTTCTGAATGTGTCAGAAACTACAGTGATCTTCATGACAGCCGAGATACTTTACAGCTTGAATGCAACAGAAACAATAGTGAATTGCAAGAAAGACTCTTTAATGTAAGTTCTGAATGTGTCAGAAACTACAGTGATCTTCATGACAGCCAAGATACCCTGCAGTCTCAGTACACAACTCTGAATAAGAAACATGATAAACTGACCAAACAGTACATTAATCTGCAGGAGAGATTTGTTAACGCAAGTTATGAATTAATAAGTGACAACACTGATCTACAAGAAAGCCGAGATACCCTGCAGTCTCAGTTCGTAATTCTGAATAAGAAACATGATAAACTGGCCAAACAGTACATTAATCTGCAGGATAGATTTGTTAACGCAATTTATGAATTTTTAAGTAACAACACTGATCTTCAAGAAAGCAGAGATACCCTGCAGTCTCAGTACGTAACTCTGAATGAGAAACATGGTGAACTGACCAAAGAATTCAGTGATCTGAAGGAATTCTACTGTGATGCTACAAACACGTCTCCCGGTGAGTGCTTTGCTGCAGGGTTAGTAGACTATGGGCTCCTTGCTCATCTAATCCTCATTTTTCATTTGCTCTTTTGTTTCATTTTCCACAGATAAGACTTGCTCTCTATGTAAACCTGACTGGTTCCTCTTCAGTTCCAAGTGTTACTTCTTCTCCACTAAAATACTGAACTGGAAGGAGAGCCGTGATTGGTGCGAGACAAAGGGTGGACGACTATTGAATACAAAAAGTTCTGACGTGAAGGTATGTCATTTATGCAGGTGGATTTAAAATGACTGTCTTCAAGCTGTATACTGTAAGTTAAACTGTCAGGACAAGAGCATTAAAAACAAAACGCTTTGAAAGTGCATCTCAAGAACAATCCCAGAAGACCTAAACTGAAGTTCAGTCAACTCAGTATGTTATTACAGCAGGAATGTCTTTCTTTAGCAGATTCCTCCAATGGATCTGGAGAGTCTGTCAACACATTTCAAAGGCTCAGGGTGACTGACATTTTAATCAAAGTCTCAGTGACCCTTTGTTTAGTGCTGACTGTGTGAGAAAGTGAAGATTCTGTCAGAGGACTCTTTACATCTTCATTCACTATAACTGACATCATCAGATATGCTGTGAATCCTAGATTGCTGTTTCTTCTTTCTTGGCTGCAGGAGCTCTTCGAGTTGCCATTTCTACATTACGTTTACATGCATTGCTATTTTTTGGTTGGATATCTGGGAGATACGTAATGAACAAAAGGGTCACTAGTGATGAGTTAGTCAATTAGTATATAAAACAATTTAAGATTTGCTCATCATTTTTACATGACAATCACCAGGGGCCTCATGTATAAACGGTGCGTACGCACAGAAATGTTGCGTATGAACCTTTCCACGCTCAAATCGCGATGTATAAAACCTAAACTTGGCGTAAAGCCATGCACATTTCCACGGTAACTCATTCCTTGGCGTACGCAATTTATCCGCCCGGTTTTGCAGACTGGCGGCACCCAGCGTCAAAGCAGTGCTACTGTTCCTGTGTGGTTACTCTTTCTTAGATCCACATCCACGGCGGCGGCTTTATAAATACACTGAAATTAACCGCATATCGTTCATAAATTTAATGCATCTGATTGTAATTAACCTGTAACAATATAATGGTCCACAGAATGGTCAAACTACTGTTCCTGTGTGCTCATCCTTTCTTTCTTAGCTCCACATTCCTGACGCGGCTTTATAAATACACTGAAATTAACTGCATATTGTTTATTAGTGTAATGCATCTGATTGTAATTAACCTGCTGCAATATAATGGGCCAGGGAATAGCCATAGTATTACAAATACCATAACTGCTTTAGCGTTGTTACGCTCACTGCATCTTGTTCTTCTTTTTGCTGTTCCCGTTAAGGGTTGCCACTGCGGATCATCTTTTTCCATATTACTCTCACTGCACCACTCGGAGTATTTATATCACTGTATCTGAGTGTGAATCACAGCAGCAGATGATCGGAAAGAGAATTATCGGTATACAGTTTCAAGTACACACTACCTCAACCACGGCAAAAAGCGTCAAACCCTTTCCTGTATGGACCTCGCGTTTCAGAAACAGTTTCATCCCAAGAACTATAAACGCACTCAATCACCTCACTGTAAACTTGCACTACAGTTATAATATTGCACAACCTGCGCTACTTTATAAAGCGCGTATGATGACAATATCATTTTTAAGATGAAATGCAGCAACATATGTTGCTTATAGTATACAGATAAAACTTTAACTTCATTTAAATAATCTGTATTGCTAATAATTAAACATGTGAGGACACGGTGCCGCAGCGTATAGCTAGTTCAAGGATAGCTCCTGCCTTGCGCTGTATTCTTGCTGGTGCTGACGCGACACTGGAAGGATCGATGAATAGAATAATTAAACATGTACTACGAAGATATTTCAATGTTCCTTAAAAGTTTTGAAGAATCGGCGTTCTAAGCTTACAAATGGCTTAACGTCTATTACAGAGCTGATTGTGTGGCGATTGGAGAAAGAAAAGTATGGACAGGAATTGGAGGTTAGTACGTTTGAAAGAGACAGTACTTCTGTAATAAATTATTTCATCGAAGGTCACACATGGTGCAGCGAGCCTCTTGCGTGAGATATGAACAATCACTGCACCACCGTGTTCCCATGTTTAATAACATGCTTTCATTCCTATCATCATGAAAATGATATCACGTATACATCTCAGTATTTTAATTATTCAGAGAGCTGTAATATCTTGAATGTAATGGATTATGTGTCCTGTCGGAGAAAGAGAAAAAACGGAAGCACGTAGTGATTCACACACATAGATCACATAGAAGATCAAACACAGAAAAAAGCATTTAACATGCTACTTGAGAAACTAGTAAAATAAACGATTTTAAGATGAAGTTTATGATGTTCTAATTTAATGGCAAAATAAACTACGTGAATAAAGTGGAAATTTCGAGATTAAAGTTGACATTTCGTGCTTTTTTCCCCACTGTGTGCCTATGTTTTTTGTTTGTACCCTAATACGCTTTCATATGACACTCAGACGGTGGGCTACAACTCGCCTTTTCACAGCGACTTTGATATGTGATTTCTTTTTTATTTCGGGCACTGTGCGACTTTGTGAACTTGAGCCTTCGAGTTTTTCCGACACTCTGTCACTCGATCAACTTTCTTTTGTTGATTATACCACTGTTTAAACCAACAAATAGTATGTTTTTCCTTTGCCTCCACTTGGTATTCGCTGAAATTCTTATATTTTCTCCCGTGCTTTTCCCATTGTCTTTTCACAGAAGGCTATTTATATTGATTTGCATATTCAAAGAGGCGTAATTCTGGGAGGAGTTGGGGCGGGACAGAAGGCGCGTGCACGTGCGTTACTTTTCATGCAAATCGGGATTTATGTAGTGGAAGAACGTGAAAGTATGCGTGCGCACAGATTCCTGCATCTGGATTTTTCTGTGCGTACGCACAATCCCGCTTTTGTGCTTACGCCATGTTATAGTGTGAGTTCTACGCACGGCGTTATACATGAGGCCCCAGGTGACCATTGCATCGCTCCAAATAAAACCCAGAATGCCACTGAACTGCCCTTCTGAGGTGATAGGCCCCTGTTAAGACCCAAATCAGTGCAAATGTCTGCAGTTCTATCATTGGTTGATTTCCATTGGGTCGCTGGGGTTTTTGTGAGATTTCCCCCAGGGATGTCGTATTTAGTATTCAGTATCTGTTAGCACACTGACCCATTATTAGTGTTGGACATCACTGTCATGTGCTTATGTGACAAAAGAAGTGACACAATAGCTCAATTTATTATAAAGCAGGTGACACACTAAGAGTTTTGTCTGTTCATTGCATTTATAAGTGGAAACTCAGGCCAGTTTATATTAAAGAAAAAAAGGAGGTAAAATGTGTTTTATTGTGACTAAGTGAAGACAATTCAATACAATAAAGACACATGCAAGTTCAACTGTACATCAACTTCTTCATTTCATGTTTTACTATCAGGAATTTTTAAAAGGAAAACATAAACAGGGTTATTATTGGATTGGCGGATACAACATCAGTAAAGAAAACAAATCTACCAGGATGGACAGTGGACCTGTGAAATCCAAGAGGTAAGAAGACTCCTTTCAGTCGAGACGTCTCACTTTGACTGAATGAGCTCCAAAACCGTATTAGTCAGGAGCAGAGAGAGGGTTACCTACAGATGACACTTTACTGTCATTAGAGGAGACAAACACACTGTCTGCTGTCTTAGTAGGTAACATAAAACAGATGAACGGACATCACAATAATTTGTGCCTTTCTGACATTATTGAATCACACACCATTTTTGTATAAATATCACATAAATATGGCCGGTGACTGCTGACTTCACGTTTACCGACTCCTTTCCCTAATCCTGCCAGGACTGCTGGCCTCACACATGTAGTCATGAATGTCATTTCTCAGAGCTCTGAAGACAATAATGAAATATGTTAGAAATGACAAACGCTCTGCAGTGCAGTAAACCAAACTACAAGTAAATAAATGAGAATGTCATTTCTGAACTTAAACACCCGGCTGAGGTGCCACGAGGCCACAGGGTGCCACAGGGAGAGGAATGAGCCGAAGCGGCTGAGGTAGGAGTGTGAATGGACACAAAGTGGATTACTGCAGGTGTGATAGCTGACATATAATAGGCAGATTATGGGATGTTGTTGGTCATAAAGAGTCCACTCATCCATACAACTCTACTCCTGCCTGCAGTATCAAACTGAGGGAGCTGCACACCATCCAGACAGGAAAGAGCCCAAAATCTGCCCAAAAGCCAGGCTGGCACAGGGCAGCCAAACTCTGAAATGAGCCGAGTACAATATGCTTGGACAGAGCTTCATCATGCTGCCCCACATTCATCTTCATTTCTTATTAATTATCATATTACAATATGATGACTTGTCAAGTTTTAGTTCATGTTATTATCATGTGCACTCTTCACAATTCACGTATCCCATAGAGCAGTGAGAACAGTTCAATACCAAGAAGAGACGAGGAGTCCAACACTACACATGAAATGTGACATCAGATGAACGATAACAGACACAGGTGGGCTGTCATCAGCATGTGTCTGTCACGTGTAGTGATGGGGTTTCATCTGCTAGTAACAGAAGGCTTCACTCTCATTTCCTCATAGATGTAGTTACGCAGGTTTTGTTCTTTCTTTTGGGTGGCACACTGGTAGCTCTGCCACATGGCTGTAAGATGACAAGAGTACCCCGGTCCTCCCTGTGTTTGAGTTCACATGTTCTCTCCATTTGGGTTCCCTCCTGGTGCTCCACAAACACACACATTCAGTGGATTGGCGATGCTAAATTGGCCCTGAAGTGTGTGTCTCTCTGCCTGCGATGGACTGGCTCCCTGTTCAGGGATTGTTCCTGCCTTGGGCGCCTGTTCAGGATGAAGTGGGTTTAGACAATGGAGGGACCACTGTTTCTTTTAGGCGATGTGTTCAAATGTCTTCATTTATAAACTGAATTGTCGGCAAATGTTAAATTGTTAAATGGTATTTGTATGTATTAGTTTAGGTCAGACGTTGAGCCGTAGTGTCTAATGAGCTCTTAAATTAGGATATCAGCATGGTTAAGGGTCACAAGAGACACCACAGCACTGATGGCCGCACACAGAAGAGCAGTTGCCACTCTGTAATAAAGGCTAACGAGGCCATGAGGCTTTAGTAGAACAGAAAAGGCCAAGTCTTCAGAATCATCAGAGGCCTGATAAAGTGAACTAGTGAGTAGTGTGTCTGAGGATGGCTACTGCAGATTAGCAGAAGTGTATTCAGGTAGAAAGCAGGAAGCAATGGCAGCATTTCTAGACGTCAGCCTCAAAGTCACGTCAATCAACACGGAAAAAACGGTCAAGTTACACAAATCACAATGAAGGCTTTGACGTATTCTTTCATTTTACAAAGATTAAGTGGTTTTTGAACCCAGCATTACTAATTTTATGTAGTGGAATATCTAAGAAACCATCAAAAGTGTGTCTGCTAATGTTCAGAGACCTTTGTGCTAATATACAGTACCTTATATATATCTTTAAAAGTAGAGTTGTGTCATTTGAATCAGAATACACGAATGAAGAGTTTGTCAGCTGAGATCTTCAACAATGACAACCCTGACTCGGGGTGGGGTGGGTGTGGGGGGTCATCGTCCAGTATGGTTTCTGTTATGAGTGTCCTTTATAATTTAGTTTAATTCACCCACCATGGCTAAGTCAGGCCCAGCCTTCCCATGTCCAGTGAGTATTGAATTTCAGTTAATTAGCCACACTTCTGACTTACAATCCTCTGTGCTGCACAGCCTGGTGGCCTTTCATCTGTTTAATGTCTGAAGTCAGGTGATGTGTGTGAGCGTACGAGGTCAGTCAGTTCAGGAGAAGGCCTCACAGCTCCTCTTGTGTTTCAGAGCCAGCGATGACGACAAAGAAGAGTGTCCAGCGACACGGGGGGACATGGAAAAAGTGAGAACCTTCAACTGTAAAGACACTGAGTACTGGATCTGTGAGTCCGCTGCGTTTCCTCTTCATATTTAAACTTCTATCAAGAGTTCCAGCCACCTGCCAGAGCCGCTGTCTTCAGGAATCGTAAGGATCACTTCATCAGTAAATCACAGAGCTGCTAGTCTGATGGTCCCCTCACTTGGTCATGTAGGTGACAGAGGTAGTGAGTGACAACATACTCTACATACAGGACTGGGAGGACATGAAAGCTGACATCTTATTGTAATCTCAGTGTTGGGTTAGACCCCCGGACCCTGAACTGCTGAAGGTGGTTATGGATAATGGATGAAATGATAAAGCTTCATTTACATATTTGAAGAAATGCACAGTTCTGATTTTTATTAAACAAGTTTATATTTGTTTAACAAACAACACATTCAAGTCCTTTAACATTTAGTAAAATGAAGATACGTCACCAACCTGTGTCTGTCTTGAGTGATGTGATAAAGTATTTACCCCCCTTCCTAATAATTTCTGTTTTTGTATATTTTACACAATGCATGGCCTCTGACCTTTATAAAAATGTAATATTAGAAAAAGGAAACCTGAGGAAAGATGCAATACACTTTATAAATCACTGCTTTATTTAATGAACAAAGTTATTAATCCAACACCCAGTGACCAATGTGAAGGTGTCATTGTCCCCAGAGTTTCAGTGCTTGGTTGGTGCAATTTTAGCAGCAGTAATCAGAACTAAAGACTCTGTGATTTATAATCTGAGATCAGACTTTCACGTTACTGTTGAGGAGTGATAGCCCGCTGGTCTTTCATTCAGACACATTCAGAGTTTACGAGCCTAAACTCTTCACTTTAGCCCTTCTGTTCGTACAAGTTAGCAGTTTGTCGAGGCTCTGAAACTCTCGGTGTCCTCAGCCATTCAGCTGTAGGTTTTCTTTTGTGTTGTGGACTATTGACCTGCTGTGTCATTCAACTACACCTTGGCTCCAGGTCATGGACAGAGGACTGGCCGTTCTTATAAAGAATATTCTGGTTCTATCAAAATGGCAGCAAAGCCCAGCCCCCCCGCCCCCCCCCCCCCATAACTTCATCATGCTACCATCCCCACATTTTATTGTAGGTTTGAAGTTCTTATTGTTGAATGCCGTGTTACTTTACTGCAGACCCAGTGGACCACAAAGTTCTTGTCTGTCTTTATTACAAGAGGCATGAAGATGATGGAGGTGACTCTGTGCAGTTCTGAGATGAGCACCAAAGCTGCTCTTGGATAGCAGAGTTTGTCTTACTGCTCTCCCATGAGTCCTGCTTTTACTCTTCATCTCTCATAGCACAGAGTCCTGACCTCTGACCTTAGAGGAGGGCAGACAGGCCTGAGGGTCTTTGGATGTTTCTAATGGAATCCTCTGAGACTTCTTGACTCAGGCATTGCTGCACCCTTTTTGCAGGCCAGCTTCTCCTATGAAGATGTTGCTCTTTTCTGAATGTTTCTGAGATGATGGCTGTCACTGTGGTGCCGTGGAGTCTCAGAGCCTTAGCAATGGCTAACGCTTTCCTGATTTCACTTACGTTTTTCTTATTCTCTTCTGTGAAGACTCTGTGATCTTCTAGAAACCTTAGGGTGACAACTTCACTGTCACGGCAAGTGACAACATATGGCGAGGGTTAGATTCAGTAAGGCTGGTTGTGTCTTGTTATCATTTGTCTTCGATCAGCTCACTAAAGAGACAATTCTCTTACACATGGCGCTACAGCTGTGGGGTTACTTTATTACTTCAATATCTTAGGCAGGCAGCATCTTATAAATGGTGTGATACGTTTACTCTGATTCCTGTCATCTAATATTACATTTAGTCTAAAGATCTGAAGCCATTCATTATGACAAATATACAAAAATGGAGAACATCTGGAAGGGAGCAAAAACTGAACATCACTGAGCATTTATCTGAATCAGAGCTGCCATCGTGAAGAGCATTTACTACCACATGACATGACGTCTATTCTGTATTATTAATGTCTGAGTCTTAACATGAGTTTTATCACTTATGGACTCTCTTAAGCCAACTGCTGATGAATTGACTTTTTAAGAGTGATGTTTCTCTCTCCATTCTGTGTCTTGAGTTGATATTTTTAATTCTATTCATATTGATGGTTTCCTTTTTTTGCTTATGCCTCAGGTTCTGAACTCTGTAATTTTAATTCTCATTATTGTTTAATCTTCAGTAGTTTTTATTTTATTGTTCAGTATATATTTACACTTTTGCAGATTTATTCTAGAGGTCCATCTCATAAATGATCTTGCATTGCCGTGTTTTGCTGTGTTGATTTCCATTTTATTCTAAACTTGAGATGCTGTACTGTATGATAATTTGTGCAGAATAAATCTAAATTCCTTAATAAAGTCTGTTTGACTTCCTTTACCCGTGTCCTTATTTGTATTCTAATTTTGAGAGAATGAACTTCTCTGCGCTAGGAGATATGTCACACTTTGCTCCATTAACTTTTGTTCACTGCCATTTTTCACATTTGTCATCTTCCTGTCCACTCACTTAGACCCTCCCTCTTCATTTCACGTTGTCTCCTGCACCACCAAATGTTCCATTCTGTCCTCCCTCTCTTGGATGCAGTGATGTGGTGTTTCAGATATATTTCTAGTGACTTCGATACCTTGGGGGTTTTTACAGTTTAAAGAATATGCAATTAAATTTGGCTTTATGGACGCTGATCAACAGAAAGACTCTTTCATGTCAAAGTGTAAACACATCTCTGTAAGGTGATCTGAGTTCATGACACATATAAAACACAGAATCAGTGATGACATCAGTTCTCATGCCCTTCAAGTCAGTATTTAGTAGATGCCCCCTTGACCCCACCATGACTCCCTTCAGTCTGTGAACATTAGAACATTAGAACACTCTGGACGAGAACTGGACATTCAGCCCAACAAAGTTCGCCAGTCCTATCCACTTATTTCTTCCAAAAGAACATTGAGTCGAGTTTTGAAAGTCCCCAACGTCTTACTGTCAACCACACTACTTGGTCGCTTATTCCAAGTGTCTGTCGTTCTTTGTGTAAAGAAAAACTTCCTAATGTTTGTGCAGAATTTACCCTTAACAAGTTTCCAACTGTGTTTGTGCAAAATTTACCCTTAACAAGTTTCCAACTGTGTCCCTGTGTTCTTGTTGAACTCATTTTAAAATAACAGCCTTGATCCACTGGACTAATTCCCTTCATAATTTTAAACACTTCAATCATGTCACCTCTTAATCTTCTTTTATTTAAACTGTAAAGGCTCAGCTCTTTTAATCTTTCATCATAATTCAACCCCTGTAGCCCTGAATCAGCCCAGTCGCTCTTCTCTGGACCTTTTCTAGTGCTGCTATGTCCTTTTTGTAGCCTGGAGACCAAAGCTGCACACGATACTCAAGATGAGGCCTCACCAGTGTGTTATAAAGGTTGAGCAGAACCTTCTGTGACTTGTACTCCACACATCAAGGCGCTATATAACCTGACATTCTGTTAGCCTTCTTAATGGCTTCTGAACACTGTCTGGAAATCGATAGCTTAGAGTCAGTCCACTATGACTCCTAAATCCTCCTCATAAGGTGTACTCTTGATTTTCTGTCTGCCCATCGTGTATTCAAACCTCACATTTTTACTTCCTATGTGTAATACTTTACATTTACTGACATTAAATTTCATCTGCCACAAATCTGCCCAAGCCTGTATGCTATCCAAGTCCTTCTGCGATGATATAATGGATTCCAAATTATCTACTAATCCACCTATCTTGGTATCATCTGCAAACTTAACCAACTGGTTACTTGTATTCCTATCTAAATCATTTATATATATTAAAAATAGCAGTGGCCCTAGCACTGCCCCCTGCTGGTCACCACTCTTAACATCGGCCAGTTCTGATGAGGTTCCTCGCCCCATCACCCTCTGCTTCCTGTGTCTGAGCCAATTCTGCACCCATCTACACAAATCATCCTGAACTGCCACTTCTGTTAATTTGATGGCCAACCTCTCATGTGGCACCTTATCAAATGCTTTCTGAAAGTCCAGATAAATAATCTCATCTGCTCCACTTTGATCCTTTTGTTGCCTCCTCATAGAATTCCAGCATGTTAGTCAAACACGACCTCCCACTTCTGACCCCACGCTGACTGTTCCTAATAACTCCTGTCCTTTGCCATGTGTTGCTCCATCTTATCCTTAATAATTCCTTCCATTAATTTTCCTGTGATGTTTCATGTTAAGCTTACTGGCCTATAGTTGCTTGGATCTGCCCTGTCACCCTTTTTATATAATGGGATGACATTTGCCATTTTCCAGTCCTTCAGAATCTCTCCAGTGCGCAGTGACTTCCTAAATATTATCCACCTGCTCACTTGTAAACAACTCAGAAAAATGTAAGTTTAATGCATCCGCTATTTCACTGTATCTTTTAATTCCTCTTTACTATTTCTGATGCACTTGACCTCCTCCTTGACTGTTGTTTTACTACTAAAATACTTAAAGAATCTCTTAGGGTCGTCTTTCGCCTTATCTGCTATATTCCTCTCCAACGGTCTTTTAGCCTCCCTGATATCCTTCTTAATGGTTGCCCTCATGTTCTCATACGATCTACGATTCACTTTGCAGTCAGATATCCTTCTTAATGGTTGCCCTCATGTTCTCATACGATCTACGATTCACTTTGCAGTCATTAGTCTTATAGCCTTATAAAGCAGTTTTTTCCATTGCAACTTCTTTTTTAAATCTTTATTAATCTATCGTTGAGTTTTTTTTAGTTTCCTATTAATTCCAAATTTAGTTCTGTATCTGTCCTGCATTACGTGTAAAATATTTTTAAACCTGTCCATCTACTCCTCGACTGTCTCCACACTTAACAGCTTATCCCAGTGTACCCTACTTAGACTTTGTCACTTCTGCTCAAAATTAGCCCTACCAAAATTCAACTTAACAATTTTAGTCTTTGCATCTGCACTCTTACATAATACTGAGAATTGTATTACATTATGGTCACGTGACCCTAGTGGTCCAATCACCTCTACACCCTCAATTCTATCCTGATTATTACAAAATACTAAATCCAGACAGGCTTCACCCCATGTTGGTGCTTTAACATGCTGTGTTAACAAACAGTCACTGATTACTTCTAAAAACTCCTCCATCTGTAAGGTTATCCCAGTTAATATTCAGATAATTAAAGTCCCCCATGACTATAATATCTCCCTGTAAACTTGTCTTTTTGATATTACTAAAAAGATGTGTGCACAGGTCTCTCTGCCTCTATCAGTTCTGCACATCTCTCCTCCATTCTTTATCACTAAACTGCTCAGGCTTTATCAGGTGTCCTGGAGATTGTGAGTGAACAGTCAAGTGACTTGAGATCTGGACTCTGACGTGGCCACTCCTGGGCAAGAACGTTGCTGATCTGAAGCCATTGCTGTGTAGTTTTGGCTCATTGCTCCCAGTAGTTCTCTTTCTTGATAAACAAATCTTCTCTCATGGCACAGGTTTCCTGCACATTCCATTGGGTTTTCCGGCAGGATTTCTCTGCATTTTGCTACATTTATTTTCACATCTGCCATCATAAACCTTCGTGGGTCAGCTGCAGAGAAACATCCGCAGAGCCTGATGCTGTCACTCTCATGCTTCATGGTGGTGATGGTGTGCTTCAGTGCTTGGCTTATAACAAACCTGGTGTTTAGTCTGATGGCCACAAAGCTCACTTGTTACCTCATCAAGCCACAGAACCTTCTTCCAGCTGATGTCCAAGTCTCCCACATGCCTTCTGGTAAACTCGAGCGGAGAAATCCAATGCATCTTTATATCTTTGCCACACAAGCAAGAGTTGTTGTCTATGCAGTGTCTGTAATGTTAGCTACTGTAGCCAGTGTAGAACTTTTAATCAAAATATAGTCATCTTTACAATCTAATACTTAAAGCATATACTTATATATGAAGTTATAACAATGAATTATTAAATATAAAGATTGAATATAACTAAATATTCCTTAAAGCTTAGACACGTGAGGTTTTTGCCTCATCTTAGAGGAGCCACCAAAGTCTCTGTCACGGTTCAACTGAGCTAAATGAGTAACGAACACCCCTTTAGAAAGTGCAGATACACTGATGGGGAAGCCAAACACACATCGTATGAAGCAGTGATCACATCGATAGGAGAATCCACAGAACTCCACTATTAAAGAGAAGGTGTACAGAATAATGTGAGAATCAACATGTACTGTATATGAAGATACTTGTGGCTGTAGTTGATTTCAATGATAAAGTTCTGCATATTAAGAGTTAGATGGTGTGATTGCTCTAATTGATTGCTCACTCCATGGACTGAGACTCTGTGCAAATAAAGATATGTTCTGCATTCTCATCTGAGCTCCATCACGGCCTTCTTTGAAGACAGAGGAACGTTCTTTTCCAGAACATCAGAGAGGCTGAGTTCTCCATCAGACAGGACGAGAACCTGGGAAGCTGCACATTCAGGGATTTTTTGCTATTAAATTGTTTGTGTCATTTTCATGGGGATATCACCTTGCCAAAGCACACGCAGTAAGACGCTTCTTTAATAGAACTAAGAGTATGGAAACAACAGGGAGAGTAGGGAACTGAGAGATCACATTCAGGGATTATTGTAAATAAGTTTGTAAATATCAACAATACTGCCCCGCTATTGTATAATATTCCAAGACTGTGTGCAGGCGAAGGCCTTGGGTAGCTTCTCTGTGGGTTTATTCTTTCAGTTAAACCAGTGAAGGGCAGGCAGGATGCAAAAAATAATGCTGAATACTGCTTGAGTGGGTTACCTGTGTCGTCAGTTCAAAGTCGTGAGGTGATTTTGAGCTGATCACTTTGGAACAGGTAGAAGGCTGCCACAGTGAATTACACAAGGTAGCTCCATCAGAGTGAGTGGAGAGCACATGGAAATCCTGTTGACTCCTGCTTCGACACGAAGGTCTGGGCTCTTTAGGTTCATTTTGGTAAACGGCTATTGTAATAACAGCTTATCTAGGAACGGCTCCGATTAGCAGATACCAGCCAGGGTTTGAATGCTTAAGTACAAAAGAACCAGAACACTTTGGTGGGTTATCCCTAGGAGGCTGCAGGAGGAACACCGAATGGCCTTAGCGGAAAGCCACTTTGCTGAAAACGCCAATGAAGCATTCAGTTAGGGAGGACTGAATTAATAGGCTAGTCAACGGAGGAGTGGAGTTTTAGAATATTTTTTGGGGTGGGTCATCAGTGTCATTTTGTATATATTAAAGTTTAGAGTAAACCAATAAAATCAGGAAGTCACTAGTAATGGAATAAGACTGCAAATACACATTACTGGTGTCCTGACTCTGAATGAATGATAGATGGCTTGAGAATCTCGAGTGTGGTGGGGAACATCCGTATCGTAACAGCGGAGTCGGCATACTTAGCCCTGAGTCATCTCTTAAGTGGGAATTGGAGAAGGAGAACGTTGGCTCTGCTGTGTAGAGAGGAGGTCTGTAATGAGTTCCAAAGCAACGGGTCGTAAAAGGGCCCGGGTGTTGAGGAAACACTGGATGAAGGTGTATGAGCTGCGGGGTCTTACAATGGTATAGGATAAGCCATTGGCTCGGAGTCAAGTGCGAGATTAGGCTCAGGAACCCAAATAGTGGGTGACAAGAGACACGATAAAGTATCAAGCTTTCAAAGTGTGAATGAAAGATGCCCATTTAAGAAGTTAAAAATATGTAATAATAACAGAAATAATAAGAAGTTAATATACACTAGCTCAGCGAGCCGAGGTATGGCTGGGAGATGACAAATTGTGAGAAAGTTGGGCACATGAGGTTTATAACATAGAAGAGCATTAAGGGAATAAACGGAGCAGAGAGCCCTGCAGATCAAACAGGATCAGCGGAGTAATGAATACAAGTAGAAATGGAGTCCATGGTGCAGAGCAAGGCTTGAGCATTCTGAGCAGGGCATTCATTACCCTGTGACGTCAGCTGACGCAAGATACTTTTTATTGTCACTACAGTCCAATGAAATATCATTAGGAGCAAGACTATAGATGCCTTAGATAAAAGTATATAAGAGTAGATAATAAAGTCAGAAACCATTAAACTAGGAGAAGCACACTTACTGTTAACAGTTCCAAATATACAGAGTAACAGTAAAGGTAAACATGTAAGCATAAATAGAGAAATAATAAATGGAGTCAAAGTGAAGATTACAGTCAATGTCCTGGTCATGAGTGCCACACTGGTCATATATACTGTAAGTGTGTGGCTGATGGCAGATGTTCAGTTCAATCAGTGGTGGTCTCTGTTATAGGACGGGGCAGTGGTGGCTGTGCATTTCATAGGCTGATAGCTTTGGTGTTAAAGCTGTCCTTCAGCCTGGTAGTTTGGGCATGCAGGGCTCTGAAGGGCCTGTCAGAGGGCAGAGGAGTGAAAATGCTATGGCCGGGGTGGGTTGATCTCTACAAATGTTCTTCACTTTTCTGCTACAGCGGGTAGTGAATATGTCTTCCAGTGATGGTAGCTGAGCTCCTGTCAATTTCAGAGCTGCTTTGATAATACACTTGAGGGTCTTCCTGTTTTCAGAGGTGCAGCCACACTTTAATAGATAGATAGATACTTTATTAATCCCAAAGGGAAATTCACATACTCCAGCAGCAGCATACTGATACAAAAAACAATATTAAATTAAAGATTGATAACAATGCAGGTAAAAACAGACAATAACTTTGTATAATGTTAACGTTTACCCCCCTGGGTGGAATTGAAGAGTCGCATAGTGTGGTGGAGGAACGATCTCCTCAGTCTGTCAGTGGAGCAGGACGGTGACAGCAGTCTGTCGCTGAAGCTGCTCCTCTGTCTGGAGATGATCATGTTCAGTGGATGCAGTGGATTCTCCATGATTGGCAGGAGCCTGCTCAGTGCCCGTCGCTCTGCCACGGATGTCAAACTGTCCAGCTCCATGCCTACAATAGAGCCTGCCTTCCTCACCAGTTTGTCCAGGCCTGAGGCGTCCCTTTTCTTAATGCTGCCTCCACAGCACACCACCGCATAGAAGAGGGCGCTCGCCACAACCGTCTGATAGAACATCTGCAGCATCTTATTGCAGATGTTGAAGGACGCCAGCCTTCTAAGGAAGTATAGACGGCTCTGTCCTTTCTTGCACAGAGCATCAGTATTGGCAGTCCAGTCCACTTTATCATCCAGCTGCACTCCCAGGTATTTATAGGTCTGCACCATCTGCACAGTCACCTCTGATGATCACGGGGTCCATGAGGGGTCTGGGCCTCCTAAAATCCACCACCAGCTCCTCGGTTTTGCTGGTGTTCAGGTGTAGGTGGTTTGAGTCGCACCATTTAACAAAGTCCTTGATTAGGTCCCTATACTCCTTCTCCTGCCCACTCCTGATACAGCCAACGACAGCAGTGTCGTCAGCGAACTTTTGCACGTGGCAGGACTCCGAGTTGTATTGGAAGTCCGATGTATATAGGCTGAACAGGACCGGAGAAAATACAGTCCCCTGCGGCGCTCCTGTGCTGCTGACCTCAATGTCAGACGTGCAGTTCCCGAGAGGCACATACTGAGGTCTGTCTTTAAGATAGTCCACGATCCATGCCACCAGGTATGAATCTACTCCCATCTCTGTCAGCTTGTCCCTAAGGAGCAGAGGTTGGATTGTGTTGAAGGCGCTAGAGAAGTCTAGAAACATAATTCTTACAGCACCACTGCCTCTGTCCAAGTGGGAGAGGGATCAGTGTAGCATGTAGATGATGGCATCCTCCGCTCCCACCTTCTCCTGATATGCAAACTGCAGAGGGTCGAGGGAGTGTTGAACCTGTGGCCTCAGGTGGTGAAGGAGCAGCCTCTTCATGGTCTTCATCACATGTGATGTCAGAGCAACAGGCCGGAAGAATTTGGGACTGGGGTGATGCAAGATGTTTTCCAAAGCCTCGGGACTCTCCCCTGTTCCAGGCTCAGGTTGAAGATGTGCTGTAGAGGACTCCCTAGCTCCAGTGCACAGACCTTCAGCAGTCGTGGCGATACTCCATCTGGACCCGCTGCTTTACTGGCACGAAGTCTCCTCAGCTCTCTGCTCACCTGGGCTGTTGTAATTGTGGGTGGGGATGTCTCTCCTATGCTGGTATCAGCAGAAGGATGTGTGGAGGGTGCAGTACTCCGAGGTGAGAGTGAGAGTGGGTTAGGGTGGTCAAACCTGTTAAAGAAGTTGTTCATTTGGTTTGCTCTCTTCACGTCTCTCTCGATGGTGGCACCCTGCTTCAAGCTGCAGCCAGTGATGATCTTCATCCCATCCCACACTTCCTTCATGCTGTTATTCTGCAACTTCTGCTCCAGCTTTCTCCTGTACTGCTCCTTCCCCGCCCTGAGCTGGACTCTAAGTTCCTTCTGCACGCGCTTGAGGTCATGCTGATCACCACCTTTAAAAGCCCTTTTCTTCTGGTTCAAAAGGCCCTTGATGTCACTTGTAATCCATGGCTTGTTGTTAGCATAGCAGCATACAGTTCTTACTGGAACTACAATTTCCATACAGAAGTTGATGTAGTCAGTAGTGCAGTCAACAACCTCCTCAATGTTCTCACTATGTGATCCCTGCAGGATATCCCAGTCTGTACTTTCAAAGCATTCTCTCAGAGCCTTCTCTGCCTCAGGGGACCACTTCCTGAATGATCGTGTGGTTGTAGGTAGGACCCTCACTTTTGGTTTGTAGTGAGGCTGAAGCAGAACCAGGTTATGATCTATTTTCCCAAGCTCAGGCAGCGGGGTGGCATTGTATGCGTCTTTAACGTTTGCATACAGTAAATCAATAGTCTTATTTCCCCGGGTGTTACAGTCCACATACTGGGAGAAGGCGGGTAATGTTTTGTCCAGCGTCACATGGTTAAAGTCTTCAGCGATTAGCACAAGCGCCTCAGGGTGCTGCGTTTGTAACTTAGCAACAGCAGAATGAATGATGTCACTCGCTGTCTCCAAGTCTGCCTGAGGAGGGATGTAAACGATAACAACAATGACGTGTCCAAACTCTGTGGGCAAGTAATAGGGACGCAGACTTATGGTCAACAGTTTGATGTCCCTGCAGCAAGTGGAGATTTTGACATTTACATGTCCAGAGTTGCACCATCTTGTATTGACATAGAGAGTGAGTCCTCCTCCTTTGTGCTTCCCGCAGGTACTTGCATCTCTGTCCGCTCTAACTGTGCTAAACCTGGGGAGCTCCACGTTAGCATCTGGGATGGTGGTAGTTAGCCATGTTTCGCAAAAATACAACAAACTGCATTCTCTGTAGGTTGTGACATTTTTCACCAGCACAGCCAGTTCATTGATCTTAATTGTTAGTGAGTTCACATTTCCCAGGATCACAGAAGGCACCGAAGGGTTAAAACGCCACTTTCTCCCAAGCATTCATTTTTAGCTTAGTGCCGGCTCTGTTGCCATGATACCGCCTTCTTACCTCGTCGGGTAAACAGGGAACCACACCGATACTGGCATTTGTTCTCAACACTCGAAGTTGAGTACTTCAATAGACGAGTCTCAGCGTGTAAAAATCCATGCCCACGTTGTAAAAGTGTGTCCAGGGAAAGAATCCACATAAAATGATAGTGATAGGAGTGATCAATAAAAAAGAGAAAAATAAAAGTAGAAAAATAAAGTCGTACACGGAGCTGCTGAAAAGGCTGCCACTCTCGCCGGCGCCTCAGCGTGCCCTCTTTAACATCCAGGGCATCTATACCAAGAGTGCAGTAATGCACTAATGCAGTACGTGATGTGGTGCACCTGTAGAAGTTAACCAGCAGCTGTCGTGAGAGTTGTGCTTTCTTCAGCCTCCTCGGAAAGTGAAGCTTCTGTAGACCTTTCTTGGCCATTGCTGTCATATTTGTTCTCCATGACAGGTCCTGGCTGATGTGGACAACCAAGAATCTGAAACTCTGCACTGTCTCCAGCCCCATGCCGTTAATGCTGATGGGATGGTGACTGCTGGAGTTCAGTCTCCTGAAGTCCAGAATCAGTTCCTTTGTATTCTTGGAATTGAGTTGAAGGTTGTTGTTATTCTCGACCTCTTCTCTACAGGCTGCCTGGTCATTATTGGGGATCAGGCCTCTCACTGTGGTGTCATCTGCAAACTTTGTTATGATGTCAGTATCCTTGGTAGATTTGCAGTTGGGAGTAAAGGAGAGGGCTCAGCACACAGCCCTGCGGTACCCCAGTGGTCAGTATTATGGATGAAGAGAAGTGCTTACCTGTGTGCACAGACTGAGGTCTTTTAGTTTGAAAATCTAAAAGCCTGTTACACAGTTGAGACCCAAGTTGTTTAGTTTGAGAGCCAGCTTGGGGGGGTGTTGAAGACAGAGCTGTAGCTGATGAACAGCATCCACACACAGCTGTCCCTCTGCTCCAGGTGTGACAGGGCAGTGTGAAGGGCAAGTGAGACAGCATCCTGCTCAGTTGACCGGTTTGCCCTGTAAGTATCCAGGAAGGTGGGGATGTTGCTCTTAATGTGTCTTCATAACAATAAGGGTCAGGACCACCGGTCGATAATCACTCAGGGACCTGACCACTGCTTTTGGAATAGGGACGACTAGAGCAGACTTGAGGTAAGCGGGGACAGCGGTCTGTTCTAGTGAGACATTAAACAGGCTGGTGAACACTGCTGTCAGATGTTAGGCACGATGCTTCAGGACCCCCCAGGAACCCCATCTGGGCTAGCAGCCTTATTAGGATTAAGTTCACAATGGGGCCTCTTGCTGGGTTAGTTAAGTGATAGGTTGGTGGCTGTCCTTGTTAAATCATGCAAAGAGGTGATTGAGGTCATCAGGAAGAAATGAGTCGCCAATGTTGGTTGAGCAGGTGTTACCCTTGTGCCAGGCATGTGCTGTGTAGAAAAGGACCAGTTGATGTAAAAGACACGGTGTTAAGGAAGACTCTTCTTAAATAGAACTGAACCCAGGTAGAGATCTGCATTAAAAAAACAACTGTTTAGCGATGAGAGAAAAAGAAATCCCTGTAGAAATGTCAGGAAGTAAGTTTCCTGTGTAGGGAAAGGATTCAAGCAGTGTCTAAAAAATAGCATGAAAGAACTGAACAATTTGTCACAAATTGGCCAAAGGAAGGTTTATTTGATGTAGCACTGTGTGAAAAGATAAAAATGTTTATTAAGAATTATAAGTCAAAAGAGGCCAGTGAAGTAAAAAAGAATAAAAGACACACAGAGATAGTCAGCACAAAGACATTTAGGTAAGAACAAGATGGAGAGACAGATAAGAGAATGGAAGAAGAACTCAGTAATGGGGGAATCACTTATGTAGAAGTTAGAAGGGCATTAGATGAGTGTGGGACAAAATGTCAGTGGAGACAGCACAGAGACAGGAGTGTGGATCAGAAGGACCTTCAGTTTCTTTTCCCGGTTTTTGTGGTGGCGACCTGCACCATCACCACCTAATCAAAGTATCATGATGTTCTACATTGATGGATTAAAAGCCAGAAGTCTGCATGACCATCATCATCAAGTCCTTCCATGAGAACCCTAACTACAAAGAGGACTGTTCATTTATGTTAGGTAGAATGCCCAGAGGGGACTGGGCGGTCTTGTGGCCTGGAACCACTTCAGATTTTATTTTATTTTATTTATTTATTTTTTTTCTCTCCAGCTGTCTGGAGTTTTTTTTGTTTTTTTTTTCTGTCCTCCCTGGCTATCGGACCTTACTCTTATTCTATGTTAATTAATGTTGTCTTATTTTAATTCTTACTTTGTCTTTTATTTTTCTTTTCTTCATTATGTAAAGCACTTTGAGCCACTTTTTGTATGAAAATGTGCTATATAAATAAATGTTGTTGTTGTTGTTGTATTACACCTAATGCCAGCATCTTCTTGAATTCTTCGCGCACAATATTTCGTTGCGCTTCCAGAATCCGATATGGCCGCATCTGTATGCGAACATCGGGTTCAGTAGTGATTTTATGTTCTGCAAGGTTAGTCTTGCCTGGCAAGTCTGAAAAGACATCAGTGTTCCGTTCAATCAAAGATAACAGTTCTGTCTTCTGTGGGTCAGTCAAATCGATACCAATGGCAACATCGGTCTGAGACACAGCAGCCAAGGAAGTGTAAACCCCTTGTCGGTCGTCCCATTCCTTCAAGAGATTAATATGTAAAATCTGGAATGGTTTGTGTCGGCCTGGTATTCTAACCTTGTAATTTACTGGACCCATACGCTCCTCAATAATGGCGGGGCCCTGCCATTTAGCTAGGAATTTGTGCAGGTCAGACAGAACCAGTACCAAAAACACAATCACCAGGTTTGAATTCGCGAAGCTTACTGCGCCTATCGTAAAGACGCTTCTGTGTTTCCTGCTCGTGTTGTTGATGCTCCACAGCAATAGAAGAAAGCTTAGAAATTCTGTCTTGCAAAGAAATTACCCGATCTGCAAAGCTTGGTCCTTGAGCTGTTATCTCGTTTCCTATCCATTCCTCTCGTACAACATCCAGGATGCCTCGCGGCCGCCTGCCGAATAACAACTCGAACGGACTCAAGCCAGTGGACACCTGTGGTGATTCCCACACCGCGAACATAACAAAAGGCAGGACAGAGTCCCAGGATGTAGGATCATTATGAGCGACTCGTCTGATCATCTGTTTTAAAGTCTTGTTAAACCGTTCAGTCAAACCATTCGTCTGTGGATGGTAAACAGTGGTACTCAATTTCATAATAGCAAAGCTGTCACACAATTGTTTCATCACGCGAGAAGTAAAAGGTGTGCCCTGATCAGTTAAAATTTCTCTCGGGATGCCAATACGTGTAAAAATCCTGCACAGAGCTTTGGCTACAGTGGAGGCGTTGGCCTTTTTCAAAGCAGCCACCTCTGGATATCGTGTTGCATAGTCAACCAACACCAGCATATATTGATACCCATTTTTATTCTTAGGCAAAGGGCCTACAATATCTAATCCTACCCACCGAAGGGGACTTCCAAAATAGGCATAGGACAAAGGGGAGCCCGAGGAGGCTTATAAGCAGAGACGATCTGACAGTCTCGACATGAAGTACAGAATCATTCAACATCTTTTCCCATATTCAGCAAATAAAATCGTTTTGATAACCGATCTCTGGTCTTATCAGCCCCCAGGTGCCCTCCCAAGATGTGAGAGTGGGCCAGCTGCAAAAGAATTTCCCTATGCACTTCAGGTACAACTAGTTGTTCAATAAATTCCCCCATTAAATGATCTGAAATCACTCTGAAAAGGCAACCGTCTTTTTCTAGAAAGTGTGGAGTTTTCAAGCCCCCCGGATTCACGCTCTTGGTAATAGGAGTCACTAGCAGTGCAAGTCTCTTTAAATGTATATTCTAATGAGCCATCAGCATGCTGCAAGCGCACAAAATCCGACTGTTCACTAGTACTCGGTTTGAGTTTGGAGGCATTTGCAATCTGAGGAGATGTAGATGGGCCTGCCTGCCACTCTGGGAAATTGGGGGGGTTTCTCCCACAGTCTCGCTGGAGAGATCGGGTTCAATATCTAATTGGGGCTCTAGATTATCCCCGACCACCACTAGTTCTCCTTCTTCTTCCCCCCCACTAAGCTCAACAGGCGACTCAATGATCGGTACGCGACATTCAGCAATTAGTTTAGGAAAAAGGGCATTTCTTCTGCCTTTCAGTAATGGCCAGGGGCAGGTGTCCGAAACAGCAGACCAAACTTTAAAGTGATGACCCTTATAAGTCAAAGGAAGAAGCAAAGTCTGATAGTCTTTAACATCTCCATGTACACAACGTATCTTTACAGTCTCAGTGTTACTAATTCATCCGTCCTCAAGACAGTCCTGTCTGACAACACAAAGGTCACTGCCTGAGTCCAATAATGCAGAGAGCTCATGGCCCCCCAACTTCACCGATATCAATAAGACATCTTTTTTTTTTAGATGAATCAGGAATACGTGAGCAACAAACCTCCGCCAATCCAATTTTTATTGATTGAGCTGGAGACAGGCGACATTCCTTTGCCAATTGACCGGATTGATCACACCGGAAACATCTTCATTCAGCTTCACTGCTGAAATATCCTTGGCGACATCCACGGCCTCAGCCGCCTCCCGCCTCTCAAGAAACGGGCACTTCATTAATAACTGCGTTCCCCGGAGGCCTTCCTGACGACATCCGATTATCAGGTCCTGAAGCTTGTCGATGTGCAAGTCGTCGGTCAAAGTGACAAGAATGTCCTGGGCACTCTCTCGGAGTTTGTAACATAGGATACGGGGCAGCAAATGCACCGCTTTTTCTCCAAGCGGTCTGAGAACCTTCTAAACGTTGAGACACAATACAAATTGATTTGACAAATCACAATAAGGTAATCAATTCTCAAAAGAGGTTACCCTTAGAGATTAAGTTATAGCTGTAACCATGATGGTAGTCCTGTGTTGAATGCTCTCAATGCTGAAACTTTGTGCGTTGGCTTGTCACTTCTTTGTGCGTTGGCTTGTCACTTGTTTTGTCTGTTGGCTTGTCACTTGTTTTGTCTGTTGGCTTGTCCCTTGTTTTTTTCTTGTTTTGTCAACTGCAAGACCCTACAGAAAATTATTTTGTATAAAGGAGAACAGAGGTCGGGAGTTTCCAACCTTTACTGAAGAAATGAATGTTTTGCAGGATCAGATATACAATCTGCACAGTTGCATTTGAAAGCCCTTAAGCTACAGCACGGTGTGGCAGTGTGTCCTGAGCGGCTTCTCCCTCAAGCAGTTGCCTGTTGGTTTTCTTCACACCCCAGCAGCACCTGAAGCTGGTGAGTATCTGTTGTATTCCTGCTTCAACTCCAGATGGAGTCTGGGAGCACCAACCGAAATGAGAGCCTCAATCTCCAGCACCCACAGTAGTGACCGTGTTGTATTTGAGTAACCGTTCTGAGGCACTCAACTCTGTTTTAGATGCCTGCTGTGGGCATTCTGGGGGACAAAACCTTGCACGAAACCTGAACTTCCAGCTGGAAGACCTGTCCTGCTTTCCTGAGGTGCAAATAAAATGTGTCTGTCCTTGCAAAGCATAAAGATGTCAGTTTTTCAAATGGGCATAAATGACAGTCGCAGTTACCGATCAGAGGTGCTTAAAGAGAACTTCACTTTGCTACTCCACATAACTTAAGAGGGGACCGGGGAGCCACCTTGACAGATCGTCATGTCTGGTTCACAGCCTGGGCTCTGAAGATCAGACGAAGCCTTCAGTTGACTCTTTTCCCTCAACACCTGGCTGAAGACTTTCTGCACTGAGCGTGCTATTGGCTTCATCGACAGGTTCGACTTGTTCTGGGAGAGACAGCATTTCGTTAGAACAGATGGGCTACACCTGAGTAGGCAAGGCACCCAGGTCCTCTCAGACAGTAGAGCTAAGGTAAATAATCAGTTTTGACTACTGGAAATTCATCTTATCACTAAGGTATGATATGTTTCAATATCCAGCAGGTGAACCTTCTAAGAATGTATGTTATGTTAAGCCTCATGTAACTAGCAATAGACACATTAAAACAAAGTTACGCAGCACGATGAGTGATTCATGTCCACGGTTGAGTCAATGTCCCCGTCATTAATTGTTTGGTGAAATTGTGCCAATCTGTGACTTATAAAGTTGCATTGCCTAGAATCTGAATAACTAGAAAATTATTCTATGTAAATGACTTTATTTGTGACCAAAAATAATACTATATGATGTTGATTTAAATTGTAGTGGTTTTCCCTTAGACTTACACACAGACGTGCATTTCACTAAGCCAATATTGTGTATACTCAGACATATTCAAAGTAATAATGACTCCAGTGCAGACAACCTTCACTTAATTAAAATATGTACCAAGCCCATAGGCAATCTAACTAATGTGGCTCTCCTGAATGTTCAGGCTGTAATGAGTAAGGCGTTCTTCTTGAGTCCTCTTATTACTGATAAGAAAATGGATTTTTTACTCTTTGTAAGACTTGACCTACTGCCAGTTCACTCCCAGTTTTAGTTGAAACCAAACTGTAACTTTCAACACTTTGTACATCTTGGGGAAAAAAAAGTGTGTGTGTGCGTGTGTGTGTGTGTGTGTGCGTGTGTATGTGGGTGTGTGTGGGTGTGTGTGTGTGTGTGTGTGTGTGTTTGTGTGTGCATTTGTTTGTGTGTGTGCGTGTGTTTGTGTGTGTTTGTGTGTGTGTGTGTGGGTGTGTGCATGTGTGTGTGTGTTTGTTATCTAACTTCAAAGTGTTCAAGTTAGAAAGAAGTCAGTTTGGCTCATTTTACTGCTTTTGAATATCTGAGTGCAATCATGAATTAAAGCAAACTTGCCAGCTCTATTAGTACATATTAGTGGCCATGGCTTAGAGTTAGTAATAGCAAAGGGAATTAATATTAACAGACAACAAATATTGCTTTCTCTGATCATTGATGTATTTTCTTGAACATATCTCTGTCTGTTCTTAAGTTAAATGAATTACTCAGATATAAACGACTTCGTAACTAGGAAAAGATAATCCAAGCACATCTCTCCAGTTTTGCTGTCACTGCACTGGTTACCTGTGTCATTCAGAATTGAGTTTAAAATACTGTTTATGGTTTATAAAGCCTTAAATAATCTCTCTCATTCTTATATATCGGAGTGTCTGACATCTTATATTCCAAATCGTAACCTTAGATCTCCAAATGAGTGTCTGCTTAGAATTCCAAGAGCTAAACTTAAAAGAAGTGGTGAGGCAGGCGGCCTTCTGCTGTTATGCACCTTGTCACACACATAACGCATGGGAGGCAGCTAAAGGGCTTCAGTAAGGGCAGTTCCAAGACATACCGGGATGTGACAGAGTGCACTGACCCTTTTTCTCCTTTGTAGAAGCAGACATAGGAGTTTCGTCTTGTTTACTACCAAGTACAGTTGTTATTTTTGTACAAGTACAGAGAAGAATATTTAAAGTCTGAAAATAAATCCTTTTCACCAGTGGATAAGCCACAGCATACTAATTGTGGTTATAATGGCACCAACAGCAGAAACAGAAACAGAAAATTACCTGATGATTTCAACTCTTCCAACTTTTCTCTGGCTTGAGCAGGACCCATACGTTTGTCCACAATGTCAACGACAGTTATTGATTGTATCTGAGGCAAAGCATGAAATCGCATATCTTGGGGAAACATCACAAGCCCTGATCTCTTTAGAAACATAGAAACGACTGAGTGAGCTGAGGAGTTGTTTGCCTCTGCTTCACAGTAAAGCTATGCAGAAGTTCAAGCAGCTGATTACCTTGTCCATCAAATCCATGACACTCTCTTTGGATTTTTCAGACTCGTCTTGAACACGGCCGATGTGTCTAACACAATGTAGATGTGGAGTGTACTGTTCTGCTTTACAATGACCGTTATTCTGTGATCCTCTACGAGGTATAAAAACAAACAGAAAGAAGTTAAACTCAGTCAGTTCGTTGTGGTGGGGAGCCCGAGCTTATCCCAGCAGCGATAAACATTGGTAAATCTATATATATTGAAAGTTGCCATGGTCAAAAACACAGTTATGATGACAAGCCCGTTTTAATTCAATTACACTTTTATATCATTTATTGGTGCTTCAGCCTGAAGTGATATGAACCCAAATAAAAAAAGAATACTTCACTTTCTTTATTTCAGTACTGAGGGATTTGGTGTTAACATGAATATTTTTATTGTGGTTTCAACTTCTTTGTTGTGTCACTTTGGAGAAGCCCGCTGTAATAGAAAAAGTCCCTTCTGCTCTCTGTGTCTAAGCGTCAATTACTACATGACTTTATTAGTCTAGTCATCCATTTCTTATCAAACCCTGTTAATCCAGCTCAGGGTCACAGCAAACACACAATTCTTGTTGTATTATTACTTTTGAGCCAGGCTGTCTGAGTAAGGTTGTTATACTCACTAATCATGGCGCCAGAGAGTGGCAAAGTATTGCATGTTGGTGAGGACATGCAAAGAAGAAGTTCATTGTACTTTGTACACGTGACACTAACAATCCTATAAACTTTATACTTCATGACTTCTAAACTGGTCCTGTATGTCTAAGTCTGGGTGTGTATGTAGGGCCTGCCCTGCAATGGACTGCATCCATTGGAAGTTCTCTGGTAATACACAGCATTGCCAGGAGACCCTTCAGGTAATAAGCTGCTGAAGAATGGGAGGCTAAGTGGTTGGATTGTTACACTTTCAGTATATCCCTTTCACATTATGAGGACAAACCATGTATCACCTTCTTGAAGACTTCTACACCTACTTACACAAAACTGTTCTGGCAGTAAGTGCATTAGAGCACTGAGTCTCGGTATTTTTAAAAAGAACCAATACATTCACTCATTCTAGCGCTGCTTATAGTTTATTTCTGTTTTAACTTGGCACAATGAATTTGAACTTGGACATTAAACGACAGTCAGAATCAGAATTCCCTTTATTGGCCACGTACAGTAATGTGTCCTAGGAATTTGTCTTGAGCCTGAACAGAGGCAGCACCAAAGCAGACAGTTACAGGTGAGGTCAGAATGGAACCAATGATGGTCGCGTAAAACAAGACCAATGCTGCGTTAAGGAGGTCGCATGTCCTCAGCTGGCGCAGAAAACCCCGAATTAACCCTTCTTTTTCAAGTGATTTTTGCTCTCCAGAATTAACCCTTCTTTTTCACATGATTTTCGCTCTCCTGAATTAATCCTTCTTTTTCACATGATTTTTGCTCTCCTGAATTAACCCTTCTTTTTCACATGATTTTCGCTGTCCTGAATTAACCCTTCTTTTTCACATGATTTTTACTGTCCTGAATTAACCCTTCTTTTTCACATGATTTTCGCTGTCCCGAATTAACCCTTCTTTTTCACATGATTTTTAATCTCCTGAATTAAGCCTTTTTTCACATGATTTTTGCTCTCCTGAATTAACACTTCTTTTTCACGTGATTTTTGCTGTCCTGAATTAACCCTTCTTTTTCACATGATTTCTGATATCCCGAATTAACCCTTCTTTTTCACGTGATTTTTGCTCTCCAGAATTAACCCTTCTTTTTCACATGATTTTTCTGTCCTGAATTAACCCTTCTTTTTCACATGATTTTTGCTGTCCTGAATTAACCCTTCTTTTTCATTTGATTTTTGCTCTCCTGAATTAACCCTTCTTTTTCACATGATTTTTGATCTCCTGAATTAACCCTTCTTTTTCACATGATTTTTTCTGTCCTGAATTAACCCTTCTTTTTCACGTGATTTTTGCTCTCCTGAATTAACCCTTCTTTTTCACATGATTTTTGATCTCCTGAATTAACCCTTCTTTTTCACTTGATTTTTCCTCTCCTGAATTAACCCTTCTTTTTCACTTGATTTTTGCTCTCCTGAATTAACCCTTCTTTTTCACATGATTTTTGCTCTCCTGAATTAACCCTTCTTTTTCACATGATTTTGCTGTCCTGAATTAACCCTTCTTTTTCACATGATTTTTCTCTCCTGAATTAACCCTTCTTTTTCACATGATTTTTGCTCTCCCGAATTAACCCTTCTTTTTCAGTTGATTTTTGCTGTCCTGAATTAACCCTTCTTTTTCACATGATTTTTTCTGTCCTGAATTAACCCTTCTTTTTCAGTTGATTTTTGCTCTCCTGAATTAACCCTTCTTTTTCACATGATTTTCGCTCTCCTGAATTAACCCTTCTTTTTCAGTTGATTTTTCCTCTCCTGAATTAACCCTTCTTTTTCACATGATTTTTTCTGTCCTGAATTAACCCTTCTTTTTCACTTGATTTTTGCTCTCCTGAATTAACCCTTCTTTTTCACATGATTTTTGCTCTCCTGAATTAACCCTTCTTTTTCACATGATTTCTGATGTCCTGAATTAACCCTTCTTTTTCACATGATTTTTGAATTCCTGAATTAACCCTTCTTTTTCACATGATTTTTGCTATCCTGAATTAACCCTTCTTTTTCACATGATTTTTGCTCTCCTGAATTAACCCTTCTTTTTCACATGATTTTTTCTCTCCTGAATTAACCCTTCTTTTTCACATGATTTTTCCTCTCCTGAATTAATCCTTCTTTTTCACATGATTTTTGCTCTCCTGAATTAACCCTTCTTTTTCTCTTGATTTTTCTCTCCTTAATTAACCCTTCTTTTTCACATGATTTCTTCTCTCCTGAATTAACCCTTCTTTTTCACATGATTTTTACTGTCCTGAATTAACCCTTCTTTTTCACATGATTTTTGAATTCCTGAATTAACCCTTCTTTTTCACATGATTTTTGCTATCCTGAATTAACCCTTCTTTTTCACATGATTTTTGCTCTCCTGAATTAACCCTTCTTTTTCACTTGATTTTTTCTCTCCTGAATTAACCCTTCTTTTTCACATGATTTTTGATCTCCTGAATTAACCCTTCTTTTTCACTTGATTTTTGCTCTCCTGAATTAATCCTTCTTTTTCACATGATTTTTGCTCTCCTGAATTAACCCTTCTTTTTCACATGATTTTTGCTCTCCTGAATTAACCCTTCTTTTTCACATGATTTTTGCTCTCCTGAATTAACCCTTCTTTTTCACTTGATTTTTGCCGTCCTGAATTAACCCTTCTTTTTCACATGATTTTTCCTCTCCTGAATTAACCCTTCCTTTTCACATGATTTTTTCTGTCCTGAATTAACCCTTCTTTTTCAGTTGATTTTTCCTCTCCTGAATTAACCCTTCTTTTTCACATGATTTTTTCTATCCTGAATTAACCCTTCTTTTTCACATGATTTTTGCTCTCCTGAATTAACCCTTCTTTTTCAGTTGATTTTTCCTCTCCTGAATTAACCCTTCTTTTTCACATGATTTTTTCTCTCCTGAATTAACCCTTCTTTTTCAGTTGATTTTTGCTCTCCTGAATTAACCCTTCTTTTTCACATGATTTTTGCTCTCCTGAATTAACCCTTCTTTTTCAGTTGATTTTTCCTCTCCTGAATTAACCCTTTTTTTTCACATGATTTTTACTCTCCTGAATTAACCCTTCTTTTTCACATGATTTTTGCTCTCCTGAATTAACCCTTCTTTTTCACATGATTTTTGCTCTCCTGAATTAACCCTTCTTTTTCAGTTGATTTTTTCTCCTGAATTAACCCTTTTTTTCACATGATTTTTGCTCTCCTGAATTAACCCTTTTTTTCACATGATTTTTGCTCTCATGAATTAACCCTTCTTTTTCACATGATTTTTGCTCTCCTGAATTAACCCTTCTTTTTCACTTGATTTTTCCTCTCCTGAATTAACCCTTCTTTTTCACATGATTTTTTCTCTCCTGAATTAACCCTTCCTTTTCACATGATTTTTGCTGTCCTGAATTAACCCTGCTTTTTCACTTGATTTTTCCTCTCCTGATTAACCCTTCTTTTTCACTTGTTTTTTTTCTCCTGAATTAACCCTTTTTTTTCACATGATTTTTACTCTCCTGAATTAACCCTTCTTTTTCACATGATTTTTGCTCTCCTGAATTAACCCTTCTTTTTCACATGATTTTTTCTCTCCTGAATTAACCCTTCTTTTTCAGTTGATTTTTTCTCCTGAATTAACCCTTCTTTTTCACATGATTTTTGCTCTCCTGAATTAACCCTTCTTTTTCAGTTGATTTTTTCTCCTGAATTAACCCTTCTTTTTCACATGATTTTTGCTCTCCTGAATTAACCCTTCTTTTTCAGTTGATTTTTCCTCTCCTGAATTAACCCTTTTTTTTCACATGATTTTTGCTCTCCTGAATTAACCCTTCTTTTTCACTTGATTTTTCTCTCCTGAATTAACCCTTTTTTTAATCACATGATTTTTGCTCTCCTGAATTAACCCTTTTTTTTCACATGATTTTTGCCGTCCTGAATTAACCCTTCTTTTTCAGTTGATTTTTCTTGTCCTGAATTAACCCTTCTTTTTCACATGATTTTTGATCTCCTGAATTAACCCTTCTTTTTCACTTGATTTTTGCTCTCCTGAATTAACCCTTCTTTTTCACATGATTTTTTCTCTCATGAATTAACCCTTCTTTTTCACATGATTTTTGCTGTCCTGAATTAACCCTTCTTTTTCATTTGATTTTTCCTCTCCTGAATTAACCCTTCTTTTTCACATGATTTTTGATCTCCTGAATTAACCCTTCTTTTTCACATGATTTTTACTGTCCTGAATTAACCCTTCTTTTTCACATGATTTCTTCTCTCCTGAATTAACCCTTCTTTTTCACATGATTTTTGCTATCCTGAATTAACCCTTCTTTTTCACATGATTTTTGCTCTCCTGAATTAACCCTTCTTTTTCACATGATTTTTGCTCTCCTGAATTAACCCTTCTTTTTCACATGATTTTTGATCTCCTGAATTAACCCTTCTTTTTCACATGATTTTTTCTCTCCTGAATTAACCCTTCTTTTTCACATGATTTTTGCTCTCCTGAATTAACCCTTCTTTTTCACTTGATTTTTGCTCTCCTGAATTAACCCTTCTTGTTCACATGATTTTCGATGTCCTGAATTAACCCTTCTTTTTCACATGATTTTTCTCTCCTGAATTAACCCTTCTTTTTCACATGATTTTTGCTGTCCTGAATTAACCCTTCTTTTTCACATGATTTTTGCTCTCCCGAATTAACCCTTCTTTTTCACTTGATTTTTGCTGTCCTGAATTAACCCTTCTTTTTCACATGATTTTTGCTCTCCTGAATTAACCCTTCTTTTTCACAGGATTTTCGCTCTCCTGAATTAACCCTTCTTTTTCACATGATTTTTTCTCTCCTGAATTAACCCTTCTTTTTCACATGATTTTTGCTGTCCTGAATTAACCCTTCTTTTTCACTTGATTTTTTCTCTCCTGAATTAACCCTTCTTTTTCACATGATTTTTGATCTCCTGAATTAACCCTTCTTTTTCACATGATTTTTCCTCTCCTGAATTAACCCTTCTTTTTCACATGATTTTTGAATTCCTGAATTAACCCTTCTTTTTCACATGATTTTTTCTATCCTGAATTAACCCTTCTTTTTCACATGATTTTTGCTCTCCTGAATTAACCCTTCTTTTTCACTTGATTTTTGCTCTCCTGAATTAACCCTTCTTTTTCACATGATTTTTGCTCTCCTGAATTAACCCTTCTTTTTCACATGATTTTTCCTCTCCTGAATTAACCCTTCTTTTTCACATGATTTTTGAATTCCTGAATTAACCCTTCTTTTTCACATGATTTTTTCTATCCTGAATTAACCCTTCTTTTTCACATGATTTTTGCTCTCCTGAATTAACCCTTCTTTTTCACTTGATTTTTTCTCTCCTGAATTAACCCTTCTTTTTCACAGGATGTTTCATGTCCTGAATTAATCCTTCTTTTTCACATGATTTTTCCTCTCCTGAATTAACCCTTCTTTTTCACATGATTTTTGCTGTCCTTAATTAACCCTTCTTTTTCACATGATTTTTGATGTCCTGAATTAACCCTTCTTTTTCACATGATTTTTACTGTCCTGAATTAACCCTTCTTTTTCACATGATTTTTGATCTCCTGAATTAACCCTTCTTTTTCACATGATTTTTGCTCTCCTGAATTAACCCTTCTTTTTCACATGATTTTTGCTCTCCTGAATTAACCCTTCTTTTTCACTTGATTTTTGCTCTCCTGAATTAACCCTTCTTTTTCACATGATTTTTGATCTCCTGAATTAACCCTTCTTTTTCACTTGATTTTTGCTCTCCTGAATTAATCCTTCTTTTTCACTTGATTTTTGCTCTCCTGAATTAACCCTTCTTTTTCACATGATTTTTCCTCTCCTGAATTAACCCTTCTTTTTCACTTGATTTTTGCCGTCCTGAATTAACCCTTCTTTTTCACCTGATTTTTTCTCCTGAATTAACCCTTCTTTTTCACATGATTTTTCTCTCCTGAATTAACCCTTCCTTTTCACATGATTTTTGCTGTCCTGAATTAACCGTTCTTTTCACTTGATTTTTCCTCTCCTGAATTAACCCTTCTTTTTCACATGATTTTTGCTATCCTGAATTAACCCTTCTTTTTCACTTGATTTTTGCTCTCCTGAATTAACCCTTCTTTTTCACATGATTTTTTCTCTCCTGAATTAACCCTTCTTTTTCACATGATTCTTCTCTACTGAATTAACCCTTCTTTTTCAATTGATTTTTTCTCTCCTGAATTAACCCTTCTTTTTCACATGATTTTTGCTCTCCTGAATTAACCCTTCTTTTTCAGTTGATTTTTTTCTCCTGAATTAACCCTTTTTTTTCACATGATTTTTTCTCTCCTGAATTAACCCTTCTTTTTCACATGATTTTTTCTCTCCTGAATTAACCCTTCTTTTTCACATGATTTTTTCTCTCCTGAATTAACCCTTCTTTTTCAGTTGATTTTTTCTCTCCTGAATTAACCCTTTTTTTCACATGATTTTTCCTCTCCTGAATTAACCCTTTTTTTTCACATGATTTTTACTCTCATGAATTAACCCTTCTTTTTCACATGATTTTTGCTCTCCTGAATTAACCCTTCTTTTTCACTTGATTTTTTCCGTCCTGAATTAACCCTTCTTTTTCACATGATTTTTTCCCTCCTGAATTAACCCTTCCTTTTCACATGATTTTTGCTCTCCTGAATTAAACCTTCTTTTTCAGTTGATTTTTCCTCTCCTGAATTAACCCTTCTTTTTCACTTGATTTTTTTCTCCTGAATTAACCCTTTTTTTCACATGATTTTTTCTCTCCTGAATTAACCCTTCTTTTTCACATGATTTTTGCTCTCCTGAATTAACCCTTCTTTTTCACTTGATTTTTGCTCTCCTGAATTAACCCTTCTTTTTCACATGATTTTTTCTCTCCTGAATTAACCCTTCTTTTTCACATGATTTTTGCTCTCCTGAATTAACCCTTCTTTTTCAGTTGATTTTTCCTCTCCTGAATTAACCCTTCTTTTTCACATGATTTTTGCTCTCCTGAATTAACCCTTCTTTTTCAGTTGATTTTTCCTCTCCTGAATTAACCCTTTTTTTTCACATGATTTTTGCTCTCCTGAATTAACCCTTCTTTTTCAGTTGATTTTTCCTCTCCTGAATTAACCCTTTTTTTTCACATGATTTTTGCTCTCCTGAATTAACCCTTCTTTTTCACATGATTTTTCCTCTCCTGAATTAACCCTTCTTTTTCACATGATTTTTGCTCTCCCGAATTAACCCTTCTTTTTCACATGATTTTTCTATCCTGAATTAACCCTTCTTTTTCACATGATTTTTTCTCTCCTGAATTAACCCTTCTTTTTCACATGATTTTTTCTCTCATGAATTAACCCTTCTTTTTCACATGATTTTTGCTGTCCTGAATTAACCCTTCTTTTTCAGTTGATTTTTCTCTCCTGAATTAACCCTTCTTTTTCACATGATTTTTTCTCTCCTGAATTAACCCTTCTTTTTCACATGATTTTTCTCTCCTGAATTAACCCTTCTTTTTCACATGATTTTTCTCTCCTGAATTAACCCTTCTTTTTCACATGATTTTTGCTGTCCTGAATTAACCCTTCTTTTTCACATGATTTTTGCTCTCCTGAATTAACCCTTCTTTTTCACTTGATTTTTTCTCTCCTGAATTAACCCTTCTTTTTCACATGATTTTTCTCTCCTGAATTAACCCTTCTTTTTCACATGATTTTTGCTCTCCTGAATTAACCCTTCTTTTTCACATGATTTTTGCTCTCCTGAATTAACCCTTCTTTTTCACATGATTTTTGCTCTCCTGAATTAACCCTTCTTTTTCACATGATTTTTCCTCTCCTGAATTAACCCTTCTTTTTCACATGATTTTTTCTCTCCTGAATTAACCCTTCTTTTTCACATGATTTTTGCTCTCCCGAATTAACCCTTCTTTTTCACTTGATTTTTGCTCTCCTGAATTAACCCTTCTTTTTCACATGATTTTTTCTGTCCTGAATTAACCCTTCTTTTTCACATGATTTTTTCTCTCCTGAATTAACCCTTCTTTTTCACATGATTTTCGCTCTCCTGAATTAACCCTTCTTTTTCACATGATTTTTGCTCTCCTGAATTAACCCTTCTTTTTCACATGATTTTTGCTGTCCTGAATTAACCCTTCTTTTTCACTTGATTTTTCTCTCCTGAATTAACCCTTCTTTTTCACATGATTTTTGCTCTCCTGAATTAACCCTTCTTTTTCACATGATTTTTCTGTCCAGAATTAACCCTTCTTTTTCACATGATTTTTTCTCTCCTGAATTAACCCTTCTTTTTCACATGATTTTTGCTATCCTGAATTAACCCTTCTTTTTCACATGATTTTTTCTCTCCTGAATTAACCCTTCTTTTTCACATGATTTTTCTCTCCTGAATTAACCCTTCTTTTTCACATGATTTCTTCTCTCCTGAATTAACCCTTCTTTTTCACATGATTTTTGCTCTCCTGAATTAACCCTTCTTTTTCACATGATTTTTTCTCTCCTGAATTAACCCTTCTTTTTCACATGATTTTTCTGTCCTGAATTAACCCTTCTTTTTCACATGATTTTTGCTCTCCTGAATTAACCCTTCTTTTTCACATGATTTTTGCTCTCCTGAATTAACCCTTCTTTTTCACATGATTTTTCCGTCCTGAATTAACCCTTCTTTTTCACATGATTTTTGCTGTCCTGAATTAACCCTTCTTTTTCACATGATTTTTTCTCTCCTGAATTAACCCTTCTTTTTCACATGATTTTTGCTCTCCTGAATTAACCCTTCTTTTTCACATGATTTTTCTATCCTGAATTAACCCTTCTTTTTCACATGATTTTTTCTCTCCTGAATTAACCCTTCTTTTTCAGTTGATTTTTCCTCTCCTGAATTAACCCTTCTTTTTCACATGATTTTGCTGTCCTGAATTAACCCTTCTTTTTCAGTTGATTTTTCCTCCTGAATTAACCCTTCTTTTTCAGTTGATTTTTGCCGTCGTGAATTAACCCTTCTTTTTCACATGATTTTTGCTGTCCTGAATTAACCCTTCTTTTTCACATGATTTTTGCTGTCTGAATTAACCCTTCTTTTTCACATGATTTTTGCTGTCCTGAATTAACCCTTCTTTTTCACATGATTTCTGATATCCTGAATTAACCCTTCTTTTTCACATGATTTTTCATGTCCTGAATTAACCCTTCTTTTTCACCTGATTTTACACACCTGAATTAACCCTTCTTTTTCACATGATTTCTGATGTCCTGAATTAACCCTTCTTTTTCACATGATTTTTGCTCTCCTGAATTAACCCTTCTTTTTCACATGATTTTTGCTCTCCTGAATTAACCCTTCTTTTTCAGTTGATTTTTCCTCCTGAATTAACCCTTTTTTTTCACATGATTTTTACTCTCCTGAATTAACCCTTCTTTTTCACATGATTTTTTCTCTCCTGAATTAACCCTTCTTTTTCACATGATTTTTGCTCTCCTGAATTAACCCTTCTTTTTCAGTTGATTTTTCCTCTCCTGAATTAACCCTTTTTTTCACATGATTTTTTCTCTCCTGAATTAACCCTTTTTTTCACATGATTTTTCCTCTCCTGAATTAACCCTTCTTTTTCACATGATTTTTCTCTCCTGAATTAAACCTTCTTTTTCAGTTGATTTTTCCTCTCCTGAATTAACCCTTCTTTTTCACATGATTTTTGCCGTCCTGAATTAACCCTTCCTTTTCACATGATTTTTGCTGTCCTGAATTAACCCTTCTTTTTCACATGATTTTTCCTCTCCTGAATTAACCCTTCTTTTTCACATGATTTTTTCTCCTGAATTAACCCTTTTTTTTCACATGATTTTTACTCTCCTGAATTAACCCTTCTTTTTCACATGATTTTTGCTCTCCTGAATTAACCCTTCTTTTTCACTTGATTTTTGCTCTCCTGAATTAACCCTTCTTTTTCACATGATTTTTTCTCTCCTGAATTAACCCTTCTTTTTCACATGATTTTTTCTCTCCTGAATTAACCCTTCTTTTTCAGTTGATTTTTTCTCCTGAATTAACCCTTCTTTTTCACATGATTTTTGCTCTCCTGAATTAACCCTTCTTTTTCAGTTGATTTTTTTCTCCTGAATTAACCCTTTTTTTCACATGATTTTTGCTCTCCTGAATTAACCCTTCTTTTTCAGTTGATTTTTCCTCTCCTGAATTAACCCTTCTTTTTCACATGATTTTTGCTCTCCTGAATTAACCCTTTTTTTCACATGATTTTTTCTCTCCTGAATTAACCCTTCTTTTTCACATGATTTTTGCTGTCCTGAATTAACCCTTCTTTTTCACATGATTTTTGATCTCCTGAATTAACCCTTCTTTTTCACATGATTTTTGCTCTCCTGAATTAACCCTTCTTTTTCACATGATTTTTTCTCTCATGAATTAACCCTTCTTTTTCACATGATTTTTGCTGTCCTGAATTAACCCTTCTTTTTCATTTGATTTTTCTCTCCTGAATTAACCCTTCTTTTTCACATGATTTTTGATCTCCTGAATTAACCCTTCTTTTTCACATGATTTTTACTCTCCTGAATTAACCCTTCTTTTTCACATGATTTCTTCTCTCCTGAATTAACCCTTCTTTTTCACATGATTTTTGCTATCCTGAATTAACCCTTCTTTTTCACATGATTTTTGCTCTCCTGAATTAACCCTTCTTTTTCACGTGATTTTTGCTCTCCTGAAGTAACCCTTCTTTTTCACATGATTTTTGCTGTCCAGAATTAACCCTTCTTTTTCACATGATTTTTTGCTCTCCTGAATTAACCCTTCTTTTTCACATGATTTTTTCTCTCCTGAATTAACCCTTCTTTTTCCCCCTGATTTTTCCTCTCCTGAATTAACCCTTCTTTTTCACATGATGTTTCATGTCCTGAATTAACCCTTCTTTTTCACATGATTTTCGCTCTCCTGAATTAACCCTTCTTTTTCACATGATTTTTGCTCTCCCGAATTAACCCTTCTTTTTCACATGATTTTTTGCTGTCCTGAATTAACCCTTCTTTTTCACATGATTTTGCTGTCCTGAATTAACCCTTCTTTTTCACTTGATTTTTCCTCTCCTGAATTAACCCTTCTTTTTCACATGATTTTCGCTGTCCTGAATTAACCCTTATTTTTCAGTTGATTTTTCTCTCCTGAATTAACCCTTCTTTTTCACATGATTTTTTCTCTCCTGAATTAACCCTTCTTTTTCACATTATTTTTGCTCTCCTGAATTAACCCTTCTTTTTCACATGATTTTTTCTGTCCTGAATTAACCCTTCTTTTTCACATGATTTTACTGTCCTGAATTAACCCTTCTTTTTCACATGATTTCTTCTCTCCTGAAGTAACCCTTCTTTTTCACATGATTTTTCCTCTCCTGAATTAACCCTTCTTTTTCACATGATTTTTGCTCTCCTGAATTAACCCTTCTTTTTCACTTGATTTTTCTCTCCTGAATTAACCCTTCTTTTTCACATGATTTTTGATCTCCTGAATTAACCCTTCTTTTTCACATGATTTTTGCTCTCCTGAATTAATCCTTCTTTTTCACATGATTTTTTCTCTCATGAATTAACCCTTCTTTTTCACATGATTTTTTCTGTCCTGAATTAACCCTTCTTTTTCAGTTGATTTTTCTTGTCCTGAATTAACCCTTCTTTTTCACATGATTTTTTCTCTCCTGAATTAACCCTTCTTTTTCACATGATTTTTGCTCTCCTGAATTAACCCTTCCTTTTCACATGATTTTTGCTGTCCTGAATTAACCCTGCTTTTTCACATGATTTTTCCTCTCCTGAATTAACCCTTCTTTTTCACATGATTTTTGCTCTCCTGAATTAACCCTTCTTTTTCACATGATTTTTGATCTCCTGAATTAACCCTTCTTTTTCACATGATTTTTGCTCTCCTGAATTAACCCTTCTTTTTCACATGATTTTTTCTCTCCTGAATTAACCCTTCTTTTTCACATGATTTTTCCTCTCCTGAATTAACCCTTCTTTTTCACTTGATTTTGCCGTCCTGAATTAACCCTTCTTTTTCAGTTGATTTTTCCTCTCCTGAATTAACCCTTCTTTTTCACATGATTTTTGCTCTCCTGAATTAACCCTTCTTTTTCACTTGATTTTTGCTGTCCTGAATTAACCCTTCTTTTTCACATGATTTTTCCTCTCCTGAATTAACCCTTCTTTTTCAGATGATTTTTGCTATCCTGAATTAACCCTTCTTTTTCACATGATTTTTGCTCTCCTGAATTAACCCTTCTTTTTCAGTTGATTTTTCCTCTCCTGAATTAACCCTTCTTTTTCACATGATTTTTGACGTCCTGAATTAACCCTTCTTTTTCAGTTGATTTTTTCTCTCCTGAATTAACCCTTCTTTTTCACATGATTTTTGCTCTCCTGAATTAACCCTTCTTTTTCAGTTGATTTTTTTCTCCTGAATTAACCCTTTTTTTCACATGATTTTTACTCTCCTGAATTAACCCTTCTTTTTCACATGATTTTTCTCTCCTGAATTAACCCTTCTTTTTCACATGATTTTTGCTCTCCTGAATTAACCCTTCTTTTTCAGTTGATTTTTTCTCCTGAATTAACCCTTTTTTTCACATGATTTTTGCTCTCCTGAATTAACCCTTTTTTTCACATGATTTTTTCCGTCCTGAATTAACCCTTCTTTTTCACATGATTTTTGCTCTCCTGAATTAACCCTTCTTTTTCACATGATTTTTTCTCCTGAATTAACCCTTCTTTTTCAGATGATTTTTGTTGTCCTGAATTAACCCTTCCTTTTCACATGATTTTTGCTGTCCTGAATTAACCCTGCTTTTTCACATGATTTTTCCTCTCCTGAATTAACCCTTCTTTTTCACATGATTTTTTCTCCTGAATTAACCCTTCTTTTTCACATGATTTTTACTCTCCTGAATTAACCCTTCTTTTTCACATGATTTTTGCTCTCCTGAATTAACCCTTCTTTTTCACTTGATTTTTGCTCTCCTGAATTAACCCTTCTTTTTCAGTTGATTTTTCCTCTCCTGAATTAACCCTTCTTTTTCACATGATTTTTGCTCTCCTGAATTAACCCTTCTTTTTCAGTTGATTTTTTCTCCTGAATTAACCCTTCTTTTTCACATGATTTTTGCTCTCCTGAATTAACCCTTCTTTTTCAGTTGATTTTTCCTCTCCTGAATTAACCCTTTTTTTTCACATGATTTTTGCTCTCCTGAATTAACCCTTCTTTTTCACTTGATTTTTCCTCTCCTGAATTAACCCTTTTTTTTCACATGATTTTTGCTCTCCTGAATTAACCCTTTTTTTTCACATGATTTTTTCTCTCCTGAATTAACCCTTCTTTTTCACATGATTTTTGCTGTCCTGAATTAACCCTTCTTTTTCACATGATTTTTGATCTCCTGAATTAACCCTTCTTTTTCACATGATTTTTGCTCTCCTGAATTAACCCTTCTTTTTCACATGATTTTTTCTGTCCTGAATTAACCCTTCTTTTTCACATGATTTTTGCTGTCCTGAATTAACCCTTCTTTTTCATTTGATTTTTTCTCTCCTGAATTAACCCTTCTTTTTCACATGATTTTTGATCTCCTGAATTAACCCTTCTTTTTCACATGATTTTTACTGTCCTGAATTAACCCTTCTTTTTCACATGATTTCTTCTCTCCTGAATTAACCCTTCTTTTTCACATGATTTTTTCTATCCTGAATTAACCCTTCTTTTTCACATGATTTTTGCTCTCCTGAATTAACCCTTCTTTTTCACATGATTTTTGCTCTCCTGAATTAACCCTTCTTTTTCACATGATTTTTGATCTCCTGAATTAACCCTTCTTTTTCACATGATTTTTGCTCTCCTGAATTAACCCTTCTTTTTCACTTGATTTTTCCTCTCCTGAATTAACCCTTCTTTTTCACTTGATTTTTGCTCTCCTGAATTAACCCTTCTTTTTCACATGATTTTTCTGTCCTGAATTAACCCTTCTTTTTCACATGATTTTTCCTCTCCTGAATTAACCCTTCTTTTTCACATGATTTTTGCTCTCCCGAATTAACCCTTCTTTTTCACATGATTTTTGCTCTCCCGAATTAACCCTTCTTTTTCACATGATTTTTGCTCTCCCGAATTAACCCTTCTTTTTCAGTTGATTTTTCCTCTCCTGAATTAACCCTTCTTTTTCACATGATTTTTTCTGTCCTGAATTAACCCTTCTTTTTCACATGATTTTTGCTCTCCTGAATTAACCCTTCTTTTTCACATGATTTTTGCTGTCCTGTATTAACCCTTCTTTTTCACTTGATTTTTCCTCTCCTGAATTAACCCTTCTTTTTCACATGATTTTTGATCTCCTGAATTAACCCTTCTTTTTCACATGATTTTTACTGTCCTGAATTAACCCTTCTTTTTCACATGATTTCTTCTCTCCTGAATTAACCCTTCTTTTTCACATGATTTTTGCTATCCTGAATTAACCCTTCTTTTTCACATGATTTTTGCTCTCCTGAATTAACCCTTCTTTTTCACTTGATTTTTTCTCTCCTGAATTAACCCTTCTTTTTCACATGATTTTTGATCTCCTGAATTAACCCTTCTTTTTCACATGATTTTTGCTCTCCTGAATTAATCCTTCTTTTTCACATGATTTTTGCTCTCCTGAATTAACCCTTCTTGTTCACATGATTTTCGATGTCCTGAATTAACCCTTCTTTTTCACTTGATTTTTGCCGTCCTGAATTAACCCTTCTTTTTCACTTGATTTTTTCTCTCCTGAATTAACCCTTCTTTTTCACATGATTTTTGCCGTCCTGAATTAACCCTTCCTTTTCACATGATTTTTGCTGTCCTGAATTAACCCTGCTTTTTCACTTGATTTTTCCTCTCCTGAATTAACCCTTCTTTTTCACATGATTTTTTCTCTCCTGAATTAACCCTTCTTTTTCACATGATTTTTGATCTCCTGAATTAACCCTTCTTTTTCACTTGATTTTTGCTCTCCTGAATTAATCCTTCTTTTTCACATGATTTTTGCTCTCCTGAATTAACCCTTCTTTTTCACATGATTTCTGAATTCCCGAAATAACCCTTCTTTTTCACATGATTTTTTCCGTCCTGAATTAACCCTTCTTTTTCACCCGATTTTTGCCGTCCTGAATTAACCCTTCTTTTTCACATGATTTTTGCTCTCCTGAATTAACCCTTCCTTTTCACTTGATTTTTGCTGTCCTGAATTAAACCTTCTTTTTCACATGATTTTTCCTCTCCTGAATTAACCCTTCTTTTTCACATGATTTTTTCTATCCTGAATTAACCCTTCTTTTTCACATGATTTTTGCTCTCCTGAATTAACCCTTCTTTTTCACTTGATTTTTCCTCTCCTGAATTAACCCTTCTTTTTCACATGATTTTTGCTGTCCTGAATTAACCCTTCTTTTTCACTTGATTTTTTCTCTCCTGAATTAACCCTTCTTTTTCACATGATTTTTGCTCTCCTGAATTAACCCTTCTTTTTCAGTTGATTTTTCCTCTCCTGAATTAACCCTTTTTTTTCACATGATTTTTTCTCTCCTGAATTAACCCTTCTTTTTCACATGATTTTTCCTCTCCTGAATTAACCCTTCTTTTTCACATGATTTTTTCTCTCCTGAATTAACCCTTCTTTTTCAGTTGATTTTTCCGTTGTGAATTAACCCTTTTTTTCACATGATTTTTTCTCTCCTGAATTAACCCTTTTTTTCACATGATTTTTCCTCTCCTGAATTAACCCTTCTTTTTCACATGATTTTTGCTCTCCTGAATTAACCCTTCTTTTTCACATGATTTTTTTCTCCTGAATTAACCCTTCTTTTTCACATGATTTTTGCTCTCCTGAATTAACCCTTCCTTTTCACATGATTTTTGCTGTCCTGAATTAACCCTTCTTTTTCACATGATTTTTCCTCTCCTGAATTAACCCTTCTTTTTCACATGATTTTTTCTCTCCTGAATTAACCCTTTTTTTTCACATGATTTTTACTCTCCTGAATTAACCCTTCTTTTTCACATGATTTTTGCTCTCCTGAATTAACCCTTCTTTTTCACATGATTTTTGCTCTCCTGAATTAACCCTTCTTTTTCAGTTGATTTTTCCTCTCCTGAATTAACCCTTCTTTTTCACATGATTTTTGCTCTCCTGAATTAACCCTTCTTTTTCAGTTGATTTTTTCTCCTGAATTAACCCTTCTTTTTCACATGATTTTTGCTCTCCTGAATTAACCCTTCTTTTTCAGTTGATTTTTTCCGTCCTGAATTAACCCTTTTTTTTCACATGATTTTTTCTCTCCTGAATTAACCCTTCTTTTTCACTTGATTTTTTCTCTCCTGAATTAACCCTTTTTTTTCACATGATTTTTGCTCTCCTGAATTAACCCTTTTTTTTCACATGATTTTTGCCGTCCTGAATTAACCCTTCTTTTTCACATGATTTTTGCTGTCCTGAATTAACCCTTCTTTTTCACATGATTTTTGATCTCCTGAATTAACCCTTCTTTTTCACATGATTTTTTCTCTCCTGAATTAACCCTTCTTTTTCACATGATTTTTCTGTCCTGAATTAACCCTTCTTTTTCACATGATTTTTGCTGTCCTGAATTAACCCTTCTTTTTCATTTGATTTTTGCTCTCCTGAATTAACCCTTCTTTTTCACATGATTTTTGATCTCCTGAATTAACCCTTCTTTTTCACATGATTTTTACTGTCCTGAATTAACCCTTCTTTTTCACATGATTTTTGCTCTCCCGAATTAACCCTTCTTTTTCACATGATTTTTGCTATCCTGAATTAACCCTTCTTTTTCACATGATTTTTTCTCTCCTGAATTAACCCTTCTTTTTCACATGATTTTTCCTCTCCTGAATTAACCCTTCTTTTTCACATGATTTTTGATCTCCTGAATTAACCCTTCTTTTTCAGTTGATTTTTCCTCTCCTGAATTAACCCTTCTTTTTCACATGATTTTTTCTCTCCTGAATTAACCCTTCTTTTTCACGTTGATTTTTCCTCTCCTGAATTAACCCTTCTTTTTCACATAATTTTTCTGTCCTGAATTAACCCTTCTTTTTCACATGATTTTTCTCTCCTGAATTAACCCTTCTTTTTCACATGATTTTTGCTCTCCCGAATTAACCCTTCTTTTTCAATGATTTTTGCTGTCCTGAATTAACCCTTCTTTTTCACATGATTTTTTCTGTCCTGAATTAACCCTTCTTTTTCACATGATTTTTTCTCTCCTGAATTAACCCTTCTTTTTCACATGATTTTCGCTGTCCTGAATTAACCCTTCTTTTTCACATGATTTTTCTCTCCTGAATTAACCCTTCTTTTTCACATGATTTTTTCTGTCCTGAATTAACCCTTCTTTTTCAGTTGATTTTTCCTCTCCTGAATTAACCCTTCTTTTTCACATGATTTTTGATCTCCTGAATTAACCCTTCTTTTTCACATGATTTGTGCTGTCCTGAATTAACCCTTCTTTTTCACATGATTTTTGAATTCCCGAAATAACCCTTCTTTTTCACATGATTTTTTCTATCCTGAATTAACCCTTCTTTTTCACATGATTTTTGCTCTCCTGAATTAACCCTTCTTTTTCACATGATTTTTTCTCTCCTGAATTAACCCTTCTTTTTCACATGATTTTTGATCTCCTGAATTAACCCTTCTTTTTCACATGATTTTTTCTCTCCTGAATTAATCCTTCTTTTTCAGTTGATTTTTTCTCTCCTGAATTAACCCTTCTTTTTCACATGATTTTTCTGTCCTGAATTAACCCTTCTTTTTCACATGATTTTTTCTCTCCTGAATTAACCCTTCTTTTTCACTTGATTTTTCCTTCTGAATTAACCCTTCTTTTTCACATGATTTTTTCTCCTGAATTAACCCTTCCTTTTCACATGATTTTTGCTGTCCTGAATTAACCCTGCTTTTTCACTTGATTTTTCCTCTCCTGAATTAACCCTTCTTTTTCACATGATTTTTGCTCTCCTGAATTAACCCTTCTTTTTCACATGATTTTTGATCTCCTGAATTAACCCTTCTTTTTCACATGATTTTTTCTCTCCTGAATTAATCCTTCTTTTTCACATGATTTTTTTCTCCTGAATTAACCCTTCTTTTTCACATGATTTTTCTTGTCCTGAATTAACCCTTCTTTTTCACATGATTTTTTCTCTCCTGAATTAACCCTTCTTTTTCACTTGATTTTTGCTGTCCTGAATTAACCCTTCTTTTTCACATGATTTTTTCTCTCCTGAATTAACCCTTCCTTTTCACATGATTTTTGCTGTCCTGAATTAAACCTTCTTTTTCAGTTGATTTTTCCTCTCCTGAATTAACCCTTCTTTTTCACATGATTTTTTCTATCCTGAATTAACCCTTCTTTTTCACTTGATTTTTGCTCTCCTGAATTAACCCTTCTTTTAAACTTGATTTTTACACCTGAATTAACCCTTCTTTTTCACATGATTTTTTCTCTCCTGAATTAACCCTTCTTTTTCAGATGATTTTTGCTCTCCTGAATTAACCCTTCTTTTTCACATGATTTTTGCTCTCCTGAATTAACCCTTCTTTTTCAGTTGATTTTTCCTCTCCTGAATTAACCCTTTTTTTTCACATGATTTTTACTCTCCTGAATTAACCCTTCTTTTTCAGTTGATTTTTCCTCTCCTGAATTAACCCTTCTTTTTCACATGATTTTTGCTCTCCTGAATTAACCCTTCTTTTTCAGTTGATTTTTCCTCTCCTGAATTAACCCTTTTTTTCACATGATTTTTGCTCTCCTGAATTAACCCTTTTTTTCACATGATTTTTGCTCTCGTGAATTAACCCTTCTTTTTCACATGATTTTTGCTCTCCTGAATTAACCCTTCTTTTTCACATGATTTTTTCTCTCCTGAATTAACCCTTCTTTTTCAGTTGATATTTCCTCCTGAATTAACCCTTCCTTTTCACATGATTTTTGCTGTCCTGAATTAAACCTTCTTTTTCAGTTGATTTTTCCTCTCCTGAATTAACCCTTCTTTTTCACATGATTTTTTCTCCTGAATTAACCCTTCTTTTTCAGTTGATTTTTCCTCTCCTGAATTAACCCTTCTTTTTCACATGATTTTTTCTCTCCTGAATTAACCCTTCTTTTTCACTTGATTTTTGCTCTCCTGAATTAACCCTTCTTTTTCACATGATTTTTTCTCCTGAATTAACCCTTCTTTTTCACTTGATTTTTGCTCTCCTGAATTAACCCTTCTTTTTCACATGATTTTTGCTATACTGAATTAACCCTTCTTTTTCACATGATTTTTGCTCTCCTGAATTAACCCTTCTTTTTCACATGATTTTTTCTCCTGAATTAACCCTTTTTTTTCACATGATTTTTGCTCTCCTGAATTAACCCTTCTTTTTCACATGATTTTTGCTCTCCTGAATTAACCCTTTTTTTTCACATGATTTTTCCTCTCCTGAATTAACCCTTTTTTTTCACATGATTTCTTCCCTCCTGAATTAACCCTTCTTTTTCAGTTGATTTTTCCTCTCCTGAATTAACCCTTCTTTTTCACATGATTTTTGATATCCTGAATTAACCCTTCTTTTTCACGTGATTTTTGCTCTCCTGAATTAACCCTTCTTTTTCACATGATTTTTCTGTCCTGAATTAACCCTTCTTTTTCACATGATTTTTGCTGTCCTGAATTAACCCTTCTTTTTCATTTGATTTTTGCTCTCCTGAATTAACCCTTCTTTTTCACATGATTTTTGATCTCCTGAATTAACCCTTCTTTTTCACATGATTTTTGCTCTCCTGAATTAACCCTTCTTTTTCACATGATTTTTGAATTCCTGAATTAACCCTTCTTTTTCACATGATTTTTGCTATCCTGAATTAACCCTTCTTTTTCACATGATTTTTGCTCTCCTGAATTAACCCTTCTTTTTCACTTGATTTTTTCTCTCCTGAATTAACCCTTCTTTTTCACATGATTTTTGATCTCCTGAATTAACCCTTCTTTTTCACATGATTTTTTCTCTCCTGAATTAACCCTTCTTTTTCACATGATTTTTGCTCTCCTGAATTAACCCTTCTTTTTCAGTTGATTTTTGCTCTCCTGAATTAACCCTTCTTTTTCACATGATTTTTCTGTCCTGAATTAACCCTTCTTTTTCACATGATTTTTGCTCTCCTGAATTAACCCTTCTTTTTCACATGATTTTTGCTCTCCCGAATTAACCCTTCTTTTTCACATGATTTTTGCTGTCCTGAATTAACCCTTCTTTTTCACATGATTTTTTCTGTCCTGAATTAACCCTTCTTTTTCACATGATTTTTGCTCTCCTGAATTAACCCTTCTTTTTCACATGATTTTTCCTCTCCTGAATTAACCCTTCTTTTTCACATGATTTTTGCTCTCCTGAATTAACCCTTCTTTTTCACATGATTTTTGCTGTCCTGAATTAACCCTTCTTTTTCACTTGATTTTTGCTCTCCTGAATTAACCCTTCTTTTTCACATGATTTTTGATCTCCTGAATTAACCCTTCTTTTTCACATGATTTTTACTGTCCTGAATTAACCCTTCTTTTTCACATGATTTTTGCACTCCTGAATTAACCCTTCTTTTTCAGTTGATTTTTCCTCTCCTGAATTAACCCTTCTTTTTCACATGATTTTTGCTCTCCTGAATTAACCCTTCTTTTTCACTTGATTTTTTCTCTCCTGAATTAACCCTTCTTTTTCACATGATTTTTGATCTCCTGAATTAACCCTTCTTTTTCACATGATTTTTGCTCTCCTGAATTAATCCTTCTTTTTCACATGATTTTTGCTCTCCTGAATTAACCCTTCTTTTTCACATGATTTTTGCTGTCCTGAATTAACCCTTCTTTTTCAGTTGATTTTTCTTGTCCTGAATTAACCCTTCTTTTTCACATGATTTTTCCTCTCCTGAATTAACCCTTCTTTTTCACATGATTTTTTCCGTCCTGAATTAACCCTTCCTTTTCACATGATTTTTGCTGTCCTGAATTAACCCTGCTTTTTCACTTGATTTTTTCTCTCCTGAATTAACCCTTCTTTTTCACATGATTTTTGCTCTCCTGAATTAACCCTTCTTTTTCACATGATTTTTGATCTCCTGAATTAACCCTTCTTTTTCAGTTGATTTTTGCTCTCCTGAATTAATCCTTCTTTTTCACATGATTTTTCCTCTCCTGAATTAACCCTTCTTTTTCACATGATTTTTTCTGTCCTGAATTAACCCTTCTTTTTCACTTGATTTTTGCCGTCCTGAATTAACCCTTCTTTTTCACTTGATTTTTGCCGTCCTGAATTAACCCTTCTTTTTCACATGATTTTTTCTCTCCTGAATTAACCCTTCTTTTTCACTTGATTTTTGCTGTCCTGAATTAACCGTTCTTTTTCACTTGATTTTTCCTCTCCTGAATTAACCCTTCTTTTTCACATGATTTTTCCTCTCCTGAATTAACCCTTCTTTTTCACATGATTTTTTCTCTCCTGAATTAACCCTTCTTTTTCACATGATTTTTACACACCTGAATTAACCCTTCTTTTTCACATGATTTTTCCTCTCCTGAATTAACCCTTCTTTTTCACATGATTTTTTCTCTCCTGAATTAACCCTTCTTTTTCACATGATTTTTGCTCTCCTGAATTAACCCTTCTTTTTCAGTTGATTTTTCCTCTCCTGAATTAACCCTTTTTTTTCACATGATTTTTTCTCTCCTGAATTAACCCTTCTTTTTCACATGATTTTTGCTCTCCTGAATTAACCCTTCTTTTTCACATGATTTTTGCTCTCCTGAATTAACCCTTCTTTTTCAGTTGATTTTTTCTCCTGAATTAACCCTTTTTTTCACATGATTTTTGCTCTCCTGAATTAACCCTTTTTTTCACATGATTTTTGCTCTCCTGAATTAACCCTTCTTTTTCACATGATTTTTTCTCTCCTGAATTAACCCTTCTTTTTCACATGATTTTTTCTCTCCTGAATTAACCCTTCTTTTTCAGTTGATATTTCCTCCTGAATTAACCCTTCCTTTTCACATGATTTTTGCTGTCCTGAATTAACCCTGCTTTTTCACTTGATTTTTCCTCTCCTGAATTAACCCTTCTTTTTCAGTTGATTTTTTCCGTTGTGAATTAACCCTTTTTTTTCACATGATTTTTACTCTCCTGAATTAACCCTTCTTTTTCACTTGATTTTTGCTCTCCTGAATTAACCCTTCTTTTTCACATGATTTTTGCTCTCCTGAATTAACCCTTCTTTTTCAGTTGATTTTTCCTCCTGAATTAACCCTTCTTTTTCACATGATTTTTGCTCTCCTGAATTAACCCTTCTTTTTCAGTTGATTTTTTCTCCTGAATTAACCCTTCTTTTTCACATGATTTTTGCTCTCCTGAATTAACCCTTCTTTTTCACATGATTTTTTCTCCTGAATTAACCCTTTTTTTTCACATGATTTTTTGCTCTCCTGAATTAACCCTTCTTTTTCACATGATTTTTTCCCTCCTGAATTAACCCTTCTTTTTCACATGATTTTTTCTCTCCTGAATTAACCCTTTTTTTTCACATGATTTTTGCTGTCCTGAATTAACCCTTCTTTTTCACATGATTTTTCTTGTCCTGAATTAACCCTTCTTTTTCACATGATTTTTGATCTCCTGAATTAACCCTTCTTTTTCACATGATTTTTGCTCTCCTGAATTAACCCTTCTTTTTCACATGATTTTTCTGTCCTGAATTAACCCTTCTTTTTCACATGATTTTTGCTGTCCTGAATTAACCCTTCTTTTTCATTTGATTTTTCCTCTCCTGAATTAACCCTTCTTTTTCACATGATTTTTGATCTCCTGAATTAACCCTTCTTTTTCAGTTGATTTTTCCTCTCCTGAATTAACCCTTCTTTTTCACATGATTTCTTCTCTCCTGAATTAACCCTTCTTTTTCACATGATTTTTGCTATCCTGAATTAACCCTTCTTTTTCACATGATTTTTGCTCTCCTGAATTAACCCTTCTTTTTCAGTTGATTTTTCCTCTCCTGAATTAACCCTTCTTTTTCACATGATTTTTGATCTCCTGAATTAACCCTTCTTTTTCACGTGATTTTTGCTCTCCTGAATTAACCCTTCTTTTTCACATGATTTTTGCTCTCCTGAATTAACCCTTCTTTTTCACATGATTTTTGCTCTCCTGAATTAACCCTTCTTTTTCACATGATTTTTTCTGTCCTGAATTAACCCTTCTTTTTCACATGATTTTTCTCTCCTGAATTAACCCTTCTTTTTCACATGATTTTTGCTCTCCCGAATTAACCCTTCTTTTTCACATGATTTTTTCTGTCCTGAATTAACCCTTCTTTTTCACATGATTTTTGCTCTCCCGAATTAACCCTTCTTTTTCAGTTGATTTTTCCTCTCCTGAATTAACCCTTCTTTTTCACATGATTTTTTCTGTCCTGAATTAACCCTTATTTTTCAGTTGATTTTTCCTCTCCTGAATTAACCCTTCTTTTTCACATGATTTTTGCTGTCCTGAATTAACCCTTCTTTTTCAGTTGATTTTTGCTCTCCTGAATTAACCCTTCTTTTTCACATGATTTTTGATCTCCTGAATTAACCCTTCTTTTTCAGTTGATTTTTCCTCTCCTGAATTAACCCTTCTTTTTCACATGATTTCTTCTCTCCTGAATTAACCCTTCTTTTTCACATGATTTTTGCTATCCTGAATTAACCCTTCTTTTTCACATGATTTTTGCTCTCCTGAATTAACCCTTCTTTTTCACGTTGATTTTTCCTCTCCTGAATTAACCCTTCTTTTTCACATGATTTTTGATCTCCTGAATTAACCCTTCTTTTTCACATGATTTTTCCTCTCCTGAATTAACCCTTCTTTTTCACATGATTTTTGAATTCCTGAATTAACCCTTCTTTTTCACATGATTTTTGCTATCCTGAATTAACCCTTCTTTTTCACATGATTTTTGCTCTCCTGAATTAACCCTTCTTTTTCAGTTGATTTTTTCTCTCCTGAATTAACCCTTCTTTTTCACAGGATTTTTGCTGTCCAGAATTAACCCTTCTTTTTCACTTGATTTTTTCTCTCCTGAATTAACCCTTCTTTTTCACATGATTTTTTTCTCCTTAATTAACCCTTCTTTTTCACATGATTTTTTCTCTCCTGAATTAACCCTTCTTTTTCACATGATTTTTACTGTCCTGAATTAACCCTTCTTTTTCACATGATTTTTGAATTCCTGAATTAACCCTTCTTTTTCACATGATTTTTGCTATCCTGAATTAACCCTTCTTTTTCACATGATTTTTGCTCTCCTGAATTAACCCTTCTTTTTCAGTTGATTTTTGCTCTCCTGAATTAACCCTTCTTTTTCACATGATTTTTGATCTCCTGAATTAACCCTTCTTTTTCAGTTGATTTTTCCTCTCCTGAATTAATCCTTCTTTTTCACATGATTTTTGCTCTCCTGAATTAACCCTTCTTTTTCAGATGATTTTTCCTCTCCTGAATTAACCCTTCTTTTTCACATGATTTTTTCTCTCCTGAATTAACCCTTCTTTTTCAGTTGATTTTTCCTCTCCTGAATTAACCCTTCTTTTTCACCTGATTTTTGCTCTCCTGAATTAACCCTTCCTTTTCACTTGATTTTTGCTGTCCTGAATTAACCGTTCTTTTTCACATGATTTTTCCTCTCCTGAATTAACCCTTCTTTTTCACATGATTTTTGCTATCCTGAATTAACCCTTCTTTTTCACATGATTTTTGCTCTCCTGAATTAACCCTTCTTTTTCACATGATTTTTTCTCTCCTGAATTAACCCTTCTTTTTCACTTGATTTTTGCCGTCGTGAATTAACCCTTCTTTTTCAATTGATTTTTGCTCTCCTGAATTAAACCTTCTTTTTCACTTGATTTTTGCTCTCCTGAATTAACCCTTCTTTTTCAGTTGATTTTTTCCGTTGTGAATTAACCCTTTTTTTAATCAGATGATTTTTACTCTCCTGAATTAGGGTTAGGGTTAGGCTTAGGGTAGGGGATATGGCCATTACGGCACGCCCAGGTACAACAATTCTTGATATTAAAAATTATTTAATTTTTTAATTGTTTTAATCTACCCCCTACTAGAAAATAAAACTGGATAAATAAATAAATAAATAGATAAATAAATAATTAAAGAAAATTAGATTCAAAAAATCTTTTATTTTGAATAAAAAAAACCTTACATATTAAAAAATAATAAATACACTAACAAAACCCTTTAAAACTAATCATCCCCTTTAAAAATTCCCCCCACCAAAGGAATTTTTTTTTTTTTTTTTTTTTTTTTTTTTTTTTTTTTTTTTTTTAAAAATTCTATCCCTATCATAATAAATACCTAAAAACATATATCTAAATCAATAAATAAATAAATAATCCCTGATTCCCCCTATTCATTAATAAATAATTAAATAAATATATAAATATGTTAATAAATAGAATAAATAAATAAATAAATAAATAAATAAACTCATTTTTCGTTTAACCCCATTGGGACCCAGGTATTCAAAGCCTCCATCCATTTTTGTTCCGCCCTCAACCGTCTTGTCTTGTTCCAGTTCCCCTGCTGCTCCAGGCCAAACATCACTGGTTTGTGACCTTCCATCCCAAAGTGGGAGTACAACACCATCTGTTTTTTTTGGTTGTCGATGAGTCTGAGGTGCTGTACAAATCGGTCCCTCAGAGCATTCTTGGTCTCCCCAATATAAATTAATCCGCAGGTGGAGCATTGGATCCCATATACACAATTTCTGTAATTAAGGTGAAATGTTTGAAGAATTGGTTTGTCCACCTTTGCCAGTCTATTGTAAATATTTTTCTTCCTGGCAAAGGGGATTTTCCAAGCAGTTCTATTTTGTGTTTTTTGTTAGGACACCTTGCATGAACCAAGATGTCCCTTAGATTTTTATTCCTTCTGTACGCAGCAATAATTTGAAATTGTTTTAATGGTAAATGGGTGCCCTGTGCCCCCACAAAGTTTGAACGCAGGACACCCATAACTGTCCTAGCATAATGTGAAAATGTAATGACAACCGGGATTTTGCAACTGGGATCCATATTTGATGTAAGCTCCACCCGCGAACCCCTGACCTGGGTCCGATCCCCCTCTCCCTCCACCAGAACCCGACCCGGGGACCCCTCGACACCCACCCCCCGCCCTGCAACCTGGGAAACCCCAACTGTCCCAATTCCCACATCCTCAACCTCCGGGCCCCCCATCCCCATGTTTTTAGGGTTAGGGCCAGGGAGGGTTGGTGGAACCCCAGTTTCCCCAGGGGCGGGAGTCTCAACATCAGGGCCCCCCCACCCCTAAGTCTTCAGGGTTAGGGCAGGGGAGGGTTGGTGAAGCCCCAGTTTCCCCAGGGGCGGGAGTCCCAACATCCGGGCCCCCCACCCCTGAGTTTTTAGGGTTAGGGCAGGGGAGGGTTAATGAGTCCCCCATTTTTCCAGGGGTGGGGGTCCTAACATCAGGGCCCCCCACCCCTAAGTTTTTAGGGTTAGGGCAGGGGAGGGTTAGTGGAGTCCTAGTTTCCCCAGGGGTGGGAGTCCTAACATCAGAGCCCCCCACCCCTAAGTTTTTAGGGTTAGGGCAAGGGAGGGTTGGAAGATCCATAATTGCCCCAGGGGTGGGAGTCCTACCATCAGAGCCCCACACCCCTAAGTTTTTAGGGTTAGGGCAAGGGAGGGTTGGAAGATCCATAATTGCCCCAGGGGTGGGAGTCTTAACATCAGGGCCCCCCACCCCTAAGTTTTTAGGGTTAGGGAAAGGGAGGGTTGGAAGATCCATAATTGCCCCAGGGGTGGGAGTCTTAACATCAGGGCCCCCCCACCCCTAAGTTTTTAGGGTTAGGGCAAGGGAGGGTTGGAAGATCCATAATTGCCCCAGGGGCGGGAGTCCTAACATCAGGGCCCCCCACCCCTAAGTTTTTAGGATTAGGGCAAGGGAGGGTTGGAAGATCCATAATTGCCCCAGGGGTGGGAGTCTTAACATCAGGGCCCCCCACCCCTAAGTTTTTAGGGTTGGGGAAAGGGAGGGTTGGAAGATCCATAATTGCCCCAGGGGTGGGAGTCTTAACATCAGGGCCCCCCACCCCTAAGTTTTTAGGGTTAGGGCAAGGGAGGGTTGGAAGATCCATAATTGCCCCAGGGGTGGGAGTCTTAACATCAGGGCCCCCCACCCCTAAGTTTTTAGGGTTAGGGCAAGGGAGGGTTGGAAGATCCATAATTGCCCCAGGGGTGGGAGTCTTAACATCAGGGCCCCCCCACCCCTAATTTTTTAGGGTTAGGGCAAGGGAGGGTTGGAAGATCCATAATTGCCCCAGGGGTGGGAGTCCTAACATCAGGGCCCCCCCACCCCTAAGTTTTTAGGATTAGGGCAAGGGAGGGTTGGAAGATCCATAATTGCCCCAGGGGTGGGAGTCTTAACATCAGGGCCCCCCACCCCTAAGTTTTTAGGGTTAGGGCAAGGGAGGGTTGGAAGATCCATAATTGCCCCAGGGGTGGGAGTCTTAACATCAGGGGCCCCCACCCCTAAGTTTTTAGGGTTAGGGAAAGGGAGGGTTGGAAGATCCATAATTGCCCCAGGGGTGGGAGTCTTAGCATCAGGGCCCCCCCACCCCTAAGTTTTTAGGGTTAGGGAAAGGGAGGGTTGGAAGATCCATAATTGCCCCAGGGGTGGGAGTCTTAACATCAGGGCCCCCCACCCCTAAGTTTTTAGGGTTAGGGCAAGGGAGGGTTGGAAGATCCATAATTGCCCCAGGGGTGGGAGTCCTAACATCAGGGCCCCCACCCCTAAGTTTTTAGGATTAGGGCAAGGGAGGGTTGGAAGATCCATAATTGCCCCAGGGGTGGGAGTCCTAACATCAGGGCCCCCCACCCCTAAGTTTTTAGGGTTAGGGCAAGGGAGGGTTGGAAGATCCATAATTGCCCCAGGGGTGGGAGTCCTAACATCAGGGCCCCCCACCCCTAAGTTTTTAAGGTTAGGGCCGTAGTGGACAAGTTGATCCCCAAGGACCGCGGGGCCAAGATTATTAGCCTGGAAACCCCCCTTAAAATCCCAATTAAAGTTCAGTCCAAGGGGGCCGGGTTGGTCCCCGCGGCTCCTAGGGCCTAAGTCCTCAACCTGAGGGCCCCAATTACCCCCATAGTTAAGATAAGGATTTGGGGGGGCTAGTTGGTCTATTAGTCCGGAGAGAGAGAATTTCTCACCCTCCGGGTTGCCCCACACTGGGCTTTTAGGGTCATGGTCAAATAAAATTTTTTCATCCCTGATGTCTTGCCCACAGGATGCCCAATGCAGATTCCATACCCGGACCGGAATAAAAGAACGGAAAAAGGAGAAGATTGAAGAGGTAGCGGAAGAAGAATCCTGAAATGTAAGTAAAAAGGAAGGTAAGTAAGAGCTGGTAAATGAATTTTTAACTTGTTGAGATTTATAGAAATAATCTGTTATTTTGTCTGTAAAAGGGTCTATTGTATCTATTTCAGAGATATTATGATATGACCTGAATCCCGCCTCCCTGACTGAAAGATACTGTAAGTCCGTAATCCCTAAATTATTCACTGATTGATCCACAGAAGTGACTGTAGAATTGAAGGGATTATCTACTACGGGAGACTGGAAAAAGAAAGAATCCGAATCAAAATACACTGAAATATTTGAAGAGGAATTGGAATAAACTGATAAGGCATCTGCCAGCCTGGAGATGTCCCAATCATTCAGTGGAGGAAGTTGTGGAATACCCGTTTTAGCGTTCAATGCTCCTCCCCTGCTTGTCAGATACCTGGAGACAGTTGTTTTGACTTCCGCCCGGACCTCCCGAAGAAAACGACGTGTATACCCTCTTTTACGGAGGGTCTGAAAAAGTAAGTGTGTTGCTTTCTCTGCATCTAATTGATCCGTATTGATCCTGTAAAATCGTATTAATTGAGATTTGATTATACTCCTAAATGTATGTTTAGGGTGAAAACTAGTCCTGTATAATAAAGCGTGAGTATCTGTAGGTTTAAAATAAATACGGGATTTTAATGTTTTAATTGTTGAGGATTCCATATCAAAATAAATTTCGGTGTCTAAGAAGTTTAAAGAAGTCTCACTTACTGTCGGTACTAATCTAATTGAACGATGGTGTGAATTTAAAATCCTAACAAACTGATCAAAATCTTTTGCAGGGAAGGTCCAGATGCCAAAGATATCATCCAGGTATCTGAAATATCTAAATGGAAGCCTGGGGCACTTACGAAACGCTGTTTGCTCCCACCAAGCCATATAAATATTGGCGTATGCAGGAGCAAATTTTTTTCCCATGGCGGTCCCGTGCACCTGGAGATAATATCTTTCGTTGAAGACGAAATCGTTACTCAAAAGACTGATGCTAAGGAGATCCAAGATAGCCTGATCCGGCCTCTCCGGAGCCGGATTATCCGCCAACAGTCGGGCCACCGCCTCCAAACCCATAGTGGTATCGATGTTTGTATACAGGGACTCTACGTCCATGGTGAACATAAGGGAGTGAGAAGGAACTTTGAGATTTTTAATTATTTGTAAGAAATGATAAGTGTCCTTAATATAACTATTATGTAATTGTGATAATGGATTGAGGAAATAATCTATATATTCTGCTATTCTATAGGATTCTGAGTTGCAATCTGATACAATAGGTCTACCTGCTGGTATCTGAAAGGGTACTGGCCATGTTTCTGGGGACTTATGAATTTTTGGTAAAAGATAGAATTTACGGATACTGGGAGTAGTTGGTCCTAATAAGTATGTTTTCTGTTTATAGTCTATATAGCCCAATTGAAATATTTTATTAATAATTGTTTTAATCTGGGTTCTGGTTTTCTCCTGTAAGGGGGTTTTAAGTGGTAAATAATGTTGTTTATTTAAAAGTTGTCGTTCTGCTTCTATGATGTACTGATTGGTATCCATGATGACTAATACTGATCCCTTATCTGCTGGTTTAATGACTATATCCTTATTGTTTTTAAGATTTGTTAAAACCTCTCTCTCACTAATTGTTAAGTTATCCTGTCCATTTCCCTGTAATTTTAAATGATTCAATGATTGAATATTTTTATTAATGAGTCTCTGGATCGGTTTTCTGATATCTGAGCTAGCCGGGATCCAAGTCGAGGGTTCCCTAAATTGAAACTGTGGGTGTAAATGAGAAGAGTAATCAAAATAATCCAATACCTGTAATTTTCTGTGATAGTTGTATATATCCCTTCTCACTTCCTCCATGTCCACCTCAGACGGAGTTGGAATGAAGGTAAGGCCCTTCTGCAGCAAGGAGATCTCCGGCTCCGATAGTTTAAAGATGTTTGAAAGATTATAGATGTTTACCTCCCGGGCCAGACAAGTTCTGCTTGGCCCGTCAAACAGTTTAACTGCTCCCTCCAGAGATCTTGGATCTGATATGCTGTGTCCGGTGTCCAATGAATACGATCCTGATTTAATTCAATGTCTGTTGGAAAATCTAAGGCGTCCGGGAATAAATCCATTATGATACTGTTGAATCTCACAATCTGCTCCCTATGCAATGAGTTTTCCGAATATGGGATTTTAGCAATACAGATTCTAGCTTTGTGAAATGCTTTCCTAGCACTTCTATTCAATTCCCCATAATATTGTTTTAGCGTTTTTTCCGTATGCTCCTTTCCACAGTTATTTATTCCTACTGAAAGGATAACATACCGAACCTGATCTTGGGGTATTGTTGTTTTAAGAATTTTAATTAAATCTAGGATCTTAGCCCCTGGATAACTCTGGAGTTCCACCTGATCAAAATAAACATGAGGTATCCTAGATATATTAGAGTCTCCAACAATCAAAATGGTCTTATTACACTGTATTCCTACCCATGGCCTATAAAATCTTCTTGCTTTATTTACTAAAGTAATTTTATTAATGTCTATTTCTAAATGTGCTGGTGTCCGAATAGAAGCTGGAGGATCAGAAATGGACTTTAATTCCAAAGATGGATTTGAGGCGTCCTCATTCATCTCTTCCTCCCTATTGTGTTGGTAGTTTGAATCGAGTGTATTACCTAAAATAATATCACTGGAGGGAGCAGTCGAACCTGTAATAGAGGAAATGGACAATGGATCAGTCCCTCCCAGATCCCCCGCTGCATCAGCCCTCCCCGAATCTCGAAGACTTTCCGTTACTAACCCAGGTGAACGGTAAGACACCGCCATGATAGGGGCAAACAAATTATGTTGGGTATTCCCACACTGAGGATCAATTACAGGCTGACCATATGTCATCAGTCCGGGCTGGAATGTCACATCAGTAGAACTAGAAGATAAAGATGATATTTTAAAGTTTGGGGTGGAAATAGAATCCGGCGTTTTAGAAAAAAGAGAAGAAGGAATAAGAGAAGAAGGAATCTTTATTTTTTCCAATACTGGAACCAAACTTTTCATTGATTTCATGCTTTCATTAATCTGAGTAGTTGCAGAAGACTTAGATAAAACAGATCTAGTATGTTCATCTACTAATTTTATTGATTCTTTGTTTTCTAAAGAAATAGGAGTCCCTACAAGAAGATCGGAATTGGTTTTTGCTGAAGATAGAAGTTTTGGAGAAGGAAAAGAAAAAGAATTTGAAGAAAAAGCAGTCAAAAGAGGAGTATCTATTGCTTCCAATGAGGTAAGTTCAGATACAGAAGTTTTATGAACCTCTCTATCTAGTAGAGGAGAACCAGAAGAAGCAATTTGAGTTGTAGAAAGATCATCCAAATTAAGTTTATTTTCAAGAGAATGAAATTCAGAAGCAGAAACAATATGCACTTTAGGATAGAGATTAGCATTAGGTGTATTTATAGGCGTAACTGAAGAAGAGATTTGAATATTATTTATTGTTGACAAAGGATTTGTCTGTCCCTGTTCAGTAATGAAAGTCTTAATTTTTTTCAGACACCAAATTTGAAGTGGAAAGAGAAGAAGAAGAAGAGGAAGAAGAAGAGGGAGATAAAGAAAAAGAAAGTTTGCTACATCCCAGTCCAAAGTCTATCCCAATTCCTGATTGAAAAGTGTTTTTACCTATTTCCATCTTTTGGTGAGTCCCCAAGGGTAAGGAATTACTCTGTACCTGATCCCCTGTTGATTTTTCCCGGGACCTCGGTTTTAGACCTTTTTTCCTTTTGTTTGGAGATGTTTTTTTGTTCGGATTTCCTAAAGAATTTTTGGACAAAGAATTAGAAGAATTGGAATCAGAAGATTTAGAAGATGATAAAGAATTAATTAAGGATTGAGAAGATGATAAAGCCTGATCAAGTGGTTCATGTAATTTAACCCTTGCCTTTTTAGATGATAGAGAAAGAGATGGTATTCCGGGACTCAAATCTATGTTTTGTATAACTGGAGACAAAAGAGGTTTGGAAGATAAAGGTACCGTAGAAGAAGTCAAATGTTGAAGAAGAAGAGATGAACCGGTCCGGGTGGTATCACTGCGACATCCTATTGCCTTTTTATGACCAACCTGTATCCATTGCTCATCGTTATCCATTGGGGAATGAGAAGTCAATAGATGGAAGTCCGGATCGGCCCATGGCGAGGAGAGGTCAATCTGCAGATCAAGAATACGTGAGTCCAACAGCACCTCAGAAAACATCGCAACCGAAGATGGCGTTAATTTATTACGGTACCTCACCTTTGCAAAATGGATTGCTTTATCTACCTGATTGGAATCAAAAACCAGTGTACCATCTTTTAGACCATACAGTTGTTTTAAATAATGTTTATACAAAGATTGTAAGTTAGCCTTTAACCAATTCTCAGTATGATTCTGAATTTCTAATAGTACTGGTTGGTCTGGAGAAGCAGGTTTAATGAAGGCGGTGAGCTTTTGGGCATGTTTAATCATACCTTTTGGAATTTGCTGATATTTAATTGCCTTCCAAATAATTTCTATATGATGGATAATTTGTAAAAGCTTAAAATACCTTCTGTCCCACTGGAATCCAGTCCTGTTGCTCCTGCTCTGAATAGCTGGTTCTGGATTGTTACCTGGATCATTAGTCATTGGTTGTTCTAAAGGGGAAAACCGGTTAGAAGAATAAAATCTAGACAAAGACATATTAAAGAAGAAAGGAAAAGGGGGGGGGGGGGGAATAGTTTTGGGAAGGTATAAATGACAATTAAAAAAACAAGAAGGAAAAAAGGGGGGGGGAAAACGGCAGATAAAAAATTCGAAAAAAAAGGGGGGAGGGGGGAAAAACAAAGACTATACCTACTATAGTTGTATTATTCAAATTACTTAATAAATCATCAAGTGACAAAAAAATTAACAAATGACATAAAAATTAACATACAAAGATAATACTGAAAAAAAATTTTTCCAAAAAAGAAAAAAATGAAAGAATGACCTTAGTTTATACCAAAATTAACCCTTAAAAAAATTTTTTTGTCTAAAAAAACATTTACTTTCGCTTACCCTATTCACCGTAGATCTAGTATACCTCTTCTTATCTTTTTGTTCTCAGATGGTAAGAAAATATTTTTCTTATGTCGTAGATTTCAGTAGTTTGGCTCCCTTTACCTATTTGTGGCCTATCTAATTTCAGGTATATTTTAAGTGCTATATAATTGTAAGTGCTTATAATTTTAGTGCTATAACATTTATCAGTGTAAGTATACAATTCTAAACTACCACACTATTACTTAGTTAATATAAATCATGCAAAAAACAAAACAAGTATGAAAAATATACAAAAAAAATTCGGTATACCTTGAAAAAAAGATTGTTTTTAAGTATTCAGGCCTGATAAGGAAAAGGAGGTACCATACTTACAAAAACCCAGAGCTCTGGAAGATGAAAAAAAGTTAAAAAAAGGTATTTGCTAGGTTTAAATAAAGTCTTTAAAAAGACTTAAAAAATGGTGAAAAAAAGGTAAAAAATCCTGACCTCACAAAATTAAACTAACTTAAAAAGAACCTAGTATTATTTATTCTTCCTAACGTTTCGGTTTGAAAAAACCTTCTTCAGAGGAATCGAATATCTGACCTATTGGTAAAAGCTGTTTTTATGTACTACTCAAATTAATTAGGTCACAGATGGCTTAACTAGGTTCATGGGGTCAAGAGTCAAAAGGTCAAATTTTAAAAGTAAACAACTCAATCTCCAGACCTATCCCGATTCTTATTTCTCAACTACTTAATTTCAAAAATTGTTTAATTGAAAAAAAGAGTAAAATTTAATCTTAAAAAAATAAATCTTTATTTCCATTACTTAAAAAAAGGACCTTTTATATAAGAAAATATAAAAAAACTTATGAATAAATAAATCCCTCTATCTAAGGGTCAAAGGTAAAAAGTCATAGGTCATTCAGTATATCAAAAAAAAGAGAAAGAGACAAAACTCTTAATTTCACAAAAAAAGAGAAATGGGGCAAAAGGTTTTTTTTTGGAAATACCCCATTTAGTTATAGAACAAGAAACTAACAATACACTTAAAGGGATAGATAGAAAAATATATAAAAAAAAGAAATTCAATAATCTAAACTCCTTTTAGATAGGGGTTAAAAATGGGAGGGGGGAAAAAAGGGGGATTTTTTGGGGAAAAAAAGGGGGGATTAATTTCTATAAGGGAAAAAAAGATTTTTTTGGGGGGGGAAAAGTGAAATTAATTTCTACGATTTTTGGTATTATACCAAATCACTGTATTTTTAATCTAAGACAACCTAAAGATGAAAAAGATCCTTATAGACTACGCTATTTCCCCTATCGGATTTTAGTTACATAACACATATTTATGTTTTCATCTGTTGGTTATTTTGTGTCTTAAAAAGGGTAGAATTCCATCCAAGAATCGGACTCTGGCAAGGTCAGGCTTAGGGTAGGGGATATGGCCATTACGGCACGCCCAGGTACAACAATTCTTGATATTAAAAATTATTTAATTTTTTAATTGTTTTAATCTACCCCCTACTAGAAAATAAAACTGGATAAATAAATAAATAAATAGATAAATAAATAATTAAAGAAAATTAGATTCAAAAAATCTTTTATTTTGAATAAAAAAAACCTTACATATTAAAAAATAATAAATACACTAACAAAACCCTTTAAAACTAATCATCCCCTTTAAAAATTCCCCCCACCAAAGGAATTTTTTTTTTTTTTTTTTTTTTTTTTTTTTTTTTTTTTTTTTTTTTTTTTTTTTTTTAAAAATTCTATCCCTATCATAATAAATACCTAAAAACCTATATCTAAATCAATAAATAAATAAATAATCCCTGATTCCCCCTATTCATTAATAAATAATTAAATAAATATATAAATATGTTAATAAATAGAATAAATAAATAAATAAACTCATTTTTCGTTTAACCCCATTGGGACCCAGGTATTCAAAGCCTCCATCCATTTTTGTTCCGCCCTCAACCGTCTTGTCTTGTTCCAGTTCCCCTGCTGCTCCAGGCCAAACATCACTGGTTTGTGACCTTCCATCCCAAAGTGGGAGTACAACACCATCTGTTTTTTTTGGTTGTCGATGAGTCTGAGGTGCTGTACAAATCGGTCCCTCAGAGCATTCTTGGTCTCCCCAATATAAATTAATCCGCAGGTGGAGCATTGGATCCCATATACACAATTTCTGTAATTAAGGTGAAATGTTTGAAGAATTGGTTTGTCCACCTTTGCCAGTCTATTGTAAATATTTTTCTTCCTGGCAAAGGGGATTTTCCAAGCAGTTCTATTTTTGTGTTTTTTGTTAGGACACCTTGCATGAACCAAGATGTCCCTTAGATTTTTATTCCTTCTGTACGCAGCAATAATTTGAAATTGTTTTAATGGTAAATGGGTGCCCTGTGCCCCCACAAAGTTTGAACGCAGGACACCCATAACTGTCCTAGCATAATGTGAAAATGTAATGACAACCGGGATTTTGCAACTGGGATCCATATTTGATGTAAGCTCCACCCGCGAACCCCTGACCTGGGTCCGATCCCCCTCTCCCTCCACCAGAACCCGACCCGGGGACCCCTCGACACCCACCCCCCGCCCCGCAACCTGGGAAACCCCAACTGTCCCAATTCCCACATCCTCAACCTCCGGGCCCCCCATCCCCATGTTTTTAGGGTTAGGGCCAGGGAGGGTTGGTGGAACCCCAGTTTCCCCAGGGGCGGGAGTCTCAACATCAGGGCCCCCCACCCCTAAGTCTTCAGGGTTAGGGCAGGGGAGGGTTGGTGAAGCCCTAGTTTCCCCAGGGGTGGGAGTCCCAACATCCGGGCCCCCCACCCCTAAGTTTTTAGGGTTAGGGCAGGGGAGGGTTAATGAGTCCCCCATTTTTCCAGGGGTGGGGGTCCTAACATCAGGGCCCCCCACCCCTAAGTTTTTAGGGTTAGGGCAGGGGAGGGTTAGTGGAGTCCTAGTTTCCCCAGGGGTGGGAGTCCTAACATCAGAGCCCCCCCACCCCTAAGTTTTTAGGGTTAGGGCAAGGGAGGGTTGGAAGATCCATAATTGCCCCAGGGGTGGGAGTCCTACCATCAGAGCCCCACACCCCTAAGTTTTTAGGGTTAGGGCAAGGGAGGGTTGGAAGATCCATAATTGCCCCAGGGGTGGGAGTCTTAACATCAGGGCCCCCCACCCCTAAGTTTTTAGGGTTAGGGAAAGGGAGGGTTGGAAGATCCATAATTGCCCCAGGGGTGGGAGTCTTAACATCAGGGCCCCCCACCCCTAAGTTTTTAGGGTTAGGGCAAGGGAGGGTTGGAAGATCCATAATTGCCCCAGGGGCGGGAGTCCTAACATCAGGGCCCCCCACCCCTAAGTTTTTAGGATTAGGGCAAGGGAGGGTTGGAAGATCCATAATTGCCCCAGGGGTGGGAGTCTTAACATCAGGGCCCCCCACCCCTAAGTTTTTAGGGTTAGGGAAAGGGAGGGTTGGAAGATCCATAATTGCCCCAGGGGTGGGAGTCTTAACATCAGGGCCCCCCACCCCTAAGTTTTTAGGGTTAGGGCAAGGGAGGGTTGGAAGATCCATAATTGCCCCAGGGGTGGGAGTCTTAACATCAGGGCCCCCCACCCCTAAGTTTTTAGGGTTAGGGCAAGGGAGGGTTGGAAGATCCATAATTGCCCCAGGGGTGGGAGTCTTAACATCAGGGCCCCCCACCCCTAATTTTTTAGGGTTAGGGCAAGGGAGGGTTGGAAGATCCATAATTGCCCCAGGGGTGGGAGTCCTAACATCAGGGCCCCCCACCCCTAAGTTTTTAGGATTAGGGCAAGGGAGGGTTGGAAGATCCATAATTGCCCCAGGGGTGGGAGTCTTAACATCAGGGCCCCCCACCCCTAAGTTTTTAGGGTTAGGGCAAGGGAGGGTTGGAAGATCCATAATTGCCCCAGGGGTGGGAGTCTTAACATCAGGGGCCCCCACCCCTAAGTTTTTAGGGTTAGGGAAAGGGAGGGTTGGAAGATCCATAATTGCCCCAGGGGTGGGAGTCTTAGCATCAGGGCCCCCCACCCCTAAGTTTTTAGGGTTAGGGAAAGGGAGGGTTGGAAGATCCATAATTGCCCCAGGGGTGGGAGTCTTAACATCAGGGCCCCCCACCCCTAAGTTTTTAGGGTTAGGGCAAGGGAGGGTTGGAAGATCCATAATTGCCCCAGGGGTGGGAGTCCTAACATCAGGGCCCCCCACCCCTAAGTTTTTAGGATTAGGGCAAGGGAGGGTTGGAAGATCCATAATTGCCCCAGGGGTGGGAGTCCTAACATCAGGGCCCCCCACCCCTAAGTTTTTAGGGTTAGGGCAAGGGAGGGTTGGAAGATCCATAATTGCCCCAGGGGTGGGAGTCCTAACATCAGGGCCCCCCACCCCTAAGTTTTTAAGGTTAGGGCCGTAGTGGACAAGTTGATCCCCAAGGACCGCGGGGCCAAGATTATTAGCCTGGAAACCCCCCTTAAAATCCCAATTAAAGTTCAGTCCAAGGGGGCCGGGTTGGTCCCCGCGGCTCCTAGGGCCTAAGTCCTCAACCTGAGGGCCCCAATTACCCCCATAGTTAAGATAAGGATTTGGGGGGGCTAGTTGGTCTATTAGTCCGGAGAGAGAGAATTTCTCACCCTCCGGGTTGCCCCACACTGGGCTTTTAGGGTCATGGTCAAATAAAATTTTTTCATCCCTGATGTCTTGCCCACAGGATGCCCAATGCAGATTCCATACCCGGACCGGAATAAAAGAACGGAAAAAGGAGAAGATTGAAGAGGTAGCGGAAGAAGAATCCTGAAATGTAAGTAAAAAGGAAGGTAAGTAAGAGCTGGTAAATGAATTTTTAACTTGTTGAGATTTATAGAAATAATCTGTTATTTTGTCTGTAAAAGGGTCTATTGTATCTATTTCAGAGATATTATGATATGACCTGAATCCCGCCTCCCTGACTGAAAGATACTGTAAGTCCGTAATCCCTAAATTATTCACTGATTGATCCACAGAAGTGACTGTAGAATTGAAGGGATTATCTACTACGGGAGACTGGAAAAAGAAAGAATCCGAATCAAAATACACTGAAATATTTGAAGAGGAATTGGAATAAACTGATAAGGCATCTGCCAGCCTGGAGATGTCCCAATCATTCAGTGGAGGAAGTTGTGGAATACCCGTTTTAGCGTTCAATGCTCCTCCCCTGCTTGTCAGATACCTGGAGACAGTTGTTTTGACTTCCGCCCGGACCTCCCGAAGAAAACGACGTGTATACCCTCTTTTACGGAGGGTCTGAAAAAGTAAGTGTGTTGCTTTCTCTGCATCTAATTGATCCGTATTGATCCTGTAAAATCGTATTAATTGAGATTTGATTATACTCCTAAATGTATGTTTAGGGTGAAAACTAGTCCTGTATAATAAAGCGTGAGTATCTGTAGGTTTAAAATAAATACGGGATTTTAATGTTTTAATTGTTGAGGATTCCATATCAAAATAAATTTCGGTGTCTAAGAAGTTTAAAGAAGTCTCACTTACTGTCGGTACTAATCTAATTGAACGATGGTGTGAATTTAAAATCCTAACAAACTGATCAAAATCTTTTGCAGGGAAGGTCCAGATGCCAAAGATATCATCCAGGTATCTGAAATATCTAAATGGAAGCCTGGGGCACTTACGAAACGCTGTTTGCTCCCACCAAGCCATATAAATATTGGCGTATGCAGGAGCAAATTTTTTTCCCATGGCGGTCCCGTGCACCTGGAGATAATATCTTTCGTTGAAGACGAAATCGTTACTCAAAAGACTGATGCTAAGGAGATCCAAGATAGCCTGATCCGGCCTCTCCGGAGCCGGATTATCCGCCAACAGTCGGGCCACCGCCTCCAAACCCATAGTGGTATCGATGTTTGTATACAGGGACTCTACGTCCATGGTGAACATAAGGGAGTGAGAAGGAACTTTGAGATTTTTAATTATTTGTAAGAAATGATAAGTGTCCTTAATATAACTATTATGTAATTGTGATAATGGATTGAGGAAATAATCTATATATTCTGCTATTCTATAGGATTCTGAGTTGCAATCTGATACAATAGGTCTACCTGCTGGTATCTGAAAGGGTACTGGCCATGTTTCTGGGGACTTATGAATTTTTGGTAAAAGATAGAATTTACGGATACTGGGAGTAGTTGGTCCTAATAAGTATGTTTTCTGTTTATAGTCTATATAGCCCAATTGAAATATTTTATTAATAATTGTTTTAATCTGGGTTCTGGTTTTCTCCTGTAAGGGGGTTTTAAGTGGTAAATAATGTTGTTTATTTAAAAGTTGTCGTTCTGCTTCTATGATGTACTGATTGGTATCCATGATGACTAATACTGATCCCTTATCTGCTGGTTTAATGACTATATCCTTATTGTTTTTAAGATTTGTTAAAACCTCTCTCTCACTAATTGTTAAGTTATCCTGTCCATTTCCCTGTAATTTTAAATGATTCAATGATTGAATATTTTTATTAATGAGTCTCTGGATCGGTTTTCTGATATCTGAGCTAGCCGGGATCCAAGTCGAGGGTTCCCTAAATTGAAACTGTGGGTGTAAATGAGAAGAGTAATCAAAATAATCCAATACCTGTAATTTTCTGTGATAGTTGTATATATCCCTTCTCACTTCCTCCATGTCCACCTCAGACGGAGTTGGAATGAAGGTAAGGCCCTTCTGCAGCAAGGAGATCTCCGGCTCCGATAGTTTAAAGATGTTTGAAAGATTATAGATGTTTACCTCCCGGGCCAGACAAGTTCTGCTTGGCCCGTCAAACAGTTTAACTGCTCCCTCCAGAGATCTTGGATCTGATATGCTGTGTCCGGTGTCCAATGAATACGATCCTGATTTAATTCAATGTCTGTTGGAAAATCTAAGGCGTCCGGGAATAAATCCATTATGATACTGTTGAATCTCACAATCTGCTCCCTATGCAATGAGTTTTCCGAATATGGGATTTTAGCAATACAGATTCTAGCTTTGTGAAATGCTTTCCTAGCACTTCTATTCAATTCCCCATAATATTGTTTTAGCGTTTTTTCCGTATGCTCCTTTCCACAGTTATTTATTCCTACTGAAAGGATAACATACCGAACCTGATCTTGGGGTATTGTTGTTTTAAGAATTTTAATTAAATCTAGGATCTTAGCCCCTGGATAACTCTGGAGTTCCACCTGATCAAAATAAACATGAGGTATCCTAGATATATTAGAGTCTCCAACAATCAAAATGGTCTTATTACACTGTATTCCTACCCATGGCCTATAAAATCTTCTTGCTTTATTTACTAAAGTAATTTTATTAATGTCTATTTCTAAATGTGCTGGTGTCCGAATAGAAGATGGAGGATCAGAAATGGACTTTAATTCCAAAGATGGATTTGAGGCGTCCTCATTCATCTCTTCCTCCCTATTGTGTTGGTAGTTTGAATCGAGTGTATTACCTAAAATAATATCACTGGAGGGAGCAGTCGAACCTGTAATAGAGGAAATGGACAATGGATCAGTCCCTCCCAGATCCCCCGCTGCATCAGCCCTCCCCGAATCTCGAAGACTTTCCGTTACTAACCCAGGTGAACGGTAAGACACCGCCATGATAGGGGCAAACAAATTATGTTGGGTATTCCCACACTGAGGATCAATTACAGGCTGACCATATGTCATCAGTCCGGGCTGGAATGTCACATCAGTAGAACTAGAAGATAAAGATGATATTTTAAAGTTTGGGGTGGAAATAGAATCCGGCGTTTTAGAAAAAAGAGAAGAAGGAATAAGAGAAGAAGGAATCTTTATTTTTTCCAATACTGGAACCAAACTTTTCATTGATTTCATGCTTTCATTAATCTGAGTAGTTGCAGAAGACTTAGATAAAACAGATCTAGTATGTTCATCTACTAATTTTATTGATTCTTTGTTTTCTAAAGAAATAGGAGTCCCTACAAGAAGATCGGAATTGGTTTTTGCTGAAGATAGAAGTTTTGGAGAAGGAAAAGAAAAAGAATTTGAAGAAAAAGCAGTCAAAAGAGGAGTATCTATTGCTTCCAATGAGGTAAGTTCAGATACAGAAGTTTTATGAACCTCTCTATCTAGTAGAGGAGAACCAGAAGAAGCAATTTGAGTTGTAGAAAGATCATCCAAATTAAGTTTATTTTCAAGAGAATGAAATTCAGAAGCAGAAACAATATGCACTTTAGGATAGAGATTAGCATTAGGTGTATTTATAGGCGTAACTGAAGAAGAGATTTGAATATTATTTATTGTTGACAAAGGATTTGTCTGTCCCTGTTCAGTAATGAAAGTCTTAATTTTTTCAGACACCAAATTTGAAGTGGAAAGAGAAGAAGAAGAAGAGGAAGAAGAAGAGGGAGATAAAGAAAAAGAAAGTTTGCTACATCCCAGTCCAAAGTCTATCCCAATTCCTGATTGAAAAGTGTTTTTACCTATTTCCATCTTTTGGTGAGTCCCCAAGGGTAAGGAATTACTCTGTACCTGATCCCCTGTTGATTTTTCCCGGGACCTCGGTTTTAGACCTTTTTTCCTTTTGTTTGGAGATGTTTTTTTGTTCGGATTTCCTAAAGAATTTTTGGACAAAGAATTAGAAGAATTGGAATCAGAAGATTTAGAAGATGATAAAGAATTAATTAAGGATTGAGAAGATGATAAAGCCTGATCAAGTGGTTCATGTAATTTAACCCTTGCCTTTTTAGATGATAGAGAAAGAGATGGTATTCCGGGACTCAAATCTATGTTTTGTATAACTGGAGACAAAAGAGGTTTGGAAGATAAAGGTACCGTAGAAGAAGTCAAATGTTGAAGAAGAAGAGATGAACCGGTCCGGGTGGTATCACTGCGACATCCTATTGCCTTTTTATGACCAACCTGTATCCATTGCTCATCGTTATCCATTGGGGAATGAGAAGTCAATAGATGGAAGTCCGGATCGGCCCATGGCGAGGAGAGGTCAATCTGCAGATCAAGAATACGTGAGTCCAACAGCACCTCAGAAAACATCGCAACCGAAGATGGCGTTAATTTATTACGGTACCTCACCTTTGCAAAATGGATTGCTTTATCTACCTGATTGGAATCAAAAACCAGTGTACCATCTTTTAGACCATACAGTTGTTTTAAATAATGTTTATACAAAGATTGTAAGTTAGCCTTTAACCAATTCTCAGTATGATTCTGAATTTCTAATAGTACTGGTTGGTCTGGAGAAGCAGGTTTAATGAAGGCGGTGAGCTTTTGGGCATGTTTAATCATACCTTTTGGAATTTGCTGATATTTAATTGCCTTCCAAATAATTTCTATATGATGGATAATTTGTAAAAGCTTAAAATACCTTCTGTCCCACTGGAATCCAGTCCTGTTGCTCCTGCTCTGAATAGCTGGTTCTGGATTGTTACCTGGATCATTAGTCATTGGTTGTTCTAAAGGGGAAAACCGGTTAGAAGAATAAAATCTAGACAAAGACATATTAAAGAAGAAAGGAAAAGGGGGGGGGGGGGGGAATAGTTTTGGGAAGGTATAAATGACAATTAAAAAAACAAGAAGGAAAAAAGGGGGGGGGGAAAACGGCAGATAAAAAATTCGAAAAAAAAGGGGGGAGGGGGGAAAAACAAAGACTATACCTACTATAGTTGTATTATTCAAATTACTTAATAAATCATCAAGTGACAAAAAAATTAACAAATGACATAAAAATTAACATACAAAGATAATACTGAAAAAAAATTTTTCCAAAAAAGAAAAAAATGAAAGAATGACCTTAGTTTATACCAAAATTAACCCTTAAAAAAATTTTTTTGTCTAAAAAAACATTTACTTTCGCTTACCCTATTCACCGTAGATCTAGTATACCTCTTCTTATCTTTTTGTTCTCAGATGGTAAGAAAATATTTTTCTTATGTCGTAGATTTCAGTAGTTTGGCTCCCTTTACCTATTTGTGGCCTATCTAATTTCAGGTATATTTTAAGTGCTATATAATTGTAAGTGCTTATAATTTTAGTGCTATAACATTTATCAGTGTAAGTATACAATTCTAAACTACCACACTATTACTTAGTTAATATAAATCATGCAAAAAACAAAACAAGTATGAAAAATATACAAAAAAAATTCGGTATACCTTGAAAAAAAGATTGTTTTTAAGTATTCAGGCCTGATAAGGAAAAGGAGGTACCATACTTACAAAAACCCAGAGCTCTGGAAGATGAAAAAAAGTTAAAAAAAGGTATTTGCTAGGTTTAAATAAAGTCTTTAAAAAGACTTAAAAAATGGTGAAAAAAAGGTAAAAAATCCTGACCTCACAAAATTAAACTAACTTAAAAAGAACCTAGTATTATTTATTCTTCCTAACGTTTCGGTTTGAAAAAACCTTCTTCAGAGGAATCGAATATCTGACCTATTGGTAAAAGCTGTTTTTATGTACTACTCAAATTAATTAGGTCACAGATGGCTTAACTAGGTTCATGGGGTCAAGAGTCAAAAGGTCAAATTTTAAAAGTAAACAACTCAATCTCCAGACCTATCCCGATTCTTATTTCTCAACTACTTAATTTCAAAAATTGTTTAATTGAAAAAAAGAGTAAAATTTAATCTTAAAAAAATAAATCTTTATTTCCATTACTTAAAAAAAGGACCTTTTATATAAGAAAATATAAAAAAAACTTATGAATAAATAAATCCCTCTATCTAAGGGTCAAAGGTAAAAAGTCATAGGTCATTCAGTATATCAAAAAAAAGAGAAAGAGACAAAACTCTTAATTTCACAAAAAAAGAGAAATGGGGCAAAAGGTTTTTTTTGGAAATACCCCATTTAGTTATAGAACAAGAAACTAACAATACACTTAAAGGGATAGATAGAAAAATATATAAAAAAAAGAAATTCAATAATCTAAACTCCTTTTAGATAGGGGTTAAAAAATGGGAGGGGGGAAAAAAGGGGGATTTTTTTGGGGAAAAAAAGGGGGGATTAATTTCTATAAGGGAAAAAAAGATTTTTTTGGGGGGGGAAAAGTGAAATTAATTTCTACGATTTTTGGTATTATACCAAATCACTGTATTTTTAATCTAAGACAACCTAAAGATGAAAAAGATCCTTATAGACTACGCTATTTCCCCTATCGGATTTTAGTTACATAACACATATTTATGTTTTCATCTGTTGGTTATTTTGTGTCTTAAAAAGGGTAGAATTCCATCCAAGAATCGGACTCTGGCAAGGTCAGGCTTAGGGTAGGGGATATGGCCATTACGGCACGCCCAGGTACAACAATTCTTGATATTAAAAATTATTTAATTTTTTAATTGTTTTAATCTACCCCCTACTAGAAAATAAAACTGGATAAATAAATAAATAAATAGATAAATAAATAATTAAAGAAAATTAGATTCAAAAAATCTTTTATTTTGAATAAAAAAAACCTTACATATTAAAAAATAATAAATACACTAACAAAACCCTTTAAAACTAATCATCCCCTTTAAAAATTCCCCCCACCAAAGGAATTTTTTTTTTTTTTTTTTTTTTTTTTTTTTTTTTTTTTTTTTTTTTTTTTTTTTTTAAAAATTCTATCCCTATCATAATAAATACCTAAAAACCTATATCTAAATCAATAAATAAATAAATAATCCCTGATTCCCCCTATTCATTAATAAATAATTAAATAAATATATAAATATGTTAATAAATAGAATAAATAAATAAATAAACTCATTTTTCGTTTAACCCCATTGGGACCCAGGTATTCAAAGCCTCCATCCATTTTTGTTCCGCCCTCAACCGTCTTGTCTTGTTCCAGTTCCCCTGCTGCTCCAGGCCAAACATCACTGGTTTGTGACCTTCCATCCCAAAGTGGGAGTACAACACCATCTGTTTTTTTTGGTTGTCGATGAGTCTGAGGTGCTGTACAAATCGGTCCCTCAGAGCATTCTTGGTCTCCCCAATATAAATTAATCCGCAGGTGGAGCATTGGATCCCATATACACAATTTCTGTAATTAAGGTGAAATGTTTGAAGAATTGGTTTGTCCACCTTTGCCAGTCTATTGTAAATATTTTTCTTCCTGGCAAAGGGGATTTTCCAAGCAGTTCTATTTTTGTGTTTTTTGTTAGGACACCTTGCATGAACCAAGATGTCCCTTAGATTTTTATTCCTTCTGTACGCAGCAATAATTTGAAATTGTTTTAATGGTAAATGGGTGCCCTGTGCCCCCACAAAGTTTGAACGCAGGACACCCATAACTGTCCTAGCATAATGTGAAAATGTAATGACAACCGGGATTTTGCAACTGGGATCCATATTTGATGTAAGCTCCACCCGCGAACCCCTGACCTGGGTCCGATCCCCCTCTCCCTCCACCAGAACCCGACCCGGGGACCCCTCGACACCCACCCCCCGCCCTGCAACCTGGGAAACCCCAACTGTCCCAATTCCCACATCCTCAACCTCCGGGCCCCCCATCCCCATGTTTTTAGGGTTAGGGCCAGGGAGGGTTGGTGGAACCCCAGTTTCCCCAGGGGCGGGAGTCTCAACATCAGGGCCCCCCACCCCTAAGTCTTCAGGGTTAGGGCAGGGGAGGGTTGGTGAAGCCCTAGTTTCCCCAGGGGTGGGAGTCCCAACATCCGGGCCCCCCACCCCTAAGTTTTTAGGGTTAGGGCAGGGGAGGGTTAATGAGTCCCCCATTTTTCCAGGGGTGGGGGTCCTAACATCAGGGCCCCCCACCCCTAAGTTTTTAGGGTTAGGGCAAGGGAGGGTTGGAAGATCCATAATTGCCCCAGGGGTGGGAGTCCTACCATCAGAGCCCCCCACCCCTAAGTTTTTAGGGTTAGGGCAAGGGAGGGTTGGAAGATCCATAATTGCCCCAGGGGTGGGAGTCTTAACATCAGGGCCCCCCACCCCTAAGTTTTTAGGGTTAGGGAAAGGGAGGGTTGGAAGATCCATAATTGCCCCAGGGGTGGGAGTCTTAACATCAGGGCCCCCCACCCCTAAGTTTTTAGGGTTAGGGCAAGGGAGGGTTGGAAGATCCATAATTGCCCCAGGGGCGGGAGTCCTAACATCAGGGCCCCCCACCCCTAAGTTTTTAGGATTAGGGCAAGGGAGGGTTGGAAGATCCATAATTGCCCCAGGGGTGGGAGTCTTAACATCAGGGCCCCCCACCCCTAAGTTTTTAGGGTTAGGGAAAGGGAGGGTTGGAAGATCCATAATTGCCCCAGGGGTGGGAGTCTTAACATCAGGGCCCCCCACCCCTAAGTTTTTAGGGTTAGGGCAAGGGAGGGTTGGAAGATCCATAATTGCCCCAGGGGTGGGAGTCCTAACATCAGGGCCCCCCACCCCTAAGTTTTTAGGGTTAGGGCAAGGGAGGGTTGGAAGATCCATAATTGCCCCAGGGGTGGGAGTCTTAACATCAGGGCCCCCCACCCCTAATTTTTTAGGGTTAGGGCAAGGGAGGGTTGGAAGATCCATAATTGCCCCAGGGGTGGGAGGCCTAACATCAGGGCCCCCCCACCCCTAAGTTTTTAGGATTAGGGCAAGGGAGGGTTGGAAGATCCATAATTGCCCCAGGGGTGGGAGTCTTAACATCAGGGCCCCCCACCCCTAAGTTTTTAGGGTTAGGGCAAGGGAGGGTTGGAAGATCCATAATTGCCCCAGGGGTGGGAGTCTTAACATCAGGGGCCCCCACCCCTAAGTTTTTAGGGTTAGGGAAAGGGAGGGTTGGAAGATCCATAATTGCCCCAGGGGTGGGAGTCTTAGCATCAGGGCCCCCCACCCCTAAGTTTTTAGGGTTAGGGTTAGGGTAGGGTTGGGTTAGGGTTAGGGTTAGGGTTAGGGTTAGGGTTAGGGTTAGGGTTAGGGTTAGGGTTAGGGTTAGGGTTAGGGTTAGGGTTAGGGTTAGGGTTAGGGTTAGGGTAGGGGACTGCCAGCCTTGCTGGCACGCACTGGTTCACTAACCTATGTATATTGAATTAGATTTTAATTCAACCTAATCCCTAATGAATACTGTTTATTATTTATTCTATTTTTCATTTAACCCTTCAGGTGCCCTGGTTTGTAAAAAATCAATCCAATCCTTCTCCATTTTTAATCTCCGAGTCTTATTCCAATATACTTCATGAGCTATTGGAAACATGATCGGACTATGTCCTTGTTGGGCAAAATGTGTATATAGGACTGTCGGTTTCTGTTGGTTCTCTATGAACCGAAGATGTTGGACAAACCTGGCCCTAACCGTATTCTTTGTTTCACCTATATACAATAACCCACAATTTCCACACTGAATTCCATATATACAATTTTTGGTGGTAAGGGACAATACCTGAAAAATGGGTCTTTCTTTCCCTGAGATCGGATTTCCAACCATTTTTTTAATTTTCCATGGAACCCGCCATGCACATTTATTTCTTTTTTTAACCGTGCACGATGCTCTCACTAACAGATCTTTTAAATTCCCATTCTTCCGGAAAGCCGCCACCAATTTGCAGCCCCTCAAGTCATCGTCATCTTGTTGTGCCTGCTCAAAATTACTCCTCACTACTTTAAATACCTGCTGTGCCTTCCTTGAAAATGTCATCACTACTGGAATCAGTCGCCTACTCTCCTGTTCTTCTTCCACATCCTCCTCCCTCTCATATTCTCCCTCCTCCTGCCTCAATTTGCTTTGCTGCCACCAAAACTCAATATCAGCAAGAATCACTGCTACCACCTGTTCCCAATTCAACTGTAAGTATTGAAGCTCCTCTTCCCAATTGCACCTCTCACCCCCTGTCATCACTGTCATCCTCCTCTGCCATATCTCAACTGGACAACCCCGTCTCTCCATCCATTTCCCCCTTCCGTTAAACATCAATCCCAACCTATTCCCCTCCATCTGTATCTTATATAATTCCCGATCTGAGCTCCAGATACTCCTGATGTTTCGTCCAACCACTCCTTCATTGTTTACTTGACTATTAGAGTCCCTTCCAGTTTTATTTCCACTGTTATCCCAAACAGTCAATAACGGGAATTGAGGGGACCCAAGTCTCTGTACCCTTATATCATATATTTGTTGATTAGGGTTAGTTTTAGATCTAGGGTTCAAAACCGGGCCATATATCAGATTAGTCTGAAGATCAACTTCCTCAGGGTTAAGATTAGGATTAGGGTTAGTATAGGGGTCCAATTCTACAGGGTTAAAATTAGGGCTAATATAGGGGTACAATTCCCCAGGGTTAAATTTAGAATTAGGGTAGGAATAGGGGCCTAATTTCTCAGGGTTAAGATTAGGATTGGGGTTAGTATAGGGGTCCAGTTCCCCAGGGTTAAGATTAGGATTGGAATAAGTATAAAGATCCAATTCCTCAGGGTTAAGATTAGGATTAGGGTTGGTATAGGGGTCCCATCGTCCAGAGTAACACTTAGGACTGGGGTTGGTATAGGGACCTACTTTCTCAGGGTTAAGATCAGGATTAGAGATAGTATAGGGGTCCAATTCCTCCGAGTTACCATTAAAATATGGGTGAGTATGGGGGTTTAACTTCTCAGGATTAAGATTAAGATTATAATTATTATAGGGACCCAATTCCATCAAGTTAAGATTAGGATTAGGGTTAGTATAGAGGTTCAATTCCTCAGAGTTAAAATTAGGATTAAGGTTAATATAGGGGTCCCATTCACCGAGATTGAGCTTGGAATTAGGGCTAGGGCAAACTTCTGGATTAGGATTAAGATTCAGCTCCAGATCAAATCGTGAGATCGAATCCTCCATGTAGTCCACACTCTGACCCTCCCTCCTCTGCCCATCCTCAAGATTGTTAAGATTAGGGTTTATATAAGGGGCAAACCTATCATCCCCTCTCTTTCTCTGAGAATGAACCTCCCCATAATTGGGGTCAAAACTAATGCCCTGCTCTATAACCAACCTATCCAACGATTGTTCCTCACATAAACGTGAAATTGTTTGTCCTACTTTCCACCCATTGAAATTGTGTAATCCCATGGTAATCACCTCCGGTTCTTTACACACTTCCCTGTCTCGTACTGGAAAAAGCTGCCCTATCTGCCACCTAGGGTAATTTCCTAGATTTTGTTGTAATACCTGCCACTCGATCTGGACCGTAATTTGTGATTCCCTCATTTCAACCGGCATTAGAAATATCTCCAAAAACCTACAAAACTGTCCATCAGCTCTACGTAATCCAACTCCACCCAATGCTCCTTCGCTTACAATATACCCATCACTCGGATACGTCTCCCAACCCAATATACTTACACGAGAAAAGCTGTTATTTATTATACAGGAAGACTGAATATAGTCATCCCTATTTTCAGTTTTATTTTGCAACAGAAAGGCATCCCAGAGAGGCAAGTGAGGTGAAAAAGAAAGAGGCCGAAAGAGACACAAAGAATCAAATTTCTGCCAAATTCCTATTATCCCACTCCTACATTGAAATTGGCCCAGATATGAACAAAATTCATCCATCCACAATGAGTCCTTCCCCTCACTACACTTTCGAATAATATTCTCATTGTTATTATATTCATCTATTGAAATATCTGACCCTATTTCAGTAAGCCATGAACAATCATTTATTTCCCCTAAAAAATTACTCGGGAGTTGCGGCCTACCAGTATTTTTATTGGAGTACTTATTTGGTCGTCTAATATATCTTCTATATTCCGCCATCACTTCAATCTTAATCTCCCTCAAATACCGCCTTGTGTACCCTCTCTTTCTAAGCGCTCTAAACAAAATATGTGTGGCTTGTAAAGCATATTGTACGTCTGTATTAATTCTAAAAAACCTAATGAGCTGTGATTTGATAATACCCTTGAAAGTATGTCTTGGGTGGAAACTAGTTTTGTATAATAGTGCGTGAGTGTTTGTAGTCTTAAAATGGACTCTAGAAGCTAATGTTTTCTCCTTTAATGACCGTTGATGGAAGTAAATCTGTGTGTCCAAGAACACAACCTTGTCAAAGCTCACCTCAGCTTTTAATTTTATTGCAGGATGGGTATTATTCAATACAGAGAGGAATTGATCAAATTCCTGTCTAGTGTGTGTCCATACACCAAATATATCGTCCAGGAATCTTAAGTATAGGACTGGAAGCCTATGGCATTTGCCAAATGCTTCTTGTTCCCATTCGGACATATAAATATTTGCATAAGCCGGGGCGAACTTCTTCCCCATAGCTGTACCATATACCTGTAAATAAAATCTCCCATTGAATTCAAAATCATTGTTCAAAAGACTTAGCTGTAATAATTTTAACAGGTATTCGTCAGGCCTATTACCATCTGGCCATTTCTGAAGAACCGCCCTAACAGCCTTTAATCCCAATCCTGTCTCAATATTGGTATACAAGGATTCTACATCCATTGTAAAGAGGAATGCTCTAGTTGGGACTATCTGGCTACGAATCAAGTCCAAAAAATGGTAGGTATCTTTTACAAAACTGTTATGCCTTTGGGATAACGGATTAATATAATAATCAATATACTCTGCTACTCGATAGGACTCAGAGGAACAATCCGAGACAATTGGTCCTTCACCGGAGGAATCATATGTGGCACCGTCCATAATTGTGATTGTTTATGAACCTTGGGTAACAGATAGAATTTACGCACAGACGGGTCGTCAGGTCCATTTAAATATTTCTTTTGTTTCCCTGTGATATAGCCATCTGTATACAGTGCGGTTACTATCTTCTCTATTTGTTTCTTATTTTTCTCCTGAATCGACTTTTTAATTGGTCGATAATAAAATCTATTACTCAGTTGACGCCGAGCTTCTCGTAAATATTGGGTCCTATCCATAATCACCGCTACTGAACCTTTATCAGCGGGCTTTATCACAATATTCTGATTACTTCTCAAGTACCTCAATGAATCTCTTTCCTCTTCTGTAAGGTTATCTGATGTGAGATTATCTGATTCATCCCTAAGAGTCCAACTGCCATTCAAACTCCTCCTATCCTTATCGATTAGCTGTAATATCTGCTCGGAAATCTTATCCTCCGCCGGCACCCAATATGATGGTTCAACAAATTTCTTTGGACTACTATCCTGCTCATAACCAAAGTAATCCAACAATTTGAGTCTA